>NC_141548.1:73709500-74040000 GCF_021556685.1 Rattus norvegicus
ATATTGGTATGAGGTCTTCTATGAAGCTTTGATAGAATTCTGCACTAAACCCGTCTGGACCTGGGCTCTTTTTGGTTGGGAGACCTTTAATGTCTGCTTCTATTTCCTTAGGAGTTATGGGGTTGTTTAACTGGTTTATCTGTTCCTGATTTAACTTCAGTACCTGGTATTTGGCTAGCAAATTGTCCATTTCCGGCAGATTTTCAAGTTTTGTTGAATATAGGCTTTTATTGTAAGATCTGATGATTTTTTGAATTTCCTCTGAATCTGTAGTTATGTCTCCCTTTTCATTTCTGATTTTGTTTATTTGGACACACTCTCTGTGTCCTCACGTTAGTCTGGCTAAGGGTTTATCTATCTTGTTGATTTTCTCAGAAAACCAACTTTTGGTTCTAATGATTCTTTCTATGGTCCTTTTTTTTCTTCTTGGTTGATTTCAGCTCTGAGTTTGATTATTTCCTGCCTTCTACTCCTCATGGGTATATTTGCTTCTTTTTGTTCTAGAGCTTTTAGGTGTGCTGTCAAGCTGCTGACATATGCTCTTTCCTGTTTCTTTCTGCAGGCACACAGCACTATGAGTTTTCCTCTTAGCACAGCTTTCATTGTGTCCCATAAGTGTGGGTATGTTGTACCTTCATTTTCATTAAATTCTAAGAAGTCTTTAATGTCTTTCTTTATTTCTTCCTTGACCAGGTTATCGTTGAGTAGAGCATTGTTCAATTTCCACGTATATGTGGGCATTCTTCCCGTATTGTTATTGAAGACCAGTTTTAGGCCGTGGTGGTCCGATAGCACGCATGGGATTATTTCTATCTTTCTGTACCTGTTGAGGCCCGTTTTTTGACCAATTATATGGTCAATTTTGGAGAAAGTACCATGAGGAGCTGAGAAGAAGGTATATCCTTTTGCTTTAGAATAGAATGTTCTATAAATATCTGTTAAGTCCATTTGGTTCATGACTTCTCTTAGTCTGTCTTCATCTCTGTTTAATTTCTGTTTCCATGATCTGTCCATTGATGAGAGTGGGGTGTTGAAATCTCCTACTATTATTGTGTGAGGTGCAATGTGTGTTTTGAACTTTAGTAAGGTTTCTTTTAAGTAAATAGGTGCCCTTTTACTTGGGACATAGATATTTAGGATTGAGAGTTCATCTTGGTGGATTTTTCCTTTGATGAATATGCAGTGTCCTTCCTTATCTTTTTTGATGAATTTTAGTTGAAAATTGATTTTATTTGATATTAGAATGGCTACTCCAGCTTGCTTCTTCTGACCATTTGCTTGGAAATTTGTTTTCCAGCCTTTTACTCTGAGGTAGTGTCTGTCTTTGTCTCTGAGGTGTGTTTCCTGTAGGCAACAGAATGAAGGGTCCTCGTTACGTATCCAGTTTGTTAATCTATGTCTTTTTATTGGGGAGTTGAGGCCATTGATGTTGAGAGATATTAAGGAATAGTGATTTTTGCTTCCTTTTATATTCATATTTTGATGTGAGGTTATGTTTGTGTGCTTTCTTCTCTTTGTTTTGTTGCCAAGACAATTAGTTTCTTGCTTCTTCTAGGGTATAGCTTGCCTCCTTATGTTGGGCTTTACCATTTATTATCCTTTGTAGTGCTGGATTTGTAGAAAGATATTGTGTAAATTTGGTTTTGTCATGGAATATCTTGGTTTCTCCATCTATGTTAATTGAGATTTTTGCAGGATACAGTAACCTGGGCTGGCATTTGTGTTCTCTTAGGATCTGTGTGACATCTGTCCAGGATATTCTGGCTTTCATAGTTTCTGGCAATAGTCTGGTGTAATTATGATAGGTCTGCCTTTATATGTTACTTGACCATTTTCCCTTACTGCTTTTAATATTCTTTCTTTATTTTGTGCGTTTGGTGTTTTGACTATTATATGACGGGAGGTGTTTCTTTTCTGGTCCAATCTATTTGGAGTTCTCTTGGCTTCTTGTATGCCTATGGGTATCTCTTTTTTAAGGTTAGGGAAGTTTTCTTCTATGATTTTGTTGAAGATATTTACTGGTCCTTTGAGCTGGGAGTCTTCACTCTCTTCTATACCTATTATCCTTAGGTTTGATCTTCTCATTGAGTCCTGGATTTCCTGTATGTTTTGGACAAGTAGCTTTTTCTGCTTTACATTATCTTTGACAGTTGAGTCAATGATTTCTATGGAATCTTCTGCTCCTGAGATTCTCTCTTCCATCTCTTGTATTCTGTTGGTGAAGCTCATATCTACAGCTCCTTGTCTCTTCTTTTGGTTTTCTATATCCAGGGTTGTTTCCATGTGTTCTTTCTTGGTTGCTTCTATTTCCATTTTTAATTCCTTCAACTGTTTGATGGTGTTTTCCTAGAATTCTTTCAGGGATTTTTGTGATTCTTCTCTATAGGCTTCTACCTGTTTATTTATGTTTTCCTGGAATTCTTTCAGGGATTTTTGCGATTCCTCTCTGTAGGCTTCTACTTGTTTATTAATGTTTTCCTGTGTTTCTCTAAGGGACTTCTTCACGTCTTTCTTGAAGTCCTCCAGCATCATGATCAAATATGATTTTGAAACTAGATCTTGCTTTTCTGGTGTGTTTGGATATTCCGTGTTTGCTTTGGTGGGAGAATTGGGCTCCGATGATGCCATGTAGTCTTGGTTTCTGTTGCTTGGGTTCCTGTGCTTGCCTCTTGCCCTCAGATCATCTCTAGTGTTACTTTGTTCTGCTATTTCTGACAGTGGCTAGACTGTCCTATAAGCCTGTGTGACAGAAGTGCTGCAGACCTGTTTTCCTGTTTTCTTTCAGCCAGTAATGGGGACAGAGTGTTCTGCTTTCGGGAATGTAGTTTTTCCTATCTACAGGTCTTCAGCTGTTCCTGTGGGCCTGTGTCTTGAGTTCACCAGGCAGGTCACTTGCCGCAGAAAAATTGGTCTTATCTGTGGTACCGAGACTCAAGTTTGCTCGTGGGGTGTTGCTTATGAGCTCTCCATGGCGGCAGCAACCAAGAAGATTCGCGCTGCCCTTTCTGGGAGCTTCTGTGCACCAGGGTTCCAGATGGCATTTGGTGTTTTCCTCTGTCGTCAGTGATGTGTGCAGAGTGTAGTCTCTTTTCGTTTCCCAGGCGTGTCTGCCTCTCTGTAGGTTTAGCTCTCCCTCCCACGGGATTTGGGTGCAGAGAACTGTTTATCTGGTATGTCCCTTCAGGTTCCGGCGGTGTCTCAGGCACAGGGGTCCTGCTGCTCCTGGGCCCTTCCCCACGGGAACCCAGAGGCCTTTTACAGTTTCCTCTTGGGCCAGGGATGTGGGCAGGGGTGGGCAGGGGTGGGCAGTGTTGGTGGTCTCCTCCGCTCTGCAGCCTCAGGAGTGCCCACCTGACCAGTCGGTGAGGTCTCTCTCCCAGGGGGTCTGGGAGCAGATAGCTGCTGCGGGCCGGGATCCGAGGGTTTGGGACTCCCGGTAAACACAGGAAGTGCCAGGTCCTAGAGGAATTTTGCCTCTGTGTGTCCTGAGTTCACCAGGCAGGTCTCTTGCAGCAGAAAAGTTGGTCTTACCTGTGATCCCAAGGCTCAAGTTTGCTCGTGGGGTGTTGCTTATGAGCTCTTTGCAGAGGCAGCAACCAGGAAGATCTGCGTCGCCCTTTCCGGGAGCTTCCGTGCACCAGGGTTCCAGATGGCATTTGGTGTTTTCCTCTGGCATCAGAAATAACACTCATTTTTCTTTGCATGTCATACTTAGTCTTTTCCAAGAGTTGATTGTCAAGTTTCCTAGACGTAATGTCCAATCATCGGCTTATTATTTCTTTATGAAATCACAGAAAACACAAAGCACATGGGATGTCAGTTTGCTTTCTCTTTTCTGTGTCTCAGAAAATTCATAAGTGGTTGTTAATGAAAAATTTAAAAACTAGAAGGAACATAGCTTTGGTAACTCCCAAATTCCTGATAGACAAAGGAACACATACCTGTAATGTTCTTATTTATTTAAACTTAGGAATATTTTTTTTTTGTTTTATATTTGATGCTATTCATCACAATCCACAAGTCTATACAATGCATAGAAAGAAAGAATTAGGGTCAATTGGATAGATCATTACAACATCCACCAAGGACATACAGTATTGTATGGTTTTCCTGGCCTCGAAATCCTGGGGGCTTTAAATGAAATCACAGATGAATGTGAAGTGTAAGTGAGCTTCTGTTTTCTTCTGAAAATAATACGGTATGTCAAAATAAAAATTAATGAATGAATAAACAAAGAAATAAATAAATACAGTGGTAAGTGAGAAGCCCAAACCTACTCCTTGTTGGAACCAGCTTCCTTCTTAAAAGAAAAAAACCTGAGAACTTGATCTGCAGCTGAACCCAAGCTGTACCCAAGAACCAGGAAGCACCCCATGCCTTGTTCTTGGCCAGAGTTACTCCCCAGCTACTTCCTAGAAAAAGCCAATCAATTATTAGTCTGATTGTTTCAGATGTACTTTCAGACCATTGGTGGTTCTTCGTGGTTTTGCTTCAAAGCACCCACCTGTCAGCTTACAGTCGTCATTTAATTAGATGCTTGCTAGGCTGAAAACCTGTTCTATTGATCGACATTTCCTATAAAACCTTGTCCTGCTGAGGGCTGGAGGCCACTTCACCATCCAGCCCTGGAGCATCAGGGTCAGCAGCGAGTAAGCCAGAGCCTGAGCTTGAAATAAAAAGACTTTAATGTAATTGCATCGGGCCTCCTTGATCTTTTGAAGCTTGCAAACGAGGCACAACAGTAACCATATCTGAACTTTGTTTAACCACAAACAAGCAAAAGCACAAAACACTCAGAGAAAACTCTCCTTCTAACATTCCAAAAGATATGTCCTGTTTAATTATTTTAACAGAGTGGTTATAGAAAGAGCTCAGCATTTAAGAGAAATGTTGGCTCTTACAGATGCCCAGAACTCAATTTCCAGCAACCACTGAACAGGTCACAATGTTCATTACTCCAGTCTCATGTGATCTAGTGTCCCTTAGGTTATGTGATTACCAGGCATGGATTTGTTGAACAGACATACCTGGAGGTAAAACAGCCGTGAACATGAAACGTAAGTAAATAGAAACTTCTAAATAGTATAGAGAAGCAAATTAAAATAAATAAGAAATTATTTATCTTTTTTTCTACTTATTCATGAGGTATTTTTTGCCAACCCTAAATTTAGAGAATTTTAGAACTTCACATTTTCACTGTAGTTTTGTCTTAGTTTTTTTTTTCTTCCTTTTTAATTGCTTCCATAGAGTTGATGTGTGTTTCATAGGGATAACCCCGTAGGGAAGTCCTGAGTTTGGGTAGGGTGTGAAATCCTAGTCCACAGTATTGAGCTGGCTAGAGTAAAGAAATTTGTAAAGCCTTGTAATTCCTGTCTTGGTAAATAAAGTTCTCCCTCTATTCATGAATTAGAACAATGCACACTTTTATAAATAGAGGTGGCTCCTCATGCTTTCAGAAAGAAGAGCTCAGAGTTTATTTTCAGTTTCAGAATCTTTCCTTTCTCTCAGAATGATCTTATGACAGCTAGAAAGCTGACAGAAAAAGATAAAACAGGAAACAACCATGTACATGCATACTACTCTATCCAAATTCCTGTTAGAAATAGTCTTTGTCCTTTCCTTAATTGAATACCATTTCTTTGCTATAAATTCAACATATACTATTTGTTTCAGAAACCAGGCATTATTGCAAGATACGGTAGTAATTGTAATGTCTCTTAGAATGCTACCCAGTTAACAGCAATAACAATAACAAAAAAAAATGGTTTATAAAAGAGGGAACTAAGCTCTGGTCCAGAAATCCTGAAAAAATTGGTTTATAGTAAAATGTAGTAAGATCTGTTCCAGGAATATGGCAGCAGTGAGATATAGCTACGGAGAGCAATTATGCCACTTATCGATTAATTTTGAAAACTAAATGGCTCTAAATGGATGTATGATAACGTCAACATCAGTAAACTGTTTTCTATCACATTCAGTAAAAACAGGAATGTAATACCTAATTTGAGAGAAAATTCCTTCAAAAGGTAAATTATATTTTCATAAGAAATTAAATTACTATGCTTACGATTTTTGTATGTCTATTTGTGAATAACAACATACACACCTGCAGACACAAACACACACACACACACACACACACACACACACACACGAATCCACTTAAGTAAATCAGTTTTACAGTTGTATGGTGTTTAAACATTTGATATCTTAAAAGCAAATATCAGAATAATACTCAGAGTAGTTAAGGATAAACAAACCATCAATTCACCAAGAGAAATTAGGCTACAAATAGCTATTTCTATATAAAAACAGTGAGATGCAACAGCTTCTGTTTTGATTTTGACCACATTGGCTTATTTGCTACTTGTATTTCACGAATATAAGGAAATCGTACTTAGATCTATTATACTTGCTCAGAAAGCTTGTTTCTAGGATGTATGAGCCATCCTAAGTGATACTGCTTCTGAGATGATAGGACCAATCATTTCCTTCATGCCCAGAATCTGTATCATCTACAATATAGTGCCAGATGTAGAATAAATTAGATGCTGCTTGAGAGTAATTTACTTTCTAAAGGTAAATAAAACAATTTTTAAGCAGAACGGAATTTTCCCAACATTCCATGCTTTTAATCAACAAAAGAATAATATTTGTAAAAGGGACAAATCCATTTTTATTCACCGAAACAACAGCATAACAAGCATCCTCCAAAGGACCATGCGATTGTGTATAAAAATAAATGTGCATATTCTTTTTTCTTCTTTTTTCTGTTTTTTATTGGATTTTTTATTTACATTTCAAATGTTATCCCTTTCCCAGTTTCCCATCAATAAACCTCCTATCTCATCTCCCATCCCCCTCTTCTATAATGTTGTTTCTTCACCCATCCATACACCCCTTCCTGCCTCCCCACCCTGACATTCTCCTACACTGGGGGTCAAGCTTTGGCAGGACCAAGGGCTTCTCCTCACATTGATGCCCAATAAGGCCATCCTCTGCTACATATGTAGCTGGAGCTAAGGGTCTGGATCACAGAGAGCTTTCAAAGACTGAGGAGCCCCAGACTCCTCAAAATATAGCTAAAAGAATCCATTCAGTGCTAAAAGTGTACACATATTGTTAAGTTTCAGCTTTCCAGGTGGAGGAGGACTATTAGATGGGCTGAAGCTGATGATCTTCAAGATCCTTTCCTAGAGATAGTACAGGCCATAGAGATAAAAGAAATTATCAAACATTATAATTTACACAGGTCGTAAAATTTCTCTGAATGATAAGATTATTTAAATATTTAAAACTGAATGATAAGATTATTTAAATAAATGAGTGCACAGCTCCTTTAATCTATGAGTATAAATATAAGTACTTAGAGGGGCGTTTGATAGTACGACCATTTAGCAAATGATAGATTTTCCTATGGACCTACACAGAAACAAATTTTTGGTCCAGTTAACAGTACCAAGTATGCATATCATCTTTTGTTTAGGTGTGTGAATCCAGTAAAAATCCTAATTTAAAAAATGTATATGCCATTAAAAATTATCTGATATATATATATATATATATACATATATATACATATATATACAATGTACATCACACACACACATACACACACACACACACACACACACACACACACACACAATCAATCACCAAAGAAGCCATCAATGTAGAAAGAGTAACAAGCTGTGAAAATAGCTAAAATATATGAACGCCAATGGATTTAGTAAATTCTCCAATCTTTGAAAATAATCTCTTTGAACAAAAATATTCAAATATGTAATAATTATAATTTGCTTTATGTTTAGCTTTTAGTAGAAACGGAATATAAACAACAAAAAGACAAACCAAAAGAAGAAAGAGATGGTAGTTACTTTTCCTTAAGTGTCTGTTGAGTCAAGAATTATTAGAATGAGATTTTAAAAGGTAATTATACAGTGACAAGGTAATCAATGGAATATAACAATAAACATGAATGTACACAATTCTGGAATAAATAAATATAGAGAATAAATTTTATCAAAATAAAAAAGTGAAATCAGTATAGTAATATTGGGGCACATTGTCACATATTTTATACCAAAGAGAGAAATAAGCAAACAAACTAACAAGTGAGAAAATGCATTATAGGTGGAGAGACACATGCAGACTATAATATCATGCCTAAGAGATTGTGTTGGGAGGTCCAGATTTACGTTTACAGCAAGAAAGTGTGAACATAGAGTATATGTTCTGGTCAAAATATTTGTGATTCCTTGTGTGTGTGTTCATCAACAATAAGTGGGAATGGGGGACACAGGAGGACTTTTGAAGATGGTGACAGTAACGGAAGAGATGGAAATAATATATATGGATAATGTTTCCATATAAAATTTTAAAAAAAAATAAATGTGTGATTTTAATTTAAAGAACACCAATAAAACAACTTAATATATTCCTGGAACTTGTCTCCTTTTCTCAACACTAACACCGATGAAACCAAACGACATAAACATTCATTTAACCACTCAAGGCAAACTGTATACATTCTGACAGGCATTTACACTCACCAATGAGCACTGTTGGACACGGAAGTATCTACAAAACTATAGGATCATGTTGCTAGAGTTTGTTGTACCATCAGTAGAAATAATTTTTGAAATTGACATGTTTATTTGCATCATTTTTCAAATTGATATGAGAAAATAACAGCTTTTTTTGTTGTTAAACTTTGCTTTGGAAGTTTGTGATTTTTTTTTGTGTTAATTTTCTGAATTTTGCTTTACAAAGGAAAACATTTTGGTGCTTGAAATGGTAAATTTGAAATATCCAAGCAAACTCTAGTCTCATGTAATGATATATTTCACTAATAGCTATGACTTTTTATGTGTTTATTATATATATATATATATATATATATATATATATATATATATATATATATAATTAAAACATTTTTGAGGTCTTAGTAAATCACTTTTCTTATTTCAGCAATTCACATTTTTATGAGCATAATGACACAGCCTAAATTATATTTGTATATAAGCAGAATTATTTTAGACAATCTGGATGAAAACTAACATCTCAGGATGTTACACAAGAGATTTCTTTTGTATAAAAGTTTTGTGTTTTAGACATGGTATTTCTTGTTCTGATATCTAATGGGTCCTGTTGGGAAGAAAGTCACTTGAATTTCTTCCTTTTTAGAAAATATTCATGGATACTACCAGTTAGCTATTTGGTTTATCTGCGTGTTCTGCTACGGGTAAGTCTCAAATGGAAATAAAGACTGTAGTTATTCATGGACAACCCACTATACAACCTCAACTGTAAAGAAAAAAAATCAATGTGGGCTCAACTATAGAAAAATAATTGGATTTTGTTTTACTGATTGACCTTTTCACTGAATGTATCAGACTTTACCGCCTTTCACCATGTTGAGTTTTATTAAGATATAAGAAATATTTTCTTGAGCCCTAACAATTACTCATTCTGATTTTTAACAAATATATTCTTCTCCTTTTTCTCTGTTCCAAGGACTTTGATCACTGATGATTTGCTAACTGCCTCATTATTGGAAAATAATGGAGTGTTGTTTCTGCGAGCAAACACTATTTGTCAATTACATGTGCTATTGTTTCTTCTGGAAAACAACTTATGATTACTGTGAATTGATGTAAAAGCCATACACCATGTCCACGTATATTGGGAAATACTACATGTCAGCATACTTCATTCAGTGACTTT
Source organism: Rattus norvegicus (assembly GCF_021556685.1). Lineage (NCBI taxonomy): Eukaryota > Metazoa > Chordata > Mammalia > Rodentia > Muridae > Rattus > Rattus norvegicus. The sequence goes on from NC_141548.1 coordinate 73,719,230, forward strand.
TTAAGAGTAATAAATAGCCCACAGAATATTGGCGTATCCAATTATATAAGCGAGGCTTCAAGAAGCAAAAAAATTAATCCATAAAGTCATACTAAACAAAAATTTAGACATTACATAGTCAAACTTTTAAAGAAATATCTGCTTCTGTAGTATCAACTGACATTTTGATATGAAGACACAAATTATAATTTAAATACTTGCTTTGTCTGTGGATTGACTCCTGGATCTAACAGAGAAACATTAGAACCCTGGAACTAATAAAAATTCGTCTCTGAGTTTTATTTTAAAACATTGAGGTTGAACAATTTTTATATTAATATGATCTAGAAATAAGTTTTGAACTATCATTGTAGTGAATGATAGAAAATAGAATTTAAAATATACATTAGTTGATACAACCAACAAATGACAGCAGATAAATGTTGATAATTTTACAAATATACTTATTTAAATGGACCTGCTGCTGACCCCCATGGTTGAATTACAAAAAAGCTGGAAGAAGCTTAGGAGGAGGGAGACCCTGTAGGAGGAATAGCGGTCTCAATTAACTTGGACACCTGAGAGCCCGAGATGTCTCAGACACTGGACCACCAACCAGAAAGCATACACCATCTGATATGAGGACCCCCAACACATACAGAAGAGAAGTGCTTGGTCAGGGTTCAGTCAGAGAAGATACACTTAACCCTCAAGAAACTGGAAGCCCCAGGGAGTTTAAAGGTCTGGTAGGGTAGGGGTTGGAGGGTGGGGTCATCCTCCTCATGGAGACAGTGGTGGAGAGGAGGTATGGGATGGGGAAGAGTTAGAGTGTAGACTGGAAGGGGGATAAAATCTAGAGCGTAAAAAATAGATTAAATAGAATTTTAAAAAACCTAAATATAAAACAGTGTAAATATATATCCATATTTAAAAATTATTTTCTAACAAACGATAGAAGTTAGATTGCTCAAAATTAAATATTACAGCATCAATAATCCGTTAGTATAAAAAGGCCCATATATGTAGTTAGAATGTGTCATCCATGTTCACATTACAGGAATAAATGACAAAAAGGGCGGGGTCACTAGGGCACAGGAAGACATTAGCAAATACAAATAAAAAAGACATTGAAAGCACAAAGAAGCAACATTAATGTGTTATGTAGTTCCTCTGGATATGTGAGATTTTGTCTTCTTATTCTAGATAGGAGTCCACAGCCAAGTTAAGAAACAACTGTATTAAATTGATCCTGTGAATGAAGGGCAACATGGGCACTTCCACTAATCGCTTCACCAAGAATCGCCAGCCTCAACCAGGTTGAAGATTCACGAGTGCTGTGTTTCTGGGCCTCTCTACACAGTTTAAAAGAAGCTAAATTGTAGGTAAACCCCTGTCCTCTACAATCTGTTTCCTGAGTATACATCCTGTAGGGTGGGATTTGAGTCTTTTGATCTTTCCTGTGAGTTTCATGAGTCAATCACTTCCCTAACTTTAGAATGCTTATTCAACCATCTCATTTTTCATTTTGAATAAATTTAAGTTGTCATGCCTCGGTCATTCATGAAACAGCATGTGACTATAGCAAGAAGCTTCCATATTTTGACATTACATTTACTAGTTTGCCTAACAAAAATGAGAAATAGTAATGCTCATTTAAGAGACTTCAACCCAAATAATTAAGGGTAGAACTTGAAAAAAATTCTATAGCATTCTTGCTTTTAGTTAACTATTTCTTTTCTACCATCAACATAGTTTATAATATTTTTCGCTCCTTTCCACAACAACCTATTCACTTTCTAACTCCCAACTAACTGCACTGACCAACAAAAAGCTATCTCCTCTCATTATCCCATCGTTATATAGTTATTTACAATAGCTTTCTCAACCTTGTGATCCCACTTGACAATTCTTTTATAGAATCTCTAGAAACTTGGGAATGGTTATTTCACATAATTTATTTTATATTTCTCATACCTCATTGAGAGTTTTCCAACATTTATCTTCTTAATCATGTCAAAACCTTCCTACCCAGTCACTTCCTCTATAAAAAAAAAGTTTTTATTAGTAGTCGCTATAAATCACTAATGTCCTAATATTTTCCATATCTTTGCAACTGAAATTTAATTTCCTCATCAATGACAAATACAAGCAAAAGCCTATAATTTACATGTTTCATGGACAGTTTATTTTAGTGTCTTAACAGGATAGAATTTGAAAATAATCAGTTCCTATGAAGTAAAGAAAGAAACTAAGAAGAAATGTGAGATGTGAGAAGCTGTCTGATGTCACTTGCCAATAGTTGTGACCTGAAACAGGGGATCATTAGTTCAGCTCCCTCTTAGGCCAGCTAAGAAGACTGTCACACTGCTTCCCCTGGAGCGTTGGGGGACAAAGAAAAAACTGTGTGGTTTAAGCCATAAATTCCTCACCTGTCATCTTATAGGCTCAAACAGAACATGGAGATATAGAGACTCATTTGTATTTGGTAAAGAAGACCTTGTCTCATGCTATGATTACGTTTAGCTGTTTCTTTAAGCCTAATGGGTGCTTAGCTAGCTTAATGAGTATTGTTTTACATTGCCGCATTATCTGAAGTCCTCAAGAAACAGTGAGGTTACCAAAGAACCGAGAAGACAGGTGTTTGAAATTATGCCTGTAACACAAAAATGATAGTGTTTTCATATGATGGGGAGGGCAGCATCATTCCACATCCATGACACCGTGTCTGAGAAAGTGTAAAACAATGGATCTACTCTCTTGCTACCCAAATAAGATCTATGAAGGAAAATTAATAAGTAAATGCCTTCCTTTCATCATCATGGCATTTGGGAGTATTAAGCACTCTGTAGCTCATCAGTCAGTTTAGTTAATGACTCCGCTTATCCCTTTTTAATCATGTGCAACACACGGACGGAGCTTCATTTCCTTTCAAAGTGCCTTTCAGAAGCTTGAATGGAACCCTACTTGTAGAAAATGATACCCTGTCAGAGTATGAAACATACTCTCTCAAACCCTTAAATTGCAGGGTGTTTTTAGAAATTGTGTCTTGTTTCAGAGTAAACAAAACGAAAATCAATACAAAGTATAAAGACCTCATGGCTTCAAGGATACACCTTTTGCAAACAGCTTAGTTAATGAGTAGCAGTTTCAAATAATGAAATAAGAACCAAGCAATCAAAAAAAAAAAGAACCAAGAAATCCTAATAAAATTTCCTAACATAATGTTGAAATTTGTATGCTTCTGTGTGTAAGATAATAGTTAAAGATCATAAAAATAGATTGGGCATCAAAATTTAAAGTAGGAATAATATTTTAAATATATCAATATTGAAATCACTCCTCCCTCTGCTTGAGTAGATTGATCTTTTTTATTACCAGGAAATTTTAAGCTATTATGATCACCAGAATCCCAACATATTAAAAAATATATTAATTTATTGTAAAGTCTACAAGAAATAGAGTAATTGAGTCTTTCCTTCTAGAGTTAAAAGAACTAATGTTAATCAATAATTTTGAACATCTGAATTTAGTACTTATGGATCATAAAAATAAATCAATAAAAATAAATTAATTATAACTAAATTAGGCTTAATTTCATAAAATTGTTACTTGTTAGTTATTATTAGACTTATAAAATATCCACGACCCAAAAATATGTAACTATTTTGTTTCCTTAATCTCCTTTTTCCCCTTCCTATCTGGCAGTCTTCATTTCTTACTCCCCTCATTAAAATTCTCAAAATTCTAGCATATTTAGTACATATTATCTTTCATATATTGCTGCTTAATTCATTTTAATTCATAGAAATAGCATTGCTTTAGAAATATCACTTTTTTTCTTTGAAAGTTTTCTCAGGTTATTAGGTGAAGAGTGCACAAGTCTTGCTTTTTTAAAAAAAATTTTATTAAATGTATTTATTTACATACATTTCAAATGTTATTCCCCTTCCTGGTTTCCTGTCCATAAGCCTCCATTCCCTCACCTTCCCCTCCCCCATACGGATATTCCCCTTATACATCCCCCTTACTGCCATCCCCCCATATTCCCCTGCACTGCGGATCCAACCTTGGCAGGATCAAGGGCTTTCCCTTTCATTGGTGCCCCAACAAGGCCATCCTCTGCTACATATGCAGGTGGAGCCCTGGGTCAGTCCATGTATAGTCTTTCGGTAGTGGTTTAGTCCCTGGAAGCTCTGGTTGGTTCTCATTGCTGTTCTTATTGGGTTGCAAGCTTCTTCAACTCTAAACTTTGCTTTTATATCCCCTCGTATGGATATTTTTCCCCTTTTAAGAAGGAGTGGGAGCGTCCTCATTTTGGTCATCCTTCTTCTTGAGCTTCCTTTGGTCTGTGGATTGCATCTTTGGTAATTTGAGCTTTTTGGCTAATATCCACTTTAATATCCACTTATCAATGAGTGCACACCAAGTGTGTTTTTTTTGTGATTGAGTTACCTCACTCAGGATGATATTTTCTAGTTCATTCCATTTGCCTATGAATTTCATTAAGTCGTTTTTGATAGCTGAGTAATATTCCATTGTGTAGATGTACCACATTTTTTGAATTTGTTCCTCTGTTGAAGAGCATCTGGGTTTTTTCCAGCTTTTGGCTATTATAAATAAGGCTGCTATGAACATAGTGGAGCATGTGTCTCACTTTTAATTTTCATTAAAATTTATAATTATAAAATCTGTCGTCTACTGTATAAAACTAATTTATGGCCTCTGACAGAAAGGAATAAATACTTTCAATATTTCTATCTTAAAGTTAGTATATATAAATATATATTGTTTAGGAAAATGGCTCATCACGAACAATATTTTGTTAAGCTACTTAATTTTTGGCTATGACTCATGTGATCTACAAAAGTTTTGTGGTAGATCATAATGGTATAATTAACTCATGCAATAAATTGAATTTAACCAAACTTTAGGTTTAGAGTATCTCTACCATTTTACATTCATGTTAGCAGAGTGATGGCTAACATAGTCAAATACGTTTTTGTGTTGTGTGTATATATATGTCTATGTGTTTGTGTGTGTATTTGCATATATCAAGAGTCTAACCTTCATGAAAATAACAGATGCAAAATAATATATCACTACCCTTTTAAGTTACAATCATTGCTTAGTATATTTTAGCATTTCTTAAGATGTTTATTAGCTTTTTATTACTTTTTCTTATTTCATTTATCATTTTTCTTTTATTACTTTTATTTCTTTTTTACACAATTAATACTTCGCTCTTATTGTTTGAAGTTAAAGTTCTGAAACAAAGTTACCAGAAAATTTTTAGATTACAGGTTTATAAACTTTCTTCCGGCTCAGGGCTGAGTTCAAAAAAGAAAAAGGAAAAGATTCCAACTGCCTTAGTACAGATATCACAAAAGCAGTCATAGCCAATAGAAAAACCAAATGAGTGTGATATTTTCCAGTAGAGAGCTATTTACAAAAGCAAGCATTTGAAGATTTGAATTATAGGTTATAACTTGCTGACACCTAAGGTAAATGGTAAAATTGCCACGATAAATGCCAGGTATGCTTATATTAAAAAAAAATTTCAAGCATAAAATCATTAGAAAAGACAGAAAAGGGTCAGAAACTGAAGTGTTGTGAATAATTAATTTAAAAAATTAATAGTTAACTGCATCTTCCATTTCCAAATAAAAAAATATTCTGTATTTTTTGTCTTAGTAATCATCTCTAATTTTGCCGTGGAATCCTCTAGAGACTCTGCGTGTATGTATGCCCATAGGAGTTTTTGTGTATGTGTGTGAATGCCAAAGTTTGTAGAGATACATATGTCTTTGTGTGCTCTTTCAAGTGGAGGATAGAGGTAACCTTCTGTTGTGTTGATACTCAGAAGCCCTCCACTGTATTTTCGGAAACAACTACTCCCACTAAGAACTGAGGCTCTCAAATTAGGATAGGCTAGTTGGTCACTGAGTACTTGGGATTTACCTATTACTGTTGCTTTGAGGCCAAAAACCAAAGAGCGATACCTCCCAACATGCCTGGCTTTTTCTGTTGCAGAGGGGATAGGGGAGAGGGCAGATGGAATGGGGGGAGTTTGGAGGGGTAACCGGGAAAGGAGATATCATTTAAGATGTAAACAAATAGAATGATTAATAAAACACACACATACACAACCAACAACCTTCCTGTTCACTCTTATGCACTTATTTTCTGCTTTTTTCTTGTTGTTGAAAAAGTATGTTTTCTAGGTCTTAAGGCTAAACTTTATACATAGAATTCTTTTTATTTTCCCTACTCAGAAAAACACTGTATGGATGTCACCTTTTCTTTCTTATAGTAGTGAAAGAACCTTTAATGCCTCTTCTATTTTGAGTACATAAGTATTCCTGCAATGCCTTTTATTGAACTCTTTTATAATTTCTTACAAATTATATATTTGCAAATGTTACCTTTATTCTTTTTTTATTTTTTTACCTTTATTCTTAAATATCATAAAATTTTAACCCAATAAAAATAATTAAAGATGCATCCTTGAACATGATGTCACATAATTAGCAGTATGGTAAGAACTGCTCTGGATGACATTTTTCTACAAGGTTAAAATACTAGAAAATAAAGCCCAATGTTCTAAGTATAAGGATTTCTTAAAATAGAGGCAATGGTGTCTTCAAAAAAAGTCATGTATTAACGTAATACACAAGTACAAAATATACTAGAAAAGAAAGGATCTAATTCATTTAAGGGAGAAATATAAATCTCCTGAAAATCATAATCTGGAAATATGGGTGTTTGGTTTTGAGTCTGATGACAATGCTACAAGCCTGAGTCAGCTTCATGGTAGGAGCGTGTGGTTTGTGAGGTGAAATGGATTTCTCACACAAAAAAGTCATAGATCATAGATTTGGTTTAATTATTTCCCCTTTCCTTGAAATTCTCAGTCATTTTTGAGCAATGAGTCTGTATTTATCAATTACTCTCATATTCTTTACTGAGTACTGTTGAATAACCCTTCAAATGCTGTACTCTCATATATAGTGTAAAGAGCTTCAGTAAATGATTGCTTCATTTTGACATATACGCTGGTTGTGAGAGTCTATTGGTGTCCATATGCTACACATCTGTGTTTTAGCAGGGTTCTGCTTCATAGAAAGTTCTGGAAACTATAACAAAAGATAATAATAATTACATAATATTTAAACAGCTTTTGCCAATTACCCTGAACTTTAAAATACTCAAATCAAAAATTTAGTTACAAACAAAATTTAAGATAATTTTCTTATATGTTTGAATATTATATAAATTAATAAGGCAAGTATAATTGAAGAGATAAATAAAGTTATTTTCATAGTTTTCTGAGAAGTTAAAATATATTAGAGTTTGAAGCTGAGGGAACAGCTAGTTTCGAAAATATTTGTCATTCAAGAATAAAGGTCTGAGCTTTATATTTGGCACCCACATAAGTAAAAGCATATTAGGTCACTCCTCATTTATAGTGCCATTGTCGTAGAGGGAGAAAGAGAACAAATTCTGAGGGTTAATAGTGAGCCAGCTTTGTCTACAGCAAATCCTAGGTCTCAATGAAATCCGTTATCTCAACAACCAAGTGGGCTGCTCCTGAGAACCAAAACTAAGGTGGACTTCTAGTCTGCATATGCATGTGCATAAACATGCATGCACACAAACCATGTTAATATATCTGAGCACAAATAAACACAGGCACATGTATTACAAACATTATTATCCAGTTATTAAAAATATTAGCTGTATTTTAGGAAACAAAGAAAAAGTATCAATTTACAAAGAGATGATTAAGGAGTATGAAGAATCCTCAGAAACAGGCAAACTGTATTTACCATGACATGACATTATAGCAAGGGGTGTTGGAAAACCAGTTGACTGTTCAATGAAATTGGTTGTGGACATCTACGTGACAGGAGGAACCAGCTCTGGGCACCATCCTTCTGTGGAGAAAATAAATGGAAAAAGGTGGGAGCTAATACTGCAGTGTCATCTCGTGCTGTAGGTGGTGATGTGTTACATTTATGAATACATGTAATTGTAGAGAAAAGTTAGAAATATGTAGAAAAAACAATACATGGTTGGTTTCTGATAATAGACATGATAGAATTCTGTAAAATTTTAGATGAAAAAATAACATCAGTCATTGAGAATAAAGGAATCACTGGGGCAGTAAGCTCACAATGCTCAAATGATGTGACCCAGGATACTATACGGACTTATGGAATCAAAGAGCTTGGCAAAGTTTCTACTGATCATACATGAGCTTCAACAGGTCTCTAATGATATCCTTTACAATGTTAAATACTATGTGCTACTTTAAAAGTTTTATTAGCTTCATAACATGTTTCTTATCTAAATACTGTATTTTTTAAATAATACTAACACTGTCTGTTGCTAGTGTTTTGCTTTTACTTTGACAATCTACCAAATAGTTTAAAAAATGTATTTTTAACAGAAACTTAAGGAGTGATCATTTCGATAAAATGGCAATCATTTGTAGACTGCATTATAAATATAAAAAGGAAAATTCATGACATTTGAGAGCAATTTATGAATAAAATTAAAATTGTTTCTTAAAATATTTGAAAAAGCTAGCTTTATTTAATGTTAATATGATTTAAAATATAACATAATGAATGTTAGTGTGTAATTAAGAAACTCTTTCACTGCATTAGTTTTTTTTAATGATTTTATTCCAATCGAAATGTATTGTTTGCAGAAGAATCACAAAAGTGTGCATGCAGCTTCATGGCATATGTCATAGGCCTCTATGATTTATTCAGCATTCACTGATATGTTTTGATGACTCTTTGCATTTTAGTCATAACATTTTTCTAAAACATAACTATAATTACTTATTGAAAAGTTCTAATATATTCTTTACAAGTGCTAAATCCTGTCATCATAATGAATCTTAGAAAGATTGTGAAAAAATGTGGAATTGAAATAATATATTTAAATTGTACATATTCTCAAATGGTTCCAATCATAACATACAATAAGAACGAAGTTGTATATAGTCAGGAAAGAGTTTATAGGACTGTCAGTTCATTGTTGCTGTAACTATTTTTAATTACAGAGCATTAAAAAGAGATACTCAGAAGGCAAGTATATGACATTGTCTAAGGCTACTACAGAACTGGGCCACCAAGGAAAGGCTGGATTGGGCTTGTGGAATGCTATTCCTACTTTAAATAAAACTCCATATGTCTAAAATGTGGGATCTCTTCAGGAGCACACTGACTGGCTCTGAATGTCATTACTTGGCAGAGGGAAAGAGAGCTTTCCAAGGGAGCCAGAGTCCCAACTATTCAGAGCTTTACAGAGCAAAGTCAGTGTCTTCAAATGGCAATTTTAAGCAAATGGGTAGGCAGTGCAGGCTGTGGAAAATTGGTATTATGCACTCCCTGTGGCTTGTACCACTTAGTTGCTGAGCCGCAGAATTTAGCTTGTGTAGAAGCTCCTGGGTGGTAGTGAAGACTGGGACTACTCGAAAGAAAATAAAGCTGATAATGTCCACCCAAGCATCCAGTCAACTCATGCTTTGCCATCATTTGTATGAGTGCAGTACAAAGGCTAGGGAAAAGTCAACAATTGTCAGAAAGCAGAGAGAAGGTTACATAGAGAAGACCTCTCTTTTAGTTTAATGCCATTGTCACTAGGTAATTATCATGCAGGCAGCTGTTAAAGAGACAAATGCCAGTACGCAAATTTCAGGCCAAGTGTAAAAAAAAGAATTGATTCTTCCTTATGAAGATATTCTTGGTCTCACAAGGCACCATGAGACTAATTGTACACTGCTTTGTGTAGCATCTAAGTTTGGGTTTTCCCTTGGGACTCAGAGCCTTAATCACACAACGTTCAGGCTCCTCTTTTTTCTTACATTTACATATAAAATTTCTTGAGCAAAACAATACATTAGACCCTTGCTAACATTTTTTTCATTTCCCTTATTGAATATTTTCTTTATTCACATTTAACATGTTATCCCCTTTCCCAGAATCCCCCCTTCCCATCCTGCCACTCCCTGCATCCATGAGGTTGATCCCCCACCCACCCACTCCTTCTCACCCTGGCATTCCTCTACACTGGAGCATTGAACCTTCATAGGGCTTCTTCTCACATCGGATGTCCGACAATGCCATCCTCTGCTACATATGCGTCTGGGGCCATGGGTCACTCCATGTGTACTCTTAGGTGGGTAGTTTAGTCCCTGGGGCCTCTGGGATGTCTGGTTGTTGATATTTTTGTTCTTCCTATGGGGATTCAAACTCCCTCAGGTACCTCAGTCCTTTCTCTAATTCCTTCATTGGGGATCCTGTTTTCAGTCTAATGGTTGGCTGCCAGCATCTGCCTCTGTATTTGTCAGGCTCTGGCAGAGCCTCTCCGGAGACAGCTATATCAGGCTCCTGTCAGTATGCACCTCTTGGCACCTTCAATAGTGACTGGGTTTGGTGATTGCATGTGGGCTGGATCCCCCTGTGTGGCAGTCTCTGGATGGCCTTTCCTTCAGTCTCTGCTCCATACTCTGTCTCTGTATTTCCTCCTGTGAGTATTTTGTCCCCTCTTCTAAGAAGTACTGAAGCATCCACACTTTTGTCTTTCTTCCTGAGCTTCATGTGGTCTATGAATTGTATCTTGGGAATTCCAAGCTTTTGGTCTAATATCTACTTATCGATGAGTACATATCATATGTGTTCTTCTGTGATTGGGTTACCTCACTCAGGATGATATTTTCAAATTCCATCCATTTGCCTAAGTATTTCAAGGAGTCATTGTTTTTAATAGCTGAGTAGTACTTCATTGTGTAAATGTATCACATTTTCTGTACCCATTCCTCTGTTGAAGGACATCTTTCCCACTTCTGGCTATAATAAATAAGGCTGCTATGAACATAGTAGAGCATGTATCCTTGTTATACGTTGGAATATCTTTTGGGTATATGCCTCGGAGTGGTATAGCTGGGTCCTTAGGTAGTACTATGTCAAATTTTCTGAGGAATCTCCAGACTGATTTCCAGAGCAGTCGTACCAGCTTGTGATCTCACCAACAATAGAGGAGTGTTCTGCTTTCTCCACATCCTCGCCAGCATCTGCTGTCACCTGAGTTTTTGATCTTAGCCTTTCTGACTGATGTGAGGTAGATTTGCCTTTGAATACTTAATTTTAGAATCTACTTGGTCTCAAATCATACTACCCAAACTATCACTTCTTTGTATGATGTAAACATTTTCATCTGCACAAGGCCCTAGATTAAATGTATTAAAATCAAGAATCATGCTTTCTGAGGTATTTCACATTCTCTGGGTACGGCATTACTGGTCCACAAACAGAATGAGCACATCAGTGTCATGAGGGTCAGTTAAAGCGGATTTGAAATTCACTCGGTCTACTTCCTGCTTTGTGCATGAGTGTGACCCTAGGCCAATGCATGAAGCATGCTAATAAACAGTACTGCTCTGTAACGATGGGCTGAAAGACTATGTGGGCCATTTGTTCTGGCTCGCCAGGATTATGTATTGATAGCAATGAGATTGATGTTTTGCACCTGGTATCAGTGAGGCCCTAGAGATTTCTGATGTTATAACTGGCTATCTAGCAGAAACATGTTACATGCCAGCTAAATACTAGCTTCTAGCCAAAATAATCATTTTGGGATCCCCTGCTCCAAGACGCATCCTGCATATATTACTGATTTCTTATCCACAAAAATAAAATACATTATTCTATGATAGTTAGAAATAGAGTGATTATAACTGAGCTCACATCTGATGTCCGAAAAGACATCACTGTGAATCACCTTTAATCATGACACATATGCTTATTTTAATTTGTCATTAACATATTGCATACTTTTCTCCTATGTATTCTTAACATTCTTAAGCAATCATCCTGGTCTTAAGAGTATAGTTTCACTGATAGCGGTCGAGAAATGACTTAGTAACATATGTATTTCATACCTCTTCTGTCAGTCTGATAACTTATATGAGACACTGATACAGTACGATTCCTTAAATATATAAGTAAACTATTTTGTGGCAAGAATATTATCACTATTTAGGTTATTGTTTTCTTATTGTGTCCCCTATAGGATTCAGTTTCTTCTATTTTGTTGTCATTTACCAAATAGCATTCCTTGTAGCTAACAATAGAGAAAACCAAATTCTGTCACCCAGAAAATACCACGTTTAGGGGCAGCATTAACATAGTGTGTGCAGCATATTACAGAATGGAAATTTCTCTCTCATCCCCAAGAGATCAATGTTTTATCTCTAATATCTATGTTTTAATCTGAATGTAATTTACAGATCCACTCTTTTAAAAAGGCCCTTTAAAAAATAAACAAACAAATAAAAAGAACCAGTCATTCTAACGTTGATGGCATTCCAAAACAAGGAAATCATGTTTATTCTTGTGAATGGACTATGAATTAACATTCTAGGGACAACTACATCAAGCTATGAAACCATTTCCTTTCCCAAGAAGGATATAACAACTCCAGTACAAATTAATATGACATGAGATGCTTCTCAAAAGACATACATGTAGTCATAAGATGAAAATGTTCACATACTCTGAATTATTCATTGTGAACCTATCAAAAACGAGAATCTCGGGGATCATCTTGGAACTCGGTTACCACCATATGTAGCAGACACTATTGCATAATACCACAGGAGTCGTTTCTCAGTTCAAATGACATACACACGGAGCCATAACCAGGGGAATCACATCTTCTAGAATGTATTACTAGTCGGAAGGGCTATCAGAGGGTAGCACTCTGAGATGAAATACAGCGTCAAAAGAACTACTCTGAAAATCAATCTGGAGGGTCCTCAGAAAAGTGGAAATAGATCTACCTGAAGACACAGCTATACCTCTCTTGGGCATATACCCAAAAGATGCCCACCATGCCACAGGGCCTCCTGTACCATTACGTTCATAGTGGCCTTCTTTGTGATTGCCAGAAGCTGGAAACAACCCAGATGTCCCACATATGCGGTGCATTTGCACAATGGAATACTATTCAACTATTAAGAATGAGTACATCATGAGTTTTGCAGGCAGATGGATGGAACTAGAAAATATCATCCTGAGTGAGGTAACTCAAACCCAAAACAACATGCATGTGTATGTACTCACTAATAAGTGGATATTAACCAAAAAAGTGCAGAACACCCAGGATCCAATCCACAGTGCTCAAGGTTAACAAGCTGAAGGGCCTATGTAAGGACACCTCCATCCCACTTGGGAGGGAGAAGAAAGCCATCACCGGGGGGGGCCGGGGGTCGGGCAGAGGAAGGAAGGGAACTCAGTGGGAAAGGAGATAGCAGGGGAAAGGGGAACAAGATCAGGTATTGGGTTCTGGGGAACAGGAGAGAAGTCCTGACGACCAGCAGAAAGAATAGAAATAGGCGGCCTTAGGAGGTAGGAGGTAGAAGGACCTTCCTGAATGTACCAGAGACCTGGGAGATGAGAGACATTTGGGACTCAAAGAGGTGGACCTTAGATGAAGTGCCCAACAGTTAGGAAAGGGAACTTATAGTGTCTGCCTCCAGTAGAAAGATAGAACATCAAATGGAGGAATGGGCTTGCCACCCCACAGTCAAAAATTCTGACCCAGAACTGTTATGTTTGAATGAACTGCAGGGACAAAAATGGAGAAGAACCTGAGGGAAGGAAGGTCTGGTGACAGGCCCAAAATGAAATCTCAAGGGGGTTGGAGGCAAGTGGGGAGTGCAAGACCTGACAGTATTACTGATGCTATGGTGTTCTGAAAGAATCAGATGCAGATATTTGCACCCAGCATAAGGCCAGAGGCCTCTGTAGTTAAATTAGAAAAAAGTTGGAAGAAGCTCAGAAGGAGTGAGAAGTTATAGGAAGACCAGCAGTCTCAATTAACCTGAACCCCCAAGATCTCTCAGACACTGAGCCACCAACCAGGGAGTATACACCAGAGGACAGGAGGCCCTGACACATATGCAGCAAAAGACTGACTGTTCTCGCCTGAAGTCCCAGCGGGGATGGGGTGGGGATCTGGTGGGATGGATGAAAGGAGGGGGATGGGGAACATCCTTTTTGAGATTGGGTGGGGGAAAGGAGGTATGGGATGGAATAGTCAAAGGGTGGACCAGGAGGAGGATAAAGACTGAACTGTAAAACAGGATTAAAGAATAAAAGAAAGGAATCAAGGAAGAAAGGAAGGAAGGAAGGAAGGAAGGAAGAAGAAACAAAAGAAAGAAAGAAAGAAAGAAAGAAAGAAAGAAAGAAAGAAAGAGAGAGAGAAAGAAAGAAACAGAGATCATCTCAGAAATATAGATTTTTCACTTTGTTTGTTTACACTTCTCTGTCTCCCAAATGGAGAAGACAATGGATCAGGGAAGTTCACTGTGGTTCTCACACAATTCAGTCCTGCTCATCTTTCCTCCCAATGAGACATTTGAGCAGTTTTCTGCTACTAAAGCTGGTACTTGATGCTTCTTTCTCCAAATGGAACTTCTTTTTTGGCAATGGGACAGAAGATAATTTTATGAATCAGCAAATATCACCGATGCCCCTCATATTTTTCCCTATTAGCTACTCTTACATCACAATAGCCCTGACTATGGCATATGTAAGTTTATAGCAATCAGTAAGAGGAAAAAAGGGTATTGGACTTAATATGTAATAGCTGCAGAACTCAAGGACCCAGCAGGCAACTCTTGATAGTTCCTTGCCCCACTATAGATAAAAAACCTTCAAAATATGATTTGTAATAGATAGCATCCTACAAGAACTAATATAGGGAGTTTGGGGATATAGCTCAGTGGTAGAGCACTTGCCTAGCAAGCGCAAGGCTCTGGGTTCGGTCCCCAGCTCCGGGAAAAACAAAAACAAAAACAAACAAAAAAAAAGAACTAATATAGGAATCATGCCATCAGATGATGAATATAGGGGGATAATTTCGGGGCATTCCAGGTGAGAAACTGAACACCAGCTGTGGCCTTCACACCAGTTGTACAAAAAAGGGATATAGTTCATTCATCTTATTCTAAAAAAGGGGAGGCTTAAGCGAATAGTATAATAGTTTTGGAATTATGCAGTAGTTATTAATACATGAGTCACAAATAGGAGAATTTTACGAACACTACCAGAAGATGCTCGCGTCTTCTGCCGAAAGACAGTGATTGCCACTGCTTTATTCTTCTACGTCCATTTTTATACTGAAAATGTATTTACTGAGTTTTCTCAGTTTCCACTATTATGGAACAAGGCAGTGGTTCCAGCCAAGAACACATTTTTAAGACTCAGCTCTTTTAATAGGCAAGCACACTGTGCTGTGTAAATTTTTCTTAAGAAATACTGAATTTTCTTACCTTACCCTTCTCAGCATTAAAGTGCCCAATAGGTGTTACCATTGAGGGGGTCGCCCTGCCTCCTGAAGTTTCAAACTTGCCTTCTTTTTCACTCAATAAATGTTTTGTATTTAAAACTGTGCAGTTATTTATTTCTTCAACAAGGAGGTGATTTCCTGGATTGACTGATGTATTTCCTTGTCACTCTGAGTAAATATTGGGCAAAAAAGACTTGAAAGAAGTATTTGGTTCGGGGAGAAGCTGAGAAAACTCACTTCAAAAATGGAGTGCAGTCACCAATGCCAGTCACTACTGCTGATGCCAAGAAGTGCTTGCTAACAGGAGCCTGATATGAATGTCTCCTGAGAGGCTCTGCTAGAGTCTTACTGAAAGCGATGGAGGTGGTGGCAGCTAACCATTGGACTAAACAAGGGGACCATAGTGGAGGAGGTAGAGAAAAGACTGAAGGAGCTGAGGGGTTTGAAACCCCATAGGAAGAATGACAATATCAAACAACCAGAACTCTCAGATCTCCCATGGACTAAAGCACCCACCAATGAGTACACATAGAGGAACCCATGACTCCAGTCACATAGGTAGGAGAGGATAGCATTGTCTAGCATTAATAGGAGAAAAAGCCCT
This sequence comes from Rattus norvegicus, assembly GCF_021556685.1. Taxonomy (NCBI): domain Eukaryota; kingdom Metazoa; phylum Chordata; class Mammalia; order Rodentia; family Muridae; genus Rattus; species Rattus norvegicus. The sequence goes on from NC_141548.1 coordinate 73,735,179, forward strand.
TGGTCCTGTGAAGGCTTGGTTCTCCAATGTAGGAGAATGCCAGGGTGTTGAAGTTGAAGTGAGTGGGAGCATCCTCATAGAAGTAGGGGGAGGGGGAAGGGGCATGGGAAGGGAATGAAAGGAGATAAATTTGAAATGTAAACACATAAAATATCCAAGAAAAATAAAATTAATAAAAACCGTGAAAGCTTTGTTCTCTGAGAGTTCAGAAGGCAGCCAGAGAGGAATCTGAACTGCATCCTGAAGAAAAATTGTAGTCATCATAAAGGATGAAATCACAAAGCAAAGGAGGACGGGAGATGGTAGCATTGTTCAGGAATATTTTGACATGGGGTTGAACAAAGAAGTTTCCATTGGGGTTTGCTATTTACTTGGGGCAGGCCAGTCACAGGCAGAGAGTAAATATTGGTGGTTGGGCCATCTGATCTCAAGGTCCTTGACACAGAGCCTTAGAGGTCAGGTCTCAATGCTAGCATCTAGCCTGTAACTCAAAATGACGAGGAAACAAAGGAGTAGACAAGTTTACCTAGTCAGTTAGATCACGACAAACAACCAGTCATATCCATTTATCACTTGTATACTTTATTTAAAAGGTGTCTTAGTCAGGGTTTCTATTCTTGCACAAACATCATGACCAAGAAGCAGGTTGGGGAGGAAAGGGTTTATTCAACTTGCTTCCACGTTGCTGTTTCATCACCAAAGGAAGTCAGGACTGGAACTCAGGCAGGTCAGGAAGCAGTTGCTGATGCAGAGTCCATGGAGGGATGTTTCTTACTGGCTTGCTTCACCAGGCTTGCTCAGCTTGCTCTCTTATAGAACCCAAGACCACCAACCTAGGGACAGCACTGCCCAAGGGATGGCACCATTCACAATGGGCTGGGTCCTCCCACCTTGACCACTAGTTGAGAAAATGCCTTACAGCTGGGTCTCATGAAGGCATTTCCACAATTGAGCCTCCTTTTCTGCGATAACTCCAGCTTGTTTCAAGTTGACACACAAAACTAGCCTATACAACAGGCGACTTCTTTCTTTACATTCTTTTGTAATTTACTGGTTAAGCGACAAATAAGTAACATCAGGAGAAACAGGGTAAGAGTTGGGTCCTGGGCATGGGAAATCAATTTGACCCTGCCAGCAAGCTGTAAAAGTTGTCCCTGAGATGGCTGGACTCCGAAAACTGTCTACTTTCAAAGGAAGGATTTATTTTTATGCACTGTTTCAGAGTGGTTAATTCATTGTTCATTGGCTCTATGTTTTGGGAGCAGCAAGAGGGTAGGATGTTGTATTTGAGGAAAGCTGTCTCATCATAGAACTTGAGGAAGACGAGTATTAAAGAGAATGTTTCCAAAATTAGTACATCCCTAAGGATGTATTTGCCCCTCTTTCCTTGTTCTTCCAGAAAAGTGTTGTTTCCTAACATTTCTTCACACAACTTCCCATATAGCATTGCTAGCTGGGGATCAAGCTGTACAAATATGACCTTGTTGAAGATATTTCTTTCTCAACTCTTATTAGTCTCCATTACAAAATATTTAACTGTCAAAAATGATAGCATGTTATTGATAAAGCCTGGGAAACAGCTGGCGATTCCATTTGGAGAGTATCTGGGACATAAATGGTCACAGGTTCAAGGCCATGCATGTGATTACTACTTGGTACATATGATTACTACTTGATAAAATGGCCCTCTCCAAGGGTTGTGTGGTTCCTAAAATTACCTAGTCAAGTCCTGTTCTGAGCAGTATATTCCTCCCTTCTCTTCTCTTGTGCCACTAAGAACAATCACAGGATTCTAAACCAGCCAAAAAAGTGCTACTCAGGGAGAGCCAACCACAGTAGTCTAAACATTTGCACAGCCTCCTCATGTTAGGGAAATAGCATCAAGTATTTCCATCTCCACTGTTTATTATAATATTTATCAGAGCCACTCAATACCTATAGATATTTAAAAATATTTTATAAATTCCTATTTTTTAATCAGATTCATGTCTTGATTGACTACTTTGGGACCTGGTGTTGGCACACGCTTTTAATTCTACCACTTTGAAGGCAGAAGCAGGGAGATCTATATGAGTTTAAGTCCAGCCTGGTCTACATAGTGAGTTTCAGGACAGCCAGAGCTACAGAGCTCCATAGTAAGACCATATCTCAGGAAAACAAAATGTAAAACTCAAAACCAAAGACAGATAGACACACAGATAAAAACAAGAAAGAGAAAAATATTAGCTAGAATTTTTTACATAAAAATTTAAAGTATCATTTTCTAATATTCTAAACTTTATTGTTGTTGATATAAACTTTGGTAGAAGAATGACTCTCATTCTGTTACCATGTTAAAAAAAGAGTTAACATGGTAGCAAAAAGAATTTTCAATTTTTTCCATTTTTATTAAATGTATGTGATTTGCATTCTTCTTTGTATGTGCAGCACATTCACCTGGTTTCTGTAGCTTGAAGGATGCTTCATCTTCTGAGAGATGTGATCCTATCCAGAGAATCATCTGCCCAGCTTCTTTTGCTTTTACTATATTTTTTTAACCTCAGGAAAAAAATTAAGTCCTTTTTCTATAGTTATACTCTGATTTTAAAGTCAAAATATTTATCTGTTTTCTAATACATAATCAATTGCTTGAGAACCACACTGTCATTCTGATGATATTTACAAAATCTCCTTCATGTTTGTATAGGGATACTTATAGTATTTTTAATTTTTTCAAAGAATTTATCACATATAGTCTATCACAAAAACTATCTGTCATAAAATGTCAAAGTCACCCCAAAGGACACTGCACTTAAGTACTAATAAGTTGATGTTTGGTGTTGTATGGATATTTACTCCATATATAGAGTAGAAAAATTTATTAAAATTAAGTATATTATTATTTTAACATGACATTACTGGACAGAAAAGAAAAAAATGTTATGTAAGTTTCAGATATGAAAGGGGTCAGAGAGAAATTAAAATTGTTATCAACAACCTCTCTGTTGTTACTCATAAATTCTTACATAAATAAAAGTATTGTTCTCCAACTTTATAGTTTTAATGGCATAGTTTCATAATAAATAATAAAAGTGTTGAGAAAAGAAAGCCTGAAATTTTTAACTTTGTTTTGCATTTTTCTGATACAAGCAATGCTAATTGCTTTCATGCAACAAATGTTAAGCTTATATTAGATGTTGATCATTAAGGAACTTAGAGCAACACTGACCTTGAACAATTTACTTTACAGACACTGGCATATAGTTATAGCACAGAGCAGATGGGATGTGATAATTTCCTACTTGTAGTTAAACACTGTGAAAAAGGTTGTAGTACTTGAGAATGATTTCATCCATATTTACATCGCATCTGCTCTGCGTGTTTAGAAGTAATTCAGTAAATTTGTATAGTTTTAGGATTTTCTAAATTGGTACACATAATTTGACCTACTGTACTTTAAGCAATCACATAGTTGGAATAAAAGCTCAGCTAATTAAAAGAGGAAAAAATATTTGAAGGAGAATAGTGAGATCTAAACTCTACTTGTTATTAACATTATATGTTAATTGAAAACCTGTAAACATAACCCAGTGGACACACAAAAATTACTTGTTGAATTTATTTGCTGCTATGGATGGAGTGATTTTTATCATTGTCATCTCCCCAGATGATGCATTGCAAGAAACTAGAAATGTAAGAGGAAATGAAGCTTTTTCTTTTTGCGCTAAGTTGCTTTTGCTCTGGTTATTTTATTACAGCAGGAGGAAAGCCATTGTGATGGCTAACTTTATGTTTAAAGTTTAAAATCTCCGTGTTAACCAAAATTAGACCTCCAGATGTTAAGGGCTGTTAAGGGTTAAAATTTGGCTGCTATCCTACTTCTATAACCAAAATGGTTTTGCAGCTGAGGACCTTCAGCTTCCATAAGAATAAATTGTAACTTTGTATACTTTGTCTTTATATATCCCTTTTTAAGGTGACTGGGTCCTGCTTTGTATAGACCTGGGGTCAGTATCTCAATTGAAGCCTCTTTTCTTTATTGTTTGTTTGTTGCTAATTAATGACCTAATTAATGAGTCTTAGACTCATAACTTTAGGGGGCTCCCTGATTTGGGCTTTCATACAGTTCTACCTTTCTTTCCTGGCTGGCTTTGGGACCATGAGACTCCCAGTGTACTTGTATCTCATCAATCAGATAGCCCCAGAGTTTATAATGAGCCACCAACCAACAGGGTCTCAAGACTTAGGTTGTGAGTAATGAGCCATCAAAAGACCTCTGGAGGCGTATATAAGGACCTTGCTTGTCTGTGTCACCAACGTGTGGCACTCACGGAAAAGCTGGCCACAATGTTCATTCCCAAATAGGAAGGACCACCAGGTTTCTCTTTCCTATGTTGAGTAAGTAGAGATGGAAATTGGCCATTAGGTATACTAATGAAGATGATCTCCAAATGTTTGCTTTTGTTGGAGTAACCTTACTGGGTGAATGTTTTGCCTTTTTAAGCTCCTGTCTGATGGATCTGTGTTTTCTGGTGTTTCCAAAAGTTTGTTGCAGGTATCTGATGGAGCAGGAGAGAGCTCAACTGAGCAGCCCAACTGTTGCATGTGCACACTTCACACATACTCCTTACTGCTTGATATATTTCTGAGATCTCTCCTGCAGCATCCTATCTGTGGCCAGGGCTCAGACATTTCTTCTCTTTAAGCTTTTTGTTGTTATTTCTCTCAACTTACTCTGTTCCTCTTCCTGGTCACTGAATTCCATTTTATATGGATTCAGATGTTTTTTGTTTTCTTTTGTTTTTTTTTTTTTAATGTATGGCAATATTAAATTCCTTTGTTGTATAGCCCTGCTACCAAAAAAAAAATCTTGTTCTGGTGTTAGTTTATGGCTCCTCCTCCTCAGATCCAATCATGATCGTTTAAATGTTTCTTCTAAAATCTCTACCCTGTGTCCGGCAGGTCACCTGACTATATGACAGAGAAAGGAAAGCAAAACAACACAAAAAGACTATTCCCAAATGGAACTATGGCTACTCATCTGGTATTCATTTTGGTTTTGGTTCAACTCTCTAAAACTTTTACTAAAGTATAAATTTTGTCTAAGATTTGTAAGACTTATGTAAAATTTCTATATCACATGATTTGTAATGCTGTTAAAGATCTGTACAACATTTAACAAAAGTTAACTTAAACCTTAGAGAAAAAGGGTTGAGAGTTGAAAAATCTATACATTAGTTTACTACAGTGCACTTTATGTATAACTTAGATTCATCTCTTATCTTCAAAGAAATTTATGTTTTTGAGTAATAGTAGATCTCTAAGGCATTTTAATTGGGATGGATTTTGTGATGATTCTTGTCCTAAGAATAAGAATAGTAAATGAGGAAAAGTCATATAATCAAAGTAATAAGAAAAAAATGGAATAACACTGAATGTTCTGATGATTAAAAATGTAATAATGTAAGACAGCACAAATCAAGTCTTGTTTACTGTGTTCAGTAACTCTGCTCTTTTATAAAATATGGCTAAATGACAGACTAGATGTCAATTCTATCTTAGAATAACATCATGGGTTAAGCCAAAGTATTTGTCCATGAACGTTCTCCAATTCCATTAAATCTGCAAACATCATTGGTTTGGTAGAAGCAAAGATTCTTCCAGTAATTTTGCCAATTCTAGTTTTCATTTTAAGTGGAGGTCTATAACCAGATACCAGCCCAAGACTCAAAAGACTGGGCCTGACAAATCCGTTTAAAAGGCCCAAGAGAGAAAATGCTGCCAGAAGCAGAACCAACTATGACAGCTCAGAAGGAGGCTTTCTCAAAAGAAAACATAAATAGCAGCCCAGGTCACCTCCTGGCTGAGGGCTTCTTGCCTCTGGTCATGTTTTGATAGTAACCTGACAGTCACTATCAGACAGCAGCATCCTTATTTGGATCTTCTGATTTAAAATACGATTTTAAAAAGACCAGGAGTATTATATCATGAGATATAGATCTGATCAGACTTTTATACAGATTAAGATGAGCGACGAAGTAGAGAGCTGTATTATTGAGAAACAAGATGAACTAGCAAGAAAAAGAACAAAAAAAAATATGGTGAAGGAGATTAGAAGCCAAGGAGATAGGGTCATGGCTAAGAGCACTCAGAACTGACATACTCCTGCCTTATCATTTATCAGAACAATGGCCTAAGCAGTTTGGCAGGAGTCTGTGGAATGTTTCTCCTTATGTAAGGAATATTCAGTCCAACAGAACCGACGTGAAAGTATGTATCTGCCCCCTTTGTCTTTGCTTCTTTTGTTAAGCTTCAGTGATTTGGATATACTGAGTCACACAAGGGGCTATGACAATCTATAGCAATGCATTGTAAAAGGATTAAAAAAGTAAGGTTCATAATCTCTATTGGCCGTCTTTATGATAGGAAGTTTTCTTTTGGTACTAAAAGAGCTTCAATTTGAGAATTGAAAAATTTAAGGCTATCCTTAGGATATATACATTTATAGTCACTCGCTTTAGAAACGACCAAATTCTTCAACATACTGATAACTGTGCTCATATTCATCATAAAAGCAAATGTAATCCATCAACAGGGCTAAGTTTACCTTCTATAAATGTTTTCAAGGTTAAGCTTAAAGCAAGTAACTATAACCAGAAAGTATGTTTAAAGTCAGATGCACTTAATGGATAGCCAGCCTTCGTGTAAAGTTTATTTAAAGTCAGATGTACTTAATAGGTAGCCTTGAAATTCTTTTCAGAGATCTGCTCAATATGGCACTTAAAGTGTTCCTTGTAAAAGGCTTCCCGTGCAAGCATTCCAGCAGCTTCTAGGGGCAGCTGTAAGGTCTCCTCTAAAGAAGTGACTCTGTCTGGGTTGTGGTAATGCTAAGCCATGGGCAAAATTGCCCCATGCCTATCAACCTCCAGAACCCCAGGAAGACTGACAACAAGCAGGAAACTGGGGAACTGTAGGCACTTCTTTGTCTTGCTATGGTAGGTTAGTCTTTAAGGTTAGTAGCCCACAGGAAAGTCTAGAATTTTTGTTTCTTTGTTTTGGTTCTTTGTCTTGTTATTTGTCTGGTTTGTTTGTTTGTTGTTGTGAGTCTGGCAACCAAAGGCTGAGGTTGACCTGTGCTGCAGTCAGAGTTCTAATGCATTTCTGTCTGACCACTGTAGACTAAAGCCATTCTGATTCCATAGAGATTGCTTGGGAGAAGTCACTCATAATTGTCCAGGAAGCTGGTAAGTAATTTTCCTTTTAATTAAAGCAGTCCCAGTGGTTTATAAGGTATGTGTAAGTATCAATGTTCCTGGTTGACTTTCCAAATATGCAAAACACTCAGAGATTAATGCTATGTCATCTATCAACAAAACCTCTTCTAGAGTATGGGCAGGACAAGGGAACATCCTGAACCACCGTCCCGGTTCAAGTAGTTACAAAGATAACTTTGGTAAAGCACTCTCAATGTCTGCTATCATCTGTTCATAGCAAGTGTCAGGTGAACCAAGAAGTTCACACCCAAGACCATACTAATGTTGAACATAACCAAAGTCTAATACAGCATGGAAAAGCTCCATCCATTGGTATCAGTTGCTTCTTCCACAGATCAGAGCTGTGTACAGAGCATGAACGACAGGACATAAGAATATGTGTTCCCTGTATTCCTCAGAAAATTTCTTTGAGCCATATATCCCCATCTCCTGAAGCTCTTCCATGGAGCATCCTTTCATTTCTTCACACTTTACAAACTCACCGGGCCTGACGGTTTAGACCTACTCAGGGCCCAAGGTGAATATGTCACTTCTAGTGCCTCTGCCCCAGCTGGGTCCCTAGGCCAGAGTGGCCCTGGGTTGGCACTGTCTGTACCCACCTTATTCACCATACCTTGCTGTTGGGACTATGAAAACCACCTCTCGCTTTTCTTGGTGGGAAATTAACTCTTCACAGAAGTCATACTGATTCTATCCAATTGTGTGTTCCACAGCCTCCGAAGCTAGGGTATGACAGGCTCTTTCCTGGCTTGCGTAAAAGTCTTCATGCCAAGAGTTCACATGCTGACTGTTTCCTGACTACTACAGTTTCTGGTACTGGACCACTGTTAACATTCCCATTCTGCACACTGCATCACTGATCTTTCCTCTTTTCCTGATACAGCTCAGACCCTTAGGGTGACCATGCTGTTTTCTTCATGACGCTATGAAGCTTCTCTTGGGTTCAATGCTCTTGGATCGCAGGAAAGCCTTTTAGCATAGGTATAACTAGTACCTGCTTTTCATTCTGGCCCCAAACCGTAAGAACAGCAGGCTAACACCTCCATCTTACCCTCTCCGTTGCCTAATTTACTTGCCAAATCAGAGGCTAACACGGAGGATGTTAGCTGCATCTGCCTTTCATATTGCAGCTGTTTCTTTGCACAAACAAGTTCTTGCCTTGATGCCATATTTACCTCAGTTGTGTTTCTAACAAAACACAACAGTGGCCAGGAAAACTATTCAGCTGCTTGCTGACAATCTGAATCGTTACTCAATAATCTTCAAGACTGAAAACTCTCCTGTAAATGATTGATCATCCTCAGGGCATCTTTATATTCATATGATGGACCCCTACTTTTCAAGCAGGCAGAACACCCAGCTACCCACCCCCACGCCTGAAACTCTTAATCCTGTTGGTCCAGCCTTAACTTGATGTTTAACGACCGGTACCTAGCAATAACCATGCAGCCACTACCAAAGCACAAAGGCCACTATGGGTGTTCATTGAAGGAACTCTGGGCAGCATGTGCAGAGTAAGCATGGCTCTGGTAGGGCCTCCTTGCCTTTATCCTCCATTACCTCCGATGTGCTAAAAACTATTAGATTAGAACCCTAAAGTTAGGCACCAAGATCTAGTCCCTTATTTAGCCACTTTTTCCTCCTAAGGCTGACTACTGACGTCCAGTTTTCAAAGTATTAAAATTCAGCAATCAAAAGCTCCCTTTGGGCTGTCCTAATTAATGTGCCCAATTAAAGTTAAACACCTCATTATAGCACAGGATCTCCCCCTTGTACCTTTGAAATCTGACATTTTTCTCTGTGCTGTTTTCCTATGTGCCACAACTGTCTCCTCTCTATCTGGAGGCATTTCTTTGTACTCTCCCCCCACCCCCAGTCCCTTTTTCTTTGTCCTCTATCTCTTGTCTTTGTTGTCTCTTTTCCTTGCCCTTTGTCCCTGTTAGGTTCCTTTGTGCTGAGAACTTGGTCTTAGGAATCCTGAGCCAATATCTTTTCTAACTCTCATCTTCCTGCTTTCTACATTCAGGTGTGCCCATTGCTACTCAAAGCCAGGATCATGCACTCACATTATGTAGTGTGACAAAACTTTTCCTGGTAAGACACAATACACACCTACTCATTCCCAATAAAGAGTCCACAACAAACCAAAGTCTAACTTGGTAAACCACTGAACCGTATTGAAGTTACTTGCAGGAATGCGCGTAAAGGGTTGCCTTCAGTGGCAGAAATGACCTAAAGACATTGCATCACAGAAAGCTCACTGAAACAAGCATTATAGCTCACCAATTTGGCAACCTGGAGCACACCGCACAGCCTGCAGACAATTTAATAAGCTGGAGAGCATCCTTCCCTTATGCCGCCATTGTTCTGAACCTCTTCCAGGCACCTGTGCTGGTTTCTGCATCTTCTAGGCAGCTGATCTGGTCAGTGAGTCTTTTCAAGGACTTCCTGAATCTGTTTCAACTTGTTAACCTTCATTTTTAAAGAGCTTCCCTGAAGGATAGAATATTTCAACAAGGAGGAAACTTATACAGCACCTTGTAAAAGTCCTTAGGATTCCCTGGAGCAGGACTGGAAAACTGCTAACAGTAAAACTTAAGTATTTTAGCTAATTTTTTCTCCAGTGGGATCTGGCTTTCCCTTCCTCTGTGTGTGTGTGTGTGTGTGTGTGTGTGTGTGTGTGTGTGTGTGTGATTGTGTGCATTTGTTTGTTGTTTATATGTGTAGAAATATGTAACCAAAACATACTAATTCTGTTATTGTGTGTTTGTGTATTACTTCAGGCCTGAGCACTAGATGATTTGTTGATATAGGCAGAAGATTGGCTGTTGTTATAGCACATATTAAGTTTCCATTTGTCCTTTGCATTCACTTTGCTCTTTTCAGTACCAAGGCTAAAGTTACTAATTTTTTATGTGAATCAAGCCACCTATATTGAAAGAGATTAAGGGTCCTTGAATTATCTCCTGTAAATTTTTTATAATGGATTTGATGATAGATTTCTTTTTTTTGTTTGTTTGTTTGCTTGTTTGTTTCCTAAGAGACAGGTAATCATGTAGTCTCTGTGAGTCATTTCTCCTTCATCTCCTAAGTTGGTAGTCTGAGATGGCCAAGATTCTGGACCATACACCACAACAGAGCCTGATCTGACTGAGTGGTTATAAGCACTCACCTATCCTTTCAAACACAAAAGATGTTGGACTTTCCATCAAGGAGATAGCAGGTGCTTAGAATTACATAATCAGCCTTGTAGGTTAGGTCAAGGGCAATGAGATCATTTTGAGTGATCCTGACTTATAAACACAGGTAACATTGGACTGATAATATAGAGTCTATATTATCCAGTGGTTCATGCTGCACTTGACTTCAAAAGTAAATTCACAAACAAAAGTCAGCCCCAACAGAGTCACTAGAAGATAGGGCACTCTAAAAGAGAGAACTTGACCATTCATAAGTCTTTTGAATCAGGACGTTTGATAAGGAAAGGGAGAGGGCAATGGGATGGTATCAGACTTAGAATGCTTGCAAAATGGACCACATACCCTGAGAGGCTGCAGATGTCAGGAGAGAAGCAGCAGTCTACTACGGGTAAACTCTGACCTCATAGGTTCTGCTAGTCATTCTCCTTAGAAGTAAGAGAAGGCAGATGAGTGTATCCTCCCAGTCTGTGATTCTTGTGCTCCTATACCTGGATGTGCTATACATTTGGATTGAGGAAACCCTTAGAAAAGAGAAAATGAACCATTCTCCCAAGGACTACAGCAGATTATCCTCCATGCGTGGTCTTTAGTATCATCCAATAATCATCCTGTCCTCAAACACTCAGTTGTAAAAAGGAAGAGTGGTTTTCCACAGGGACTACTTACCTTGTACCTATCTGCATAGGTGATGGAACTCCAGAATTTCATCTGAGGTAAAAGGTTAGTCAGTCAACCAGCACAAGCTCCAGAAAGAAAGAAAGAGAGACCAAAGTAAGACAGAACACTAGTATGGTAAATGAATTAGCACTTGGAAGGACATTGGAAGGTCATTGTCTTGCATGGTTAAAACTAATTTACCCAGGCAAGCAAAACAAAAACAAAAACAAAAACAAACAAAAAAAAAAACAAAAAGAAAAAGAAGATAGATAGACAGAATCTATTTAAAATATACTGCAAAAGAGAAGACCCGTAAGGGAAAGAAGGGAGCTCGCACTACAAGACTTGAGAAGGAAGAAATCTTTTCTAAAAATTAACAAAAACATAAAGTTCGCTTCCTCCTTAAGATATCAATAAAGTCCCATACCCGCGGATCCCGGCCCGCAGCAGCTCTCTGCTCCCAAACCCCGTGGGAGAGAGACCTCACCGCCTGGTCAGGTGGGCACTCCTGAGGCTGCAGAGCGGAGGAGACCACCAACACTGCCCACCCCTGCCCACATCCCTGGCCCAAGAGGAAACTGTGTAGGGCTTCTGGGTTCCTGTAGGGGAGGGCCCAGGAGCGGCAGGACCCCTGCGCCTGAGACACCACCAGAACCTGAAGGAGGCAGACCGGATAAACAGTTCTCTGCACCCAAATCCCGTGGGTGCAGAGAGGCAGACACGCCTGGGAAACCAGAGGAGACTGCACTCTGCGCACATCCAGATGCCAGAGGAAAGCACCAAACACCATCTGGAACCCTGGTGCACGGAGGCTCCCGGAAAGAGCGGCGCAGATCTTCTCGGTTGCTGCCGCCGTGGAGAGGACTTGGGCAGTACCCCACGAGCAAACTTGAGCCTCAGAACCTCAGGGGAGGGCCCAGGAGCGGCAGGACCCCTGCGCCTGAGACACCGCCGGAACATGAAGGAAACAGACCAGATAGACAGTTCTCTGCACCCAAATCCCGTGGGAGGGAGAGCTAGACCTACGGAGAGGCAGACACGCCTGGGAAACCAGAAGAGACTGCACTCTGCACACACATCTCGGACTCCAGAGGAGAACACCAAACCCCATCTGGAACCCTAGTGCACGGAGGCTCCCGGAAAGGGCGGCGCATATCTTCCCGGTTGCTGCCACCGCAGAGAGCTCGTGGGCAGGGCCCCGTGAGCAAACTTGGGCCTCGGGACCACAGGTAGGACCAACTTTTCTGCTGCGGGTGACCTGCCTGGTGAACTCAAGACACAGGCCCACAGCAACAGCTGAAGACCTGTAGAGAGGAAAAACTACACGCCCGAAAGCAGAACACTCTGTCCCCATAACTGGCTGAAGGAAAACAGGAAAACAGGTCTACAGCACTCCTGACACACAGGCTTATAGGACAGTCTAGCCACTGTCAGAAATAGCAAAACAAAGTAACACTAGAGATAATCTGATGGCGAGAGGCAAACACAGGAACCCAAGCAACAGAAACCAAGACTACATGCCATCATCGGAGCCCAATTCTCCCACCAAAATAAACATGGAATATCCAAACACACCAGAAAAGCAAGATCTAGTTTCAAAAGCATATTTGATCATGATGCTGGAGAACTTCAAGAAAGACGTGAAGAACTCCATTAGAGAACAAGTAGAAGCCTACAGAGAGGAATCGCAAAAATGCCTGAAAGAATTCCAGGAAAACATAAATAAACAAGTAGAAACCCATAGAGAGGAGACACAAAAATCCCTGAAAGAATTCCAGGAAAACACAATCAAACAGTTGAAGGAATTAAAAATGGAAATAGAAGCAATCAAGAAAGAACACATGGAAACAACCCTGGATATAGAAAATCAAAAGAAGAGACAAGGAGCTGTAGATACAAGCTTCACCAACAGAATACAAGAGATGGAAGAGAGAATCTCGGGAGCAGAAGATTCCATAGAAATCATCGACTCAACTGTCAAAGATAATGTAAAGCAGAAAAAGCTACTGGTCCAAAACATACAGGAAATCCAGGACTCAATGAGAAGATCAAACCTAAGGATAATAGGTATAGAAGAGAGTGAAGACTCCCAGCTCAAAGGACCAGTAAATATCTTCAACAAAATCATAGAAGAAAACTTCCCTAACCTAAAAAAAGAGATACCCATAGGCATACAAGAAGCCTACAGAACTCCAAATAGATTGGACCAGAAAAGAAACACCTCCCGTCACATAATAGTCAAAACACCAAACGCACAAAATAAAGAAAGAATATTAAAAGCAGTAAGGGAAAAAGGTCAAGTAACATATAAAGGCAGACCTATCAGAATCACACCAGACTTTTCGCCCGAAACTATGAAGGCCAGAAGATCCTGGACAGATGTCATACAGACCCTAAGAGAACACAAGTGCCAGCAAAGGCTACTGTATCCTGCAAAACTCTCAATTAACATAGATGGAGAAACCAAGATATTCCATGACAAAACCAAATTTACACAATATTTTCTACAAATCTAGCACTACAAAGGATAATAAATGGTAAAGCCCAACATAAGGAGGCAAGCTATACCCTAGAAGAAGCAAGAAACTAATCGTCTTGGCAACAAAACAAAGAGAAGAAAAGCACACAAGCATAACCTCACATACAAATATGAACATAACAGGAAGCAGTAATCACTATTCCTTAATATCTCAACATCAATGGCCTCAACTCCCCAATAAAAAGACATAGATTAACAAACTGGATATGCAACGACGACCCTGCATTCTTCTGCCTATAGGAAACACACCTCAGAGACAAAGACAGACACTACCTCAGCGTGAAAGGCTGGAAAACAACTTTCCAAGCAAATGGTCAGAAGAAGCAAGCTGGAGTAGCCATTCTAATATCAAATAAAATCAATTTTCAATTAAAAGTCATCAAAAAAGATAAGGAAGGACACTTCATATTCATCAAAGGAAAAGTCCACCAAGATGAACTCTCAATCCTAAATATCTATGCCCCAAATACAAGGGCACCTACATATGTAAAAGAAACCTTACTAAAGCTCAAAACACACATTGCACCTCACACAATAATAGTGGGAGATTTCAACACCCCACTCTCATCAATGGACAGATCATGGAAACAGAAATTAAACAGAGATGTAGACAGACTAAGAGAAGTCATGAGCCAAATGGACTTAACGGATATTTATAGAACATTCTATCCTAAAGCAAAAGGATATACCTTCTTCTCAGCTCCTCATGGTACTTTCTCCAAAATTGACCATATATTTGGTCAAAAAACGGGCCTCATCAGGTACAGAAAGATAGAAATAATCCCATGCGTGCTATCAGACCACCACGGACTAAAACTGGTCTTCAATAACAATAAGGGAAGAATGCCCACATATACGTGGAAATTGAACAATGCTCTACTCAATGATAACCTAGTCAAGGAAGAAATAAAGAAAGCAATTAAAAACTTTTTAGAATTTAATGAAAATGAAGGTACAACATACCCAAACTTATGGGACACAATGAAAGCTGTGCTAAGAGGAAAACTCATAGCGCTGTGTGCCTGCAGAAAGAATCAGGAAAGAGCATATGTCAGCAGCTTGACAGCACACCTAAAAGCTCTAGAGCAAAAAGAAGCAAATACACCCAGGAGGAGTAGAAGGCAGGAAATAATCAAACTCAGAGCTGAAATCAACCAAGTAGAAACAAAAAGGACCATAGAAAGAATCAACAGAACCAAAAGTTGGTTCTTTGAGTAAATCAACAAGATAGATAAACCCTTAGCCAGACTAACGAGAGGACCCAGAGAGTGTGTCCAAAATAACAAAATCAGAAATGAAAAGGGAGACATAACTACAGATTCAGAGGAAATTCAAAAAATCATCAGATCTTATTATAAAAACCTATATTCAACAAAACTTGAAAATCTACAGGAAATGGACAATTTCCTAGACAAATATCAGGTACCGAAGTTAAATCAGGAACAGATAAACCAGTTAAACAACCCCATAACTCCTAAGGAAATAGAAGCAGTCATTAAAGGTCTCCCAACCAAAAAGAGCCGAGGTCCAGATGGGTTTAGTGCAGAATTCTATCAAACCTTCATAGAAGACCTAATACCAATATTATCCAAACTATTTCACAAAAATTGAAACAGATGGATCACTCCCGAATTCCTTCTACGAAGCCACAATGACTCTTATACCTAAACCACACAAAGACCCAACAAAGAAAGAGAACTTCAGACCAATTTCCCTTATGAATATCGACGCAAAAATACTCAATAAAATTCTGGCAAACCGAATCCAAGAGCACATCAAAACAATCATCCACCATGATCAAGTAGGCTTCATCCTAGTCATACAGGGATGGTTTAATATACAGAAAACCATCAACGTGATCCATTATATAAACAAACTGAAAGAACAAAACCACATGATCATTTCATTAGATGCTGAGAAAGCATTTGACAAAATTCAACACCCCTTTATGATAAAAGTCCTGGAAAGAATAGGAATTCAAGGACCAGACCTAAACATAGTAAAAGCCATATACAGCAAACCAGTTGCTAACATTAAACTAAATGGAGAGAAACTTGAAGCAATCCCACTAAAATCAGGGACTAGACAAGGCTGCCCACTCTCTCCCTACTTATTCAATATAGTTCTTGAAGTTCTAGCCAGAGCAATCAGACAACAAAAGGAGGTCAAGGGGATACAGATCGTAAAAGTAGAAGTCAAAATATCACTATTTGCAGATGATATGATAGTTTATTTAAGTGATCCCAAAAGTTCCACCAGAGAACTACTAAAGCTGATAAACAACTTCATCAAAGTGGCTGGGTATAAAATTAACTCAAATAAATCAGTAGCCTTCCTCTACACAAAAGAGAAACAAGCCAAGATAGAAATTAGGGAAAGGACAACCTTCATCATAAACCCAAATAATATAAAGTACCTCGGTGTGACTTTAACCAAGCAAGTAAAAGATCTGTACAATAAGAACTTAAAGACACTGAAGAAAGAAATTGAAGAAGACCTCAGAAGATGGAAAGATCTCCCATGCTCATGGATTGGCAGGATTAATATAGTAAAAATGGCCATTTTACCAAAGCGATCTACAGACTTAATGCAATCCCCATCAAAATACCAATCCAATTCTTCAAAGAGTTAGACAGAACAATTTGCAAATTCATCCGGAATAACAAAAAACCCAGGATAGCTAAAACTATCCTCAACAATAAAAGGACTTCAGGGGGAATCACTATCCCTGAACTCAAGCAGTATTACAGAGCAATAGTGATAAAAACTGCATGATTGGTACAGAGACAGACAGATAGACCAATGGAATAGAATTGAAGACCCAGATATGAACCCACACACCTATGGTCACTTGATTTTTGACAAAGGAGCCAAAACCATCCAATGGAAAAAAAGATAGCATTTTCAGCAAATGGTGCTGGTTCAACTGGAGGGCAACATGTAGAAGAATGCAGATTGATCCATGCTTATCACCCTGTACAATGCTTAAGTCCAAGTGGATCAAGGACCTCCACATCAAACCTGATACACTCAAACTAATAGAAGAAAAACTAGGGAAGCATCTGGAACACATGGGCACTGGAAAAAATTTCCTGAACAAAACACCAATGGCTTATGCTCTAAGATCAAGAATCGACAAATGGGATCTCATAAAACTGCAAAGCTTCGGTAAGGCAAAGGACACTGTGGTTAGGACAAATCAGCAACCAACGGATTGGGAAAAGATCTTTACCAATCCTACAACAGATGGAGGCCTTATATCCAAAATATACAAAGAACTCAAGAAGTTAGACCGCAGGGAGACAAATAACCCTATTAAAAAATGGGGTTCAGTGCTAAACAAAGAATTCACCGCTGAGGAATGCCGAATGGCTGAGAAACACCTAAAGAAATGTTCAACATCTTTAGTCATGAGGGAAATGCAAATCAAAACAACCCTGAGATTTCACCTCACACCAGTGAGAATGGCTAAGATCAAAAACTCAGGTGACAGCAGATGCTGGCGAGGATGCGGAGAAAGAGGAACACTCCTCCATTGTTGGTAGGATTGCAGACTGGTAAAACTATTCTGGAAATCAGTCTGGAGGTTCCTCAGAAAATTGGACATTGAACTGCCTGAGGATCCAGCTATACCTCTCTTGGGCATATACCCAAAAGATGCCCCAACATATAAAAAAGACACGTGCTCCACTATGTTCATCGCAGCCTTATTTATAATAGCCAGAAGCTGGAAAGAACCCAGATGCCCTTCAACAGAGGAATGAATACAGAAAATGTGGTACATCTACACAATGGAATATTACTCAGCTATCAAAAACAACGAGTTTATGAAATTCGTAGGCAAATGGATGGAACTGGAAAATATCATCCTGAGTGAGCTAACCCAATCACAGAAAGACATACATGGTATGCACTCATTGATAAGTGGCTATTAGCCCAAATGCTTGAATTACCCTAGATGCCTAGAACAAATGAAACTCAAGACGGATGATCAAAATGTGAATGCTTCACTCCTTCTCTAAAAGGGGAACAAGAATACCCTTGGCAGGGAAGAGAGAGGCAAAGATTAAAACAGAGACTGAAGGAACACCCATTCAGAGCCTGCCCCACATGTGGCCCATACATATACAGCCACCCAATTAGACAAGATGGATGAAGCAAAGAAGTGCAGACTGACAGGAGCCGGATGTAGATCGCTCCTGAGAGACACAGCCAGAATACAGCAAATACATAGGCGAATGCCAGCAGCAAACCACTGAACTGAGAATAGGACCCCCGTTGAAGGAATCAGAGAAAGAATTGGAAGAGCTTGAAGGGGCTCGAGACCCCATATGTACAACAATGCCAAGCAACCAGAGCTTCCAGGGACTAAGCCACTACCTAAAGACTATACATGGACTGACCCTGGACTCTGACCTCATAGGTAGCAGTGAATATCCTAGTAAGAGCACCAGTGGAAAGGGAAGCCCTGGGTCCTGCTAAGACTGAACCCCCAGTGAACTAGACTGTTGGGGGTAGGGCGGCAATGGTGGGAGGGTTGGGAGGGGAACACCCATAAGGAAGGGGAGGGGGGAGGGGGATGTTTGCCCGGAAACCAAAGAATTATTATTAAGTATTAAATAAATTTAAAAGAAATATTAAATTCCAATTTCAAAAAAAAAAAGGTATCAATAAAGTTTGGTCGCAGCTAGGAAAAAAAAAAACATAAAGTTGCTTCTCTTCATTCTTGGGCCATTTGTGTAGGAATCAGATCTACATAGACTGTTGGGGAACTCTTGTTGCACAGTAAATTTTAATGCATGATTTGGGGGAGACTCCACTGCTCATTAGCAATTAGGATCCAGCTTTCTGAATGAGGAA
Organism: Rattus norvegicus; assembly: GCF_021556685.1. Lineage (NCBI taxonomy): Eukaryota > Metazoa > Chordata > Mammalia > Rodentia > Muridae > Rattus > Rattus norvegicus. The sequence goes on from NC_141548.1 coordinate 73,753,688, forward strand.
TTTTAAATCAGTGGCAGTCAGATTCTGAATAGTCTTTGTGCGATTGTTAAAGTTTGGGAAGTTAGATTTTGTTTCTGTTTTTTTCATCTTTAAAATAGGCACCCTTAAGTTTACCTTGAAAGAAAAATATGCTAATCTGTACCAGTGTTAGAGAAAGCCCCAAAATGCTTGTTTAAATTTATAACTGTTTATTTCAGTGTGTGTGTGTGTGTGTGTGTATGTGTGTGTGTGTTGTGCATGTGCATAAATATTTAGATATTTAATAATACTTGCCTGTTTAAACATTTTTTTCTTTTTTGATATTTCAGTCTTATATCGTTTAATAATTTTAAATGTTTCTGACCTAAATTCTTTTTAAAATTTATTTTATACCATGGAAAGATTTTAGGCCGAAGAAACCTATTACATAATGAAAGAGAAAATAAAAAAAATTACATGAAATGCTTATTTATGAGAAAAAAGTTCTTGCTTGTTAAAGGCACCTTCAGGCACCCAAAGTAAAAACTAATTTTTCTTTAATGTTAAGGACAGTGCCTTGGTAATATTTGAGATGTACTGCCCAGAGGCATCCTGTCATGTCATCCATGGGCTGTTCCTTTAAAAAGTTAGTCAGGTAAATAGAATCTAAGATTTTGGGTAGCAGATGGTCAATTAGCTTTAAGTATAGCATGCAATTTCATAAAACAAAAGTAAATTCTAAATATTGAGAATAAAAGAAAATATATCCTACAGCATGTCTTTGATGATTTATTTATTCAAGTGGTGTTATTTAAAATAAATCTGCTGCTGTGTTTAAAAATATATCACAAAGAATTTATACCTCTGATGAAACTATTGTCCAGGGCATACATTAATTGAAAATCACACCAACCTTTATTTAACATAACATTTATATTCAATTTATATTTAAAAAATTAACTTGTAAAATCTTTGGTTCTTAATGTATATCCAATTCTCCACTTTTTAGTTATCTTTGGTGTGAGTGTATGTGTGTGTGTGCTATTTTGGCTATTAATTTACTAGGTAATTCAGCAAGTTGTATAGTAATTACATATTTTATTTAGCAGGATATTTTAATACACTGGAAAAGTTCTCACCTGTTTTCTCTTGTTGAAAGTAGTATTTATTCTTAATTTTTCCCTTACTTTACTGAATGACAATTTTGCAAGTTTTTCCAAAGTTTTTTATATATTTTTTATTCAACGTTTTTATTGATATTTTTTGTTAATTTCGCAATATTGACCCAAATTCCACTCATCTTTCTGTCTCTATATACTGACCTCTGTTCTTGCAAACTCACAAAAGGGAAAACAAAACAAACAAACAAAAACAAACAAACAAAAAAACTTGTGGAAATGGTAATGTGTGAGAATTTGTCCCACAGTATTCCATCTTGTCCATATATTGCTTGCAAATGTTCATTGCAAAAAGTCATCAGTCCAGTGTAAAGCCTCTAACACCAGATACCCTCTCCATACTGGACAATTCACAGGAAATCGTTTGGGATATCCTGTTGTGTCCTGTGTCATGGAGATTGAAAAGTATGGATTTTTAGAACTGGGCCCTCCACACACTCCAGCAGTTCAGAGATGAGTTAGATGTTGGGGTGGGCCAACTGAAAGCCTGAATCTGGGTGTAAGAGTTTACAGGAACACCTACACTGTACTGCCCATGTGAGGTGCAGGGCCAGCTCTCCCTAGTGATGAGGCTGGTGAGGGGTGGAGCCAACTCTCCTCTCATGACACCAAGGCCACTTCTCTGCCTGCCCCAGGTTACAAGAAAGGACATCTGGCCCTTGCCCACACCACTTCGCAGCATTTAAATGGCAAAGCTAGCTTTCCCACCTAACTTCCTTGAGCCAGCTCAGTCACCATCACAGGAGCAAACAGTAACGGCTCTGCTGCGCTTCTTGGTTGAAGTGTGGGCGTGCTACAGCAAATGGTCAGGGACAGGGCTAGCTCTCTCTAATCCTCAGACATCAACATGGCCCTGGGTGGCAGCCCAGACCAGGGAGGTCTACTTGGTCTTTGATGGTAACCAAGCCTCGAAACCATACTTCAGGGACACTGACTCTATCTCTTTGGGATAGAACAGGCAAACACCCATGGTATTAGGTGGCGTCAACTCATATCAGGCTGTTGATCCCCAGAGTTGATTTTCCAGTTTTACTCTGCTTCATTGTGTATATCTCCTGCTGCTTCTCTTTCTCTCCCATCTCTCTTAGTAGCATTGGTGTCTTTGGATGTCTGGGGTCCTCTCAGGGGAGTTATAATCTGACCATGCTAATCATCTCAGGGGTCATCTCAAGCACTCTCTCGTCTAGATTTTTTAACATAAATTGTTGTACTTATAAAAATATTTTGTTGCTAATCTTCATTTAAATTTTCTGAATATAACATATGTTAGGACTATGACTATATCATATTATAGGGGTATAAATATTATTCACATTTATTCAGAGTAAAAGATTTTATGCACACTTAATTAGTTTATCATAAGACATAGGTATTTTTTAATTTAAAGATTAATATATATATTTTATGCATATGAATGTTTGCTTGCATGCATGTCTGCACACTATAATGCCTGCTCTCCTGGAGTTCAGAAGAAGTTAGATCCTTGGAACTGGAGTTACAAATAGTTGTGAGCATCCGTGCAGGTGCTTGGAATGGAATTCCTCTGGAAGGCACTAAATACTCTTGTCTGCTGAGTCAACTGTCCAGCAGCTCCACAATGCATTTAAATGTTACATTTCCTCTGTTATATGTGTGGCTGGAGTCATGAGTCCCTCCATGTGTACTCATTGGTTGGTGGTTTAGTCCCTGGGAGCCCTGGTGGGTATAGTTGGTTGATATTTTTCTTCCTATGGTGTTACAAAAACCCTTCAGCTCCTTCAATCTTTCTCTAATTCTGCCACTGGATTCTCCTTTTTCAGTCCAATGGTTAGCTGCACCATCCTCATATGTATCTGTCAGTAAGCACTTCTTGGCATCACCAATAATGACTGGGTTTGACGGCTGCACAGGGGATGGATCCCCCAGTGGGGCAGTTTCTGGATGATCTTTTCTTCAGTCCCCACTCCACTTTTTGTCCCTGTAGTTCATCCTGTGAGTATTTTTTTCTCCCAACTAAGAAGAAATGAAACATCTGTATGTTGGTGTTCCTTCTTCTTGGGCTTCATATGATCTGTGAATTTTTTTCTTAGGTATTCCAAGCTTTTGGGCTATTATCCACATATTAGTGAGTGTATGTCATGTGTGTTCTTTTGTGACTGGGTTATGCCACTCAGAATGATATTTTCTAGCTCCATCCATTTGCCTAAGAATTACATATAGTCATTTTTTAATAGCTGAGTACTCCATTGAGTAAACATAACCATGCTTTCTGTATCTATTCCTCTGGGTCCATTTCAGCTTTTGGCTGCTGTGAACATAGTGGAGCATATGTCCTTGTTATATGTTGGAGCATCTTTTGAGTGTGTGCCCAGGAATGGTATAGCTGCATCTTTGGGTAGTACTATGTCTAATTGTCTGAGGGACCTCCAGATTGATTTCCAGAGTGGTTGTACCAGCTTGCAATTCTACCATCAATGCAGGAGTGTTCCTATTTCTCCACAACCTTGCCAAAATCTACTGTCACCTGGGTTTTTGATCTTAGCAATTCTTTCTGGTGTGAAGCTATATCTCAGGGTTGTTTTTATTTGAAATTCCCTGATGACTAAGGATGTTGAACAGTTTTTTAGGGGTTTCTTAGCCATTCAGTATTCCTCAGTTGAAAATAGACCCGTTTCCCCAATGTAGGGTAATGCCAGGGAGTTGAGGTTGGAGTGGGCTGATGGGAGTGGAAGCATCCTCATAGAAGCAGGGGGAGGAGGGAGGTGTTATGGAAGAGGGGGTAAAGAGGATTACATTTGAAATGTAAATAAATAGACTATCCAAGAGAAATAAAATTTAAAAAGTACCTTTCTAGAAGGAGATCTATTAATATGTTTGCCATGCACTGTGCATTCATGCACAGTTTCATCACACATACACTGCACACATATGTACAATACACGCAGATAGCACATACCCCTCTGATCCTATCATTCCTTCAAACAGACAGGAAGGAAAGACTAGAGAGTCCTACAAGCTGGCACACATGTGCACATATGCGCACATGGGTATATCACATACCAAACACATGCACTTTCTCTCTCTCTCTCTCTCTCTCTCTCTCTCTCTCTCTCTCTCTCTCACACACACACACACACACACACACATACACACACACACACACAACACACTTTAAATTACATCAAGTATGAAATGATTTCCATGTGATTTTTCAATTGATTATCATGAAAATTTTTAGTGATTCTATTGTGTTTGCAAATAATCATGGTGTCAACAAATTTAAATTATTTACAATTTGAATCTCTATATTTATGTTTAAGATTTTTATGCCAAAGAAATGAATGATTAGTTTAGAGATCTTATTCTATATATCATGCCAATTGACAAAATAGTGCGTAGAGATTGAAAGACAGAGATAGAGAAAGGATAAGTAAGACACGGATTTTCTGATCAAATGAATTTACAATAGATAGGAATATACTATGTGCCTCTTTTATTTAATATACAACAAATGAGTATGTATTCTATTATTTATGATGATACATTAAATCGAGAAACCCATATTTTGAAGGTATAGTCTGTATTCCTCATCCCCTTGTGAAATTTATTTCATACCAGGACCTCAAATAAACTTTTTCATTTTGATCAGATCTGCTCCAGCTAAGAGTCTCTTGAAAATTGGACTCATTTGTTCCCATCTCCCATCTTACTATGACTATTCATTCCTTCATTCTCAGCTCATTCCAGAATAGAAAAATCCTTGCAGAGATGAACTCAAATAAAAGAGAAAATAAGCCTATGTTTAAAACTGATCTCATAAAACTGGCTGACAGATACCTTCCGACAAGCTTGGAGAGAATGAAGCCAGCATCTATATGATTGTGAGAACATAAAAGGAACAGACTTTTTATATGTGTCCTGGCAAATGGGAGGATGATTAAAAATGGCCCCAGATAAAAGGTCACATGGAACAAAGAGGAGGAATACTTCTCTCCTAAATGAATCTTTGGTGCCATTGTCACTTACTTCTGGAGCCCAAATGATACCTTCTTCCGGTTGATGTGGATGAGAACTGCAGTGTCTGCTCCAACTCTATAGCCTGTAACCTTACAGACGTAGAAATCAACAATTCCCTACATTTTACTTTTACTTTTACATTTACTCCAGGATCTACCTGGAGAGTGAGATTATATTCAACTAGCTATAATCAGGGAACATTTTTAATGCTTATTGTCCAAAGCAGACTTTACCAGACACATCTACTCATTAAGAACCTGATTAGTTAGGCGAGATGGATAAACCTCTGGTTTACTCTCCCTCTCCCTTAATCCACCTGCTTCCTACACATAAACTGGAACCCCAAACTTCTGCCTTGAAAGCTGCATTTGCCAAGCCCTGGAACAATGTTGGTTGACTATAATTCTACAGAGAAGTAGATTAGGTATGACCTTCCTTAATCTTTGTATTACGCTTCAGGGACTATACCACCTCCTTACTATACTATACCCCAGGCTTAAGACTACAGGACTTCTTGATAGCACAGACTTCTTACTAAGTCAGGTGATGAGCACGACTTCCAAGAACCATGTTCTGCAACATGTCTGCCTATCTGCTCCCTCAAAAGCCTATTGCTTTAGTAGTTATGACTGAAAATATCTTAGGACTTTTCACTGCAATTCACCCTCCTTTCTGACTCTTGAAATGCTACTCCTATGTTTACTTTTAACTCAGAAGCTTATTTTGCTCCCATTGTAACTTGGTTTGCTTGTTCTACCAGTCTCACCCACTGTATGATCTAAGAGTGTCTCTATATTAATCCAGATTTATGTATGGTTGTACATGTACTTCTCCAGGTGTATGCCTCTTCAAGGGTCGAAGAAGCTTTTATTTATCTTCGCACTGCTCACTGTTGGTAAAGGAATCCTGGCTTTCTTTTCCCAATACTAGTAGAAGTAGGGGTGGCAGGGACTGTTCCTTGGTGTGCAAAGGCTCTAATAAGAGAAGAAATGATTTTACAAACGATAAGTCACTAGGTAGATGCAGATATAAGATACCCTCAGCTCTCCTTGGATGCAGTTCATGCCTAGGTTGAGTCCCTGGCAGAAATATTCCATCAAATATTGTCAAATGTTTCAGGATTGACAAAGCTATGATTAATGCAGATAAAAGACAATGGGAGCATGAATCAACTAATTTCTGATAGCATAAAATGTTTGATTAGAACCCTGTCTCATAGTCATTTTCTCTGCCCTTGCTGGCCCTTTATTCCTCCTTTACATAGGACCTGCTCTAGGGCCTTATATATTAAAGGGCCTTTTAAAGGTCATTAGACAAAGAATTACACTAGTTAAGCTACTGATCCTCAAGCTTCATTATTTAGCCCTTAGCTAAGATCAGAGATTTGAAATGGGGCAATGAAATGACTAAAGCGACATCATTCTGTTCCGTCTCCATTCTGCTTGCTTGCACAGCTCTCAGACATTGACCATGCCAAATGGTTGCATCTGTTTTGGCATCACATTTGATATTTACAAGGCCTTGAGTATGATTCAGATTATAGCCAAATAATTGTATCTACCAAAATAATTGGCATGCTCTGTCTTCAATAACTATTATGCTCTGCCAGGAATAAATGTTTTAAGGTTACTGTGATCCTCATCTATCTTTGATGTATCTTTCTCATTTTGTGTTTATAAATTCAAAATTCCTCTTTTTGGGTACCAAGAGTGTGTTTTAGAGGCTCAAAGACACTTTTAGTCTGGTAATCAGTTGAAGAATTAAAACTTATTGGCTTACTCATCATGCTGGCCAACATCCAGCTCATGTGGATTGTTCCACATTGTGGTTTTGTTTTATGTCCTCTGATCATTAGTGAGTTTGATACCTTTGTCCATGCTCCGTAGATCACTTGCATACCTTCCTTTGTGGAAGTTTTCTTTATACTTCCCAATAGTCTACGATGATCAAAGTTTTGTTCTGCTTGCCATTGGAATTATTTGACCCTTTAAATAATTTTTCTTATCCTGCTATTGGTTTAAAATATCTGCAAATATTGCTCTTGCTTCCTTCAACTTATCCCACTAACTTCTTGATTTTGTATTGTGTTACATAACTCCATGTCCAAACTAACAGACAAGTTTAGGAGAAAGGTCATATTTAATTGCATATACTACTTAGACAAATAGTGCATGTTAATTTGCATGTTGAAATGTACATTTTTCTGTGCATACCAGCGTACATTAAAAGAAATTTCCCAGTGAGAATATTTTGAGTCACTAGAACGTTACAGAAATGCTAGATTTATTATAATTACTGTGCACACTAGGCTGGTCTGAAGAAATACCTCCTTCGTTTTTAGCTTTCCATAGTAATTGTGATGTTTTAAGCATCCATTACGCTATCTGCAGAAACAAAGGCTGAGTGGTGAAGTCGCAAAACACTAAATATACTAAGCTAGGGAAAGAAGTAAAGAAATGAGAAGCAGATAAAACTGTCTCTAGTTTGAAATTTTAAAAATGGCTCCATACATTTACCAGTAGCGAATCTTTAAAGCTATACAAATTTATTAGTCCTGTGTCTTTCACTATAATTTAGTTGAAGCTGCTTTTACACATATACAGACTACTCTATGTCATGCTGCTTCTGTCAAGAATAAAAGTCACCTCTCTACAAGATTTATATTTTTTGGTAGTATTATATAAGAATTTGCTAAGTAACAATGAATAATAGACTGTACTTTCATCCTTAATTGTTAGAACTATGAACAGATTCATTGTGGTTACCTTAAATTCACAAAACCCTTCTGGGTACTAAAATGACTTTTTATTTCCAAGTTTTGTAGAGATAAGACTTTTTTAAAACAGGAAAATGTATTTGTTTTTGCAAGAAATGTTAGAATTCAAAGATGTGTACTTTATTGCCATAAATATAATTGAGCCATGAAAAAAATCTACTCTTCAAATACAATGAATTTTTAACTTGCACCCTACAGATTACATCTGTATAAATGAATCATGACATGGCAGACACCCTTACTTCAAAAGTACATTGTCATTTTAAAGGGTGCATTTCTGGAATTCTTCACAAATTATCCCTCAGTAAATTTCTCTTCACATTTCTTTTAAATTCCTATGACCAGGGACAAAAGAAACCCTACCAGGGCTAGGGATTAGCTCAGTTGTTGAAGTGTTTATACTGAAAGTCTGGAGACATGAATCTGAATCCCAGAACCCATGTCAAGAGGCCATCCATGTGCTGAGAAAGTAATAATCTAAAGGTAGAGGTGGAGATGTGGGGGTCTCTGGGGTTCACTGGCAATCTGATTAGACTCACTGATGAGTCCCAAGACAATAAAAAAGAAACCCTGTCTCTAAGGAAATGGACAGCATTCCTTAAAGTGACCTCTCCTTGTCTTCTAGCGTCTCTCTATCTGTGCTCATAAACATGCAGCTGAATTTAAGTGACATCTGCAGCCACTTGAATATGTAGCACTTCTTACACATACCCACGCATAGAAAAAAGAGGCTCTACTGGGGATTCGGTTTGTGTTTACAAGGGAATTTGAACATTCATTGCAGGACTCTGCCAACAGTTGGTTTCTTGCCTGGTCAATAAAGAGCCAACCCTCAATGACTGGGATAGAGGAGAGAACTTTCAGGATTCCTTGGAGGGAGAAAAACAAAACAAAACAAAACAAAATGCTGGGACAAGAAGAGAGATTCTGCCATTAGGAGGGTGTAGGAGACAGACCACACCGGGAAAAGGTGAAGGATAAAGAGCCCGCCTACATGTAAAAATACTAAAAAGCTACCTCAGGGGTCACTCCACTGACTGGGTCTGGGGTAGAGGAGACGAAATATAGATTTAGTGAGTATTAACTCAGGTATATTGGAGGGGAATGTGTTAGCCACATGGAGATTCAGGATTAGCACAGCCACTGAGCTAGCTAAGGCATATCAAAATATAAAGGCTGTGTGTGTGTGTGTGTGTGTGTGTGTGTGTGTGTGTGTGTGTGTGTGTGTGTCTTTCACTCATGAATCCAGAGCTCGCTCTTGGGTAGGTGCAGTGCCCTGCAAGCACACACTCACTGGGAGCTTAGAGCAGACCTTTAAAAACTTAGTGCTACAAGGTTCTGCAAGGCTTTCTCCTCCATTTAACCTTTGTGGACATGTTCTTCACTATTAACTTATATTTATTGCCACAAAGTTATAAAATTAGGAAATGTGATGTCATACGTAAAGTGTTTTAAGGAAGGTTTGAGTAATTACATCAAATATTTCTACAGTTTTAATGAAAGATCAGAGAAAATGTAATTGTATATTTATCTCTTAAATGTTCATGATATTTTCAAATAGCATATTTTACTCTGAGAAAACAGCATTTTCTTCAATGGGAGAGACTATCTTCAACATAGCCAGTATTGTGAAATAGGAAACCTTTGTACATTGCAGAACAGTAATTAAGCTTAACTGATATCTAAGATTAACCTTCTTGTAAATAAAGGTATTCTAATCTCCTTTTAATCAGTTTTCTTTCCCAGTTTATAGTTTCTAAATATTAGGTGGAGGATACATCGCAATTGAAAGCTAATGGAAGGGAATCTGAATTCAAATCCCCAGTATATATATATATATATATATATATATATATATATATATATATATATATATATGTATATATATATATATATATATATACATATATATATATATATATATATATATATATAATGTAGCCACATGAAAGAATATGTATCATTTCAACTTCCCACGGCAGGACCATGAGCAGAGAAATGAGAGTCCTTAGAATGTTGTTGGCTAGTTAGCTTTTCCATCATAGCACCGAAAGCACAATGAGAAAATATCAGCCTGAGTGAGGTAACCCAATCACAAAAAAGCACCCATGGTATGCACTCACTGATAAGTGGATATTAGCACAGAAGTTCGAATTACCCAAGATACAATCCACAGACCATATGCAGTTCAAAAAGAAGGATCACCAAAGTATGGATGCTTCAGTCAGGCTGTAAGGGGGGTGGATGGGGAGGCATCCATATGGGGGAGTGGGTGGGGATAGGGAGCTTATGGACAAGAAACCGTGAAAGGGAATAACGTTTGAAATGAAAATAAAGAAATATATCTAATAAAAAAGGAGGAACCAAAATATTCATAAGAGGCGATATGGAGACAAAGTTTGGAGCAGAGATTGAAGGAAAGGCCATTCGGAGCCTGCCCAAACTGGGGATCTAGCCCATATACATACAGCCACCAAACACAGAAAATATTGCCGATGCCAAGTAGTGCATGCTGACAGGAGCCTGATATAGCTGTCTCTTGAGAGGCTTTGCCAGAGCATGGCAAATACAGAAGTGAATGCTAGCAGCAAAACATTGAACTGAGAATGGGGTCCCCCTTGGAGGAGTTAGAGAAAGGATTGAAGGAGCTGAAGGGATTTGCAACCCCATAAGAACAACAATACCAACCTACCACAGCTTCCAGGAACTAAACCACTACTAAACCAAACTAAACTGAAGAGTCCACATGGACAGATCCATGGCTCCAGTTGCATATGTAGCAGAGGATGGCCTTGTTGGGCACCAATGGGAGAAGCCTTGATCCTTCCAAGGCAGGAACACCCAGTGTAGGCGAGTGTCAGGGCAGGGAGGTGGGAAGTAGAGGGTGGTTGGGGAGGGGGACACCCTCATAGAAGACGGTGGAGGGGGTTGGGATAGGAGCTTTATGGATGGGAAACCAGGAAAGGGAACAACATTTGAAATGTAAATTAAAAAAACCAACTTAGAGAGAGAGAGAGAGAGAGAGAGAGAGAGAGAGAGAGAGAGAGAGAGAGAGAGAGAGAGAGCGAAATTGTCTCAAACTAGTGTCAGAAAAAAGACAGACACCTAAGATTATCCTCTGAAAAATGGGCATTTTTTGAAGGTAAGTACCTTCATTTACACATAAGTATATAGACATAAGCACACAGTTTATACACATATGTACATACACATTTGAATATTAATATTCGTGGTATTGTTCATAAGCTAATGCAATACTATCTCATCAATGACCGGCAGCATCCACTGATTCTATACAAATAGTTTCAATAAAATGCATGAAGGGGTTTTTTATGAATAAAATTACAGCATTTTTTTCATCACTGGGAATTTTAATTTTCCTTTGGCAAGAATTGCCAAGAACCTTGCCATGTAAAGAAAGCTATTTATGGAAAGACTAGTTTTGCTCCTTGGTTGACTTTGGTTAGTGTTATGTTCTACAGTCCCTGGCATTGCCTCCTCTGTTCTTCCTATTTGATCTCCTCTTCAAGCATCAGAACTAGAAGAGGCACAGCTTTCACAAACAACTTCCATCTGCTGCAGGTTTGGAGCCCAGCATTTGCATTAGGAATTGAACCACTACCCTGATTTCAAGGCCAGTTTTGTGGTTTCTTTGGCAGTACAAGACTCTAGACATTAACTTGGCTTTAGATATGTTTTCTTTGATTCAGCACAATGGACCAATGAGCACAGTTAGAGGTCTTGTCTAGACAATGTTCTGGATTGAACTTGTCTGTTACCAAGGATGCTTTTTCCTCCCTGATTCCTACACCCTTTAAATTAGTGGTGACCACAAACTGATCAGTTTGTGTTGTCTGAACATAGTAGGCATTTGTAAAAAAGTAGACACCATTAGAAATCTGCCACTTGACATTGGACTGTTTCCCATTGTCAGAAAGTCTTACACAGCAGCTCATGACAAACCCATGTAGCTTGAATCATTCACTAGCGTTTTCACAACAACCTGTAATAATGACTGTGCCATACGATATCCTCATAACAAATTGTTCTGAACAAAACCAGCAGATAATACATAATTACATTCTGAGGTTAGCTCTATATTATAAATTATCTCCTAGTGCTGTAGCCACTTAGAATAGCAGTTAACACTATAGTACATTGAATATTTTCCCTGAGGTAACAAACTAGATTTTGATGACTTCTGTCACTGGCAATCAGCCATTCCTATGTATTTCAACTTACTTTTGATATCATTTATTAAAGCAGAATCTAAATCAAAGCAATTTTTGACATATCCTCTTTAAGGACATTTCAGGACAAAATATTGCATGGATAAAGTATTAAAGATAACAGAGTCAGCTTTAGGCAATGATTCCATGAATCTGTCCTATAAAACTTACTTGCCATTAGCAAAGTACTGGTTTTCAAGCCCACATAACATTTAGAGTTGTCTTTCACTATAGCACCTATAAAATAATCAAAACTTGGATACAAGTCAATTCTACTATGATCATGTTTACTGTAAAACAAAACAATACTAGACATTGTAATAGTGGTATAGAGCAATCGAATGTTTCTACATCATGAAATAGGATATTCCTTACAAATAGTTTTTATATTATATGGCATGTGCACATGGACAGAGTTGTCTGTACAAGCCAGAAGATATTTTAGTGGATCCCTTGTAGTTACTAGCAGTTATGAATCATCTGATGTAGATACTGGGAATGAATTCTCAGGTTTAATGCATGATCAGTACAGTCTCTAAACATTTGAGGTATTTCCCCAGTCCTCAGAATTTTCAAAGGGAATGAAAATAATCTGAGAGTTATGGCTTCCATATCTCCAGTTACTCCAGCTACTATGTAAAAGCCAAGTTTATATTTAGTACTGTACTCCTACATGTTTTAGGGAATGTAGTTTTAGACTTCAGCAATTCCATGATACAGAAAGGTATGGCAAAAAATTGTGAAATAATGAGTCACAATAATTTACACAAATTCTTACTTTCTGCAAAACGTACTTATCCTTCCTTCTCCAACATGGATGGAAATAGGTGCTATATATTTTTGTTCATATATACTTACCTTAATGACAAGAATAGACAAATAAGTAATTATAGTGAATTATTTCTGGTAGATTTGAATAGACAAATTAGAAGGAAATTTCATTAGACGTGTTTCACTCACACATTTTATATATATATATATATGTATATGTATATATGTATATGTATATATATATGAATATAAAACTTTAAACTATGTAACTTCTATTCTCAAATAAAGATAATTTTAAGTTAAAGAGATAAAAAGGCTGATTCCATGTGATTTACTATTTTGGAGGGCCAGTGCTTATAAGGCTAACAATCTGTTCCCAGGACATTGCATGGTTTCTGAAGAACTCGTTGACTTTAGGACTGCTAAAGTCAACTGATACTCTTGGGTTCTCCACAGATTGAGAAGAAGAAATTTCAATCCTTATATTGATGGTATCAAGAAGTAGACCATTCACAGAGATGATTTGTCTATGAGTCTGAATATTTTTTTTCTCTTGTTACGTGACACTTTTAATTCATTAATGACATAGAAATGAACAACTAAAGAGTACTGGCTATGAAGTTATGGTGCTAAGATTTTTGCCAAGGGAAAACTTTTTAATTGTATCATTTTGTTTTAGCATGTAATACTAATTTTATAAATATGTAATATCACCAATTACGTTACGTGAGTCGGAATCTTTAACCAGTGACATAAGTACTATTCCAAAGTAAAACCCAAGCTGCAAACACAACCCAGTAAAACTGCAGTGATAAGGGCAGTAACCAGCCAACCAAACAGAATGTGATGACTGCATTATCTCTAAGTCAAATATCAGGTGAGGCATATTATTTTAATTAAAATAATTCATTATAGATGGTCCACGTCTATAATACCAGGAAGTTTCTATTTATACAAAGCAACCAATGTTCCACTTTCTTAGAGCCATATGTAATTTTGAATATGTTTTTGTTTTATGTACTTTTGAAATACCCTAGATGGCACAACTCTTTTACCTTCCTTAAGAAATATTAACTTGCTCCAGAAACATTATTATAGTTTGTAGTTTAAAATTTGATTCTATTTTACTAAATTCTGGAATTTTTTTCTCAACAACTCCTATTGCAAAGTTTACACATTCTGATGATAATATTTTTCATTTTATTTTCCACAAATGTGATAAAATCACCTGAATTTTAAAAACACAAATGATTCCTGTTCAAGTAATAGACTCTGGCATCTATGACCTTATTGCTATTCATCTCAGTAACAAAGTTTCATTACCATATAAAATGTTCTAAAGTATTAAGATTTTGTATACTTGTATAAGATAGCATAAATTTTCTTCATTTTTTGCTTGTTAGATACTTTCCAAATACCGAATAATTAATAAAATTAATTCCGAATTAATTTTATTCGTTTCCCACTGGATACAACTCCAATGGATTTAAAATCTCTCTGTGATTGTGTTACCTCACTCAGAATGATTATTTTCTAGTTTAATCCATTTGCCTATTAATTTCCTGAAATCAATGTTTTTGAAAGCTGAGTAGTACTCCATTGTGTAGACGTACCACATTTTCTGTATTCATTTCTCTGTTGAAGTGTATCTGGGTTCTTTCCAGTTTCTGGCTATTATAAATAAGGCTGCTATGAACATAGTGGAGCATGTGTCTTTGTTGTATGTTGGAGCATCTTTTGGATATGTGCCCAGGAGAGGTATAGCTGGGTCCTCAGGTAGTACTATGTCCAATTTTCTGAGGAAACTCCAGACTGATTTCCAGAGTTGTACCAGTTTGCAATCACACCAACAATGGCAGAGTGTTCCACAGCCTTGCCAGCATCTGTTGGCACCTGAGTTTTTTTTTTTTTTATTCTTTTTTTTATTTTTTATTTTTTTATTTTTTTTTATTATCTTGAGTATTTCTTATATACATTTCAAGTGTTATTCCCTTTCCCGGTTTCCGGACAGACATCACCCTCCCCCCTCCCCTTCCTTGTGGGTGTTCCCCTCCCAAACCTCCCCCCATTGCCACCCTCCCCGCATAGTCTAGTTCACTGGGGGTTCACTCTTAGCAGGACCCAGGGCTTCCCCTTCCACTGGTGCTCTTACTAGGATATTCATTGCTACCTATGGGGACAGAGTCCAGGGTCAGTCCATGTATAGTCTTTAGGTAGTGGCTTAGTCCCTGGAAGCTCTGGTTGCTTGACATTGTTGTACTTTTGGGGTCTCGAGCACCTTCAAGCTCTTCCAGTTCTTTCTCTGATTCCTTCAACGGGGGACCTATTCTCAGTTCAGTGTTTTGCTGCTGGCATTCGCCTCTGTATTTGCTGTATTCTGGCTGTGTCTCTCAGGAGCGATCTAAATCCGGCTCCTGTCGGTCTGCACTTCTTTGCTTCATCCATCTTGTCTAATTGGGTGGCTATATATGTATGGGCCACCTGTGGGGCAGGCTCTGAATGGGTGTTCCTTCAGTCTCTGTTTTAATCTTTGCCTCTCCCTTCCCTGCCAAGGGTATTCTTTTTCCTCATTTAAAGAAGGAGTGAAGCATTCACATTTTGATCATCCGTCTTGAGTTTCGTTTGTTCTAGGGATCTAGGGTAATTCAAGCATTTGGGCTAATAGCCACTTACCAATGAGTGCATACCATGTATGTCTTTCTGTGAGTGGGTTAGCTCACTCAGGATGATATTTTCCAGTTCCAACCATTTGCCTACGAATTTCATAAACTCGTTGTTTTTGATAGCTGAGTAATATTCCATTGTGTAGATGTACCACATTTTCTGTATCCATTTCTCTGTTGAAGGGCATCTGGGTTCTTTCCAGTTTCTGGCTATTATAAATAAGGCTGCGATGAACATAGTGGAGCACGTGTCTCTTTTATATGTTGAGGCATCTTTTGGGTATATGCCCAAGAGAGGTATAGCTGGATCCTCAGGCAGTTCAATGTCCAATTTTCTGAGGAACCTCCAGACTGATTTCCAGAATGGTTTTACCAGTCTGCAATCCCACCAACAATGGAGGAGTGTTCCTCTTTCTCCACATCCTCGCCAGCATCTGCTGTCACCTGAGTTTTTGATCTTAGCCATTCTCACTGGTGTGAGGCACCTGAGTTTTTTATCTTAGCCATTCTGACTGGCATGTGGTGGAATCTCAGGGTTGCAGTGCTTCACTCCTTCTTAAAAGGGGGAGCAAAATATTCATAGGAGGGGGCATGGAGACAAAGTTTGGAGCAAAGGCTGAAGGAACGGCCATTCAGAGACTGCCCCACATGTGCCCCATATATATACATACATATATATATATATATATATATATATATATATATATATATATATATATATATATACAGCTACCAAAACTAGATAAGATTGATGTAGCTAAGAAGTGCATGCTGAAAGGAACTGGATATAGATACCGCTTGAGAGACACAGCCAGAGCATGTCAAATACAGTGGCTAATGCTAGCAGCAAACCACTGAACTGAGAACAGGAGCCCCATTGGAGGAATTAAAGAAAGGATTGAAAGAGCTGAAGGGGTTTGCAACCCTATAAAAACAATAATGCCAACCAACTAAAGCTTCCAGGGACTAAACCACTACCTAAAGACTATACGTGGACTGACCCATGGCTCCAACTGGATATGTAGCAGAGGATGGCCTTGTTGGGCTCCAATAGGAGAAGCCCTTAGACCTGCGAAGGTTGGACCTCCAGTGTAGGGGAATGTCTGGGGGATGAAAGGGGGGATGGGTGGGGAGGGGAACACCCTTGTAAAAGAAGGGATATGGATAGGATAGGGGGCTTCTCTCCAGGAAACCAGGAAAGGGAATAATAACATTTGAAATGTAAATAAAAAATATCCAGTTTAAAAAATATCTCTCTGTGTCTCTCTCTTTCCCCCTCTCCCTCTCCCTCCTTCCCCCCAACCCCCGTCTCTTTCCCTCTCTCTCCCTTTCTCTCTCCCTCTCTCTCTCTGTCCATTTTAGTCTCAGCGATTCTTTTTCTCTTTAAGGATTTTCTGTTATATTCTAAAGATACTTATTGAGGTCTTACTTGAAATGTCAATAATGCATTATAAATCATGATGGTTGTAACTATGCCTTTACAAATTTTATCTGATCAATTAACTTTACATGTAAGTCCATTATTGGAGTTGCTGTTACATCATTTTTGACCTGATGTAACTATTTAACTAAAAAAAAACATTGCTACTCCCTCCATTTCTCATGATTTTCAGAACATCCATCATTCCCTTCATAATTCTGTGCTAGAGAACCAATTTCATCACTCTGTGGTCCCTAAGAGCTGCTCTCTAAGCTTTCCTGTAGAAGACAATCTTACCTATGAAATGTTAGCTATGAATATGCTTGTCATCTGTGTAAATATGAAAAGGGTTTACTTCTTCTGGCGTAAACTCTGAGGGAAGTAACATCTTCACAACAGAAAGAGGAGTAAGCTTTCTCAACTCATTTATGGATAGATGTCAGTTGTTAGTAGAAGCTATCTTGCATCTGAACTTACTGAATGGCAATTTTATCTAAAATGAGCATTTTATTAGTACCACAGCTTTAAGTCTTACTGAGTTATAAATACTATTACTTCCTTGCCTCAGATACAGTTTCTGTGATTTATACATAGCAATGAACTCTAAGAATCCAACTGAAGTTTGTACTTACATTTGTGTTTCTTTTTTTTTTTTAAAGGCAAGGCCAGAAGATCTCATTATAGATTGTTGTGGGCCACCTTGTGGTTCCTGGGACTTGAACTCAGGACCTCTGGAAGAGCAGATGGTGCTCTTAACCTCTGAGCCATCTCTCCAGCCCTTACATTTGCATTTCTATTTTTCTATTGTAACATCATAACTAGGCATTCATGGCATCACAGTGAGATTTTAGTAATAGCACTAGCTGAAATGATAGTTTATAATTTATGCATCAGCTATTTGCTTCTCAAATTTATCAAAAATGCTACTGATACTGACCCTTGCCACAAAGCCCAGGAGGACCTTACTATACTACATTTATAATTGCTCTTTTGTTTTTTCTTATACTTCAGATTTTACTGTTGCCTGTTTCTTAATTTAGTTTACTCTAAGCTTAAGCTTTGTTAGCATTAATATTGTTCTTTGATGTCTTCAGAGTTTATTTTGAACTGTGATCTTCTATTCTCTCCACAAATCTGCTTGGGTGCCTTTGGCTATCTTTATATGCTTAAATATTTGTTTGTTAGTTATGAAATTTACAATATCAAAGGCATTATACACAGACTTATTAATTATACATTGCATAGAACTTTAGCTTTATTTTTTCAGTATTTGCTAGTTTATATTTTTGCTAAAGAACTTTTTAATATTATGTCCCCTTCATCCTTGATTGACTTGTGTATCTGAAATACAATGACAATTTTATTACATAACAAAATACTACTGTCACCCATAACAGAATTACAAACAATTTCTTGCTATGAATTGACATCTATTTTATCTCCAATTTCCCAATGGTTGAAGAATATGCTTTAGTGTATTGATTTACCCTTATCATGCTTTAAATATTTTTATTATTTTCTTTATTTACATTTCAAATCTTATCTCCTCCCTTGTTTTGTTTTCCCTCTACAAACCGCCTATCCCATCTCATCTATTTTCTGCTTCTACAAGGTTTCTCCCTGACCCATCCAACCACTCCCACCTCACCTCACAATCCTAGCATTCCCCTATCCTGGGGAATTGAGCCTCAATAGGAAAGGAGCCTCCCTCCCGCTCCTCTCTCCTTCAGTCCTTCCCCTAACTCCTACATTGGTATCTCCATGCTCAGTCCAATGGGTGTCTGTGAGCATTCCCATTTGTACTGGTCAGGTTCTGGTAGAGCCTCTCTGGGAACAGCTATAGCAAGCTCTTGTCAGCAAATACTTCTTGGCATCAACAACAACCCAGATGTCCCTCAATAGAGGAATGGATACAGGAAATATGGTAAATTTACACAAAGGAGTAGTCCTCAGCTATTAAAAAAAACCCAATGACTTCACGAATTCTTAGGCAAATGGATGGAACTAGAAAATATCCTGAGTGAGGTGATCCAGTCACAAAAGAACACTTATGGTATGTACTCACTGACAAGTAGATATTAGGCAAAAAGCTCAGAATACCCACAATGTTATTTTGATTTTGATTACTTTAAATGTTTTGATTCCCTTAATATCACTTAAGGAATTGTTTTGAGAAGGTATAAAAGTTGTTTCTTGAGGACTTTCTTGATTTTATTTAAGTTTACTGCTTATAATACTGTAGGAATAATATTATGTATATTGTTTGTATTATATTACATCAAAAGTAATTGAATGTCTTACTAATGAAAATAACCAAAATCATTGCTATTTGCTATAAGTGTTCTATGAAATTGTTTCATTACTTGGGTAGGTTTCCTTGAATTGCTATTGTATTAGAGTTTTTCACACCTAATTTTTGATGCACTTCAGTTATTAACTGCAGTTATGCAGAAAGTTATTAATCAAAACTATTTTGTTATTCTAAAATGAAGTTATTTCAGAAAATATCAGATAAAATTAATTATTTCCCTTTACTTATTTTAAGATTACAATATTAATGACCTAGTTAACCACTCATGGTGAAAATGTGACTTAATATATGCAATCTAATTGAATCTTCATTATTTATCTTTTTTAATGCTCAAATAGATGTTTAATAAATTTCATTCAAAATATAACTTGGAGGGTATTTGCTATTTCTTGACACATACTTTTATAGTACCAATTTATATATCCAGATTTTATCATTTTTAGGTATCTTTTGTAATTTTAAGTGAATAATATTTCTGCAGAATGCATTTACCTATTTACTCAGACTTATGTTTCTTATAATCTACAATTGCTTTATAGTTCTTACATAAGCAGAATAATTCTTTTGCCTTTTGAAAATGTAATAAGTTTCTAATGATATCTTTCAAATTTAGAGTTACTAAAATTATTTTAACTTCTAATTTATTTTCATTTACTGCATGTTCTGATTATGGGTAACAACTATGAATTTATGTATTTGACATCACCATCTAAAATTTATGTAAGTGTACATATAAAGAAAAGACCAATAAAGACATCAAGCAAAAATCGTATATGTTTATATAAATAAGCTAGATAAACATATCTATTGGGGGGACTGGAGAGGTTAAGCTGTTGGTGGATTGGAACTTTTCTTTTGATATTAGAAAGGATCAGAGTTCAATTCTCAGCACACAGTCGGTGACTCTCAACCATCTGTAAATTCCTCCATCATTCCAGCTACTGAAGTCATTTATCTTAGAAGAAAATATACAGTCAGTACTTAACTAAACTATCATAAGTTTTAATTAAATTCTCTATAGTTGTCCTTATACCCACAGAGAGGTGTAGTCTTCAACCCTCATCAATATAACTTCTCTGCAGCAGACAGAGACCAGTGCAGAAAACTACAACCAATTAAAATGCAGACTTATGGAGATTAATGTCAATGGAAACATCTATAAAACACTCTTGAACTTAAGGCAGGGAACACTGTTGAGAGGGGACAGAAAACTTGTGTGATTTGGAGGATCAGAGTGCTTGCTCTGATACTGTGTCTCCTAGGAATGTCACAGGCTCTACACATAAATTTTCACTGACATGACTGCCCACACAAGTGCTGAACAAGGAAAATAACAATATATTTGATAAGGTAAACATTGAAAGGCCTTTCACAACACAAAGAACTACAAGCAAGAAAGACATCTTGAGCATGAAAAAAGAAAGTTTCCCAGGGAAGAACACACACCAGGTGTTTTTCCAGTAAAAAATGGTCAGCTCTGAAAACACACACACACACACACACACACACACACACACACACACACACAGCATACAGACTGTTGAGGAATGCATATTATTACAGTGCATACAATATAACAGCAAAAGAAAGCAATTTGTGAATTTGAAAGGGAACAATAAGAGATGAACATAATGACTAAGAGGAAAAAAATGGAATAGTAAAATGATGCAATTCTTGTCCCAGGGTTTTACTGCTGTGAACAGACACCATAACCAACATAACTCTTAAACAGACCACATTTAATTGTGGCCAACTTATGGGTTCAGAGGTTTAGTCTATTATCATCAAGGCAGGAGCATGGCAGCATCCAGGCAGACATGATGCAGAAGAGGTTGAGAGTTCTACAACTTCATTTGAAGGCTGCTAGAAGACAGGATTCCAGGAAGCTAGGATGAGGGTATTGAAGCCAATGCCCACAGTGACACACCTACTCTAACAAAGCCACATGTCCTAATGGTGCCACGCTCTAGGACAAGCTTATATGAACCATCACATTTCACTCTCTAGCCCCCGTAACCTTGTTCAAACACTTGAGTCTATGGAGGCCATGCCTAGACATTGCATAATAAAAAAGTACATTTAGTTTAATTTCCAGTGTCCCTAGAGTCTATAACAGTCTTCACAATGTTAAAAGTACAAAGTTTAAAATCTCTTCTGGGGTTCAGCCAATCGCTTTGAGTTAAACCACAAAGCAAAACAGGAAACCAGATGAGCACACTCCAAACTCTGCCTCTCCATGTCTGATGTCAAAGTGATTTCCAGATTTCCACTCCTTTTCCATCCTTGTTGACTGAAACAATGTTCTTTCTCCTGTGCTGATTTCACTCCCTGTTAGCAGCTTTTTTATTAGATACGCCACTGCTTTGACATCTCAATAATCTTGGGATCTCCAAGGCCACTTCAGCATTATAGCTTCTTATTCCAATGTCTGGGATCCACACATGATATTCTGGGCTCCTCCAAAAGACTTGGGTCCCATCTCCAGCTCTGTCCTTTGTAGAACTCTTAGCTAAAGTTGATCAACTCTCTTGTTGCTTTTCTTGGTAGTCATCCATGGTACTGGCATCTCCAATATGCTGGGATCTTGTGCTGCAATGACACTTCACCAATAGCCTCTCACAGGCTCTCTTCATTGTGCCAAGCTTTAACTTTTTTGCATGGCCCCTTAAGTCCTGGGCTGACAACTGCAACTGAGGCTGCACCTTTACCAATGGCCTTCCGTGGTCTCTCACAGTGC
Organism: Rattus norvegicus; assembly: GCF_021556685.1. NCBI lineage: Eukaryota > Metazoa > Chordata > Mammalia > Rodentia > Muridae > Rattus > Rattus norvegicus. The sequence continues at coordinate 73,775,727 of NC_141548.1, forward strand.
CAAGCCTCAGCTGCTCTACATGACCACTTCATATCTTCAAAATCAGTTCCACCTGGATGATTGTTACACATTACCAAGTACATCTGCAGCACAAGGTACAACTTTGGCTGTCTCTGGAACACAGCTTCTTTGTGTATCAGAAATCCCTTCCCAGAAGATTTCACCATAGTAATGCTGGTCTCTGGTCTTTTCTCAATCACTGCTAATTTCTTAACTCCAGCTAACCAGCATCAACTGTCCCAATAGTCCCTTCTATTCCTGACTTTAAAGACAGAGCTGGGGTTGGGGATTTAGCTCAGTGGTAGAGTGCTTGCCTAGCAAGTGCAAGGCCCTGGGTTCGGTCCCCAGCTCCGAAAAAAAAAAAAAAAAAAAAAAAAAAGACAGAGCTATGGTCCAAACTACTGAGTTCTGCTGCTTGCTGAGCTGCAACATGCCACACACACCCCTAATCCCCCTTACTCTAGTACCTGCTTTCTTTTTTGCAACTCCTTCACTGCCTAGGCGAGGCTGTCCTGTAACTTGCTCTGTAGACTGATTTTGAACTCAGAGATCTGCATGTCTGTCTTTTAAGTATTGGGTTTAAAGGTGTTGTCTATCACACCTGTACTTCAGTTTTTCTCTACTTGGAACTTGCTTGGTACCAGACTGGCCTTGAACTCAGAGATGTTCTCCTTAGCCTCCAGGGATTAAAGGCTTGCACTGCCAGTCCTGGACCTAAATTTAGCTCGGTAGAATCTTGCCCCAAGGTCATCGTTCCCTTAATCCAATCTAATATTCTTGAACACAGGATTCAGCTCTTTCATTTCCTGGTGCCCCATTAATAACTCAAACCATATACTTTATATTTTTTCTATGCCTGCTATGCTTGTTCTACCTATTATTCCTGAGACTCGGAGAACAAGTCTCTGCTGGCCTTTGTTGAGACTTCCTTTGTCAATGCAATTAAAATAAATCTCTTTACCTTAGCTTCAGGTAGACTCTTCCAACAAGGACAAAAATCAGCCACGTTCTTCTCCCAAATACTACAAGAAGAGTCTATGGCTACATGTTAAAATTCTTCTCCTCTGAAACCTCTATAGCCAGGCTTCCACAGTTCAAATCACCCTCAGCAACAAAAAGTCTTCCATATTCCAACTAGGATGTCCCATTATTCCCCACTTGAATCATTGAATTAATAAGTGTTCCCCTTTCCATGTCAGCATATGTTGTCATTTGTGTATTGTTCTTGGCCATTCTGACTGTGGCAAGATGAAATCTTAAAGCAGTTTCAATTTTCATTTCCCTGACAGCTAGAACGTTAACAAGGCCAAGCTGCTAACATGGCCAAGAATCTAAGAAGAGATAGGTCATGTGCCCTAGAAGAAAACCTACTATTATTATTTTGCTAACTAACCATAGCAATAAAATGGCTCCCAATGACATAATGCTTTACCCAGAGTTAGTGTCTTGCTCAACCCTCATCAGAGAAGCTTATTCTTGGCATTGAGAGTAATTAGTACAGAGCTCAACAGAGGTACAAAGAGTAAGAGATTTTGAACCAATTATTTATAAATCAGAAGTCTTTATTAAACCTTTTCCTTCAAGGCACAGAAATCTATGTGGAAGAGAAAGCCACAAGATTGCAAGGGTCAGAGATGGTAGATGAGTTTAAAGAAACAACATCTTCTTGAATCAATTGGAGTGATGTACATAGGTGCTCACAGATTCTCTGACAGTATGCACAAAACCTGCACAGGTTCCAACCTCTTTCTGAAGAAAGAAAAGTGGACACAAATTTCCTTTCCTAAATAAAAAGTTATTTGCAATTTATACCTTCTGGTAAAGAGATAAGCAGTTTTCTCCAGTTGGGTGTTACTGGGTATAAAAATCACACCTCAAGGCAGGTTCATCTAGGAGTAGATGACTTACACAAAATGGGACTCATACTTTTTGTGTTTTTTTTTGTTTGTTTGTTTTATTTTGATTTGATTTATTTTTTTTGTCTTTTTTAAGATTCTCATTGCGTTGAAAGAGATAAACAACATAAAATTGAGTGGGGAGGGAAGTGTCATAAAAATTGTAGGAATTGGAGTAGGTTAAAAAGTATCACCAAAGTAAATTTTATACAAATTTTTAAACAAGATATGCCTTATTTCCATGTGTATAATTTAATGTATGTTTTTAGTGGCTATTCCTGGTTTTCAACTTGGCTATATCTGGAATGAACTACAATCCAGAATTGGAAAGCTCACTTTTGATCCTGATCTTGAGGCTTGGAGATACAAGTTTCTAACCTGGATCTTGATACGGAGATTTGAGGCAAAGTGGCTATGAATTCCAGGAGCTTAAGGCAAAAAGATCTCTGAGTTCAAGGTCACCTGGGACAAAGCAAGTCCCAGACCCAGGCGTGGTGGTACACACCTTTAATCTGGGACACACCCTCTGCTGGAGATTTGTATAAGAACATTGGAAGAAGAAAGAGTCTCTCTTTTTCGCCTCCCTGCCTGCCTTGTGGGACTGAGCCACTGCTAGATCCTTGAACTTCCATTCACAGCTGCTGCTGATCATTGTTGGGGAGCTGGACTACAGACTGTATGTCACCAACCAATTCTCTTACTATATAGAGATGACCCATGAGTTCTGTGACTCTAGAGAACCCTGACTAAGGTAATGTTTAAATATAAAATTGTTCATAATTGAAAATAAAACATTAAATGCATAGCAAATCATTATTAGTAATGTATTATATTTTCCCATTTTATTTTATTTTCAAGATTATAATATACTTACATTTCCCCCTTCACTTTCCTCCTTCCAAATCATCTTATATGTACTTTTTCAAGTTCATAGCCTCTGTTTTCATTAATTGGTATTTCATGCATTTCTTGCAGATGTATATTCATATATACTCCTAAACATAACCTGACCAGTCTATATAATATTACTTCTAGTATGTTTTAAGTGCTGACCAAGCAGTTTTTCCCTGGAGAAGAGCACTTCTCGTGCACCCAGCTTTTTCCATTGACTATTGTTCTTTACGTAAGGTTAAGGTCTGTGGGCTTTCTCTGTTACCTTTGGAATGTCTGTTGTTATAATTCTTGTTCAGATTACATTTAGGCTGTGATATTAGTGAGATTCTGTTGTGTAGGTTCTGGTATTACCAGGAAACACAATCTCACAGCTTACAGTCTGATCCTCTGACTCTTATTTGAGTTTGACACTGACCTGGGTTTAGAGGCAATATTTAGCTCCTGGGATGGGGAAGAATTTTAAATGTTTTTGCTAAGAGTATTTAAACCAGGTAAGTTGACATTGTTGGAAGGCTACATAGTACTTGTAAAGTAGGTCTTCATATGTTAAAAATTTATACCAAATTGAGTCAGTGGAGAACAATTGGGAAATCATCTGGAGTTGGAGACAGAAGTTGGATATGATCAAAACAGGTCCTAAGATACTCTAAAAATAATAATATTTTTTAAATGGCTGTCTATCTCAAGCATTTTTCAAAGCAGGATGCACTGTTTCTGCATTCTTTACTGTTAGAGTCTCTTAATACTCTTGAAAACTAATAGGAGAGCTACTTTATGGCTGCCAGAGTCCTCAAAAATTTTGGATGGAAATAGAAAATCTCATCCTGAGTGAGTTAATCCAGATCTTTACAGTGACACTGGTTGGTAGTGGGGACATTTTAAGTTGTGGACAGTAGAATGCAATTAGGACATTGCACACATCATTTACAAAGAGGTTTTTATACTTGTTGTGACAGCATCATTACTTCTGTTACTGTTTAAACCCAAAGCATTTCCTAAAACTACATCCTATCCTAAAACTGTTCTCTAGTTCATGGAATATTTTGAAGTGATGGACTCTTAAAGATGTAGAATCTAGCAGAAAGAAATATTAACAAGGACTATATTTTTGTCTCAGTGAGCAGTTTGCCCCATCTGGTTTTTACCAACAATGCTGTTTTGCCTTCTCACAGAATCTAATGCCACAGGATAAGTAATAATGCGCATACATCTCTGAGACCAAGAATCACAACAAGCTTCTCCTTTTCATGAGTTTATTATCTCAATTATTTGTTACAGTAGTGGAAATTTGGCTAACACATCTCAATGCAGTAAGATGGTATTAGGTAAGTGAACAGATTACCATGCAATTGACTTCTTGTATATATAAAGGTCACCCATTGTATTACCATATTCTTTTTAGGAGATAATCAACACAAGCCTCACTAGACCATGTGGATGGACATCACTCAAGTAAACTACCAAAGAAAGAAAATGGTAGAAGTGAAATGATAAAAGTAATAATATAATAAAGGTGATTAACAGTTCCATAGGAAGATCTATTAAAAATATTTCAACATAAACCATAGAGACTATGACAAATGTAGAAAAGCAATAACATGCTATATGCTTAAATCATTTCTTACATTCAAATATAAAGATGCATAAAGTGTTAGTGAATCAAAGAGAAGTTTTAGCAGGTATTTATTTACTAGACCATGGCTTTGTTGAAAATGGGATCAAATGCTGAGGGTCAGACCACTGATTGATGGCAGGATGGAGAGATGAGACATGTGATTGCACTTTCTCCTGTAGGATATGAGAAGGTTGGATGAGAAAGCACCAGTATTTTAAAAAATGAGGCTATTAAACTGTTTTTCCTCCTGGGAAAAGTTTAGGTGTCTGTTATAAAGGACACCTTTTCCTTTGGGCAAAATAACTAAAGCAAAGAGATGGTATTGCTAAAGCAGGCACCTGACTTTGTGAGGGCTGGCATCTGCACCATTTTTATAGCTGTAACCTTGGAAAGTCCTTTAGTGCTTTCTGTGTTACTTACCTCATCAGTAATATAAATATAATAGGGATTTGGGGAAGCTTAGTGAGATAATGTCTCTAATGTGGATTTAGAAATAAATTAGAGAAATTAGTTTCTTGCATGCACAGCCACTGGCAAGAGTGATAAAGTGAACATTTGCAGCAGGAGCTGTGTCAGAGGACCTTTCAACCAGGAAAACACATTCACACCTTTAACTCGCGAGTAAGCCCACATAACACACTGATTATGGCTTTTAAATGAACTCTAAATTTGCTGTTTAGACATTGTTAGCAAACTTAAAATCCCCACATGAAAGTAGTACTCTGGGATTAATTTATAGTTATTAATACTGATCTCAAGTACTGTCCTGCAAATAAGGCCAAATAATGAAATTATGTCTAGTTTCTATGCTTATCATCCTGAAATCTCATTTTACATGGAGATAAGTGGTCAAGAGGGAATTTTTAGGTGTAGTGCTTTAAAGCACAGTTTTATCATAGGGAACATATTAGGCTAAGATGATGCACTTGGAAATCTTCATTCAAATATAAATTATTTAGAGCCATCTTTTCTAAGCATTTTATCCTTGAAAGGTGTTTTAATTATGACAATATATGTTCACAGGAATTTATTTTGTTTTAAGCAGATTTTTCCTCTTGTGGTAACTGGATTCCAGTCTAATTTAGCTGCACTTTTGTTGCTCTTAGCTTCTTCTTGTCTCAATACTTCTCTCAGACCATTCTAAATGCAAAGCAGTAAAACAATGCTACAGGAAATAAATCATGTTAATCAGGAAGGATGTCTAGATATATGTACTTTACACATGCAAATATGCACAAGCAGTTTAGTAGGAAGTAGAATACTGTGTCTTGAAAAGAGGCACAATTTCATTTCCAAAAGCAACATCATGTTCAGCAAACTCTCATATTTTCTAGGCCCATAGGAAGCCTGAATTTGCACATTGAACCACTATGGGATTTAGGAAAAGCTTCCGTGAAACGGAAATTGTGTGACAGGTAACTCTTGATTCTAGATCATTTATATTGATCCCAATGTATGATATCTCTCTTTTGCTTACAAAACAGCATTCATGGCATTCTCTTAAGAGTTGTGTGGCTAAGATGGAGTGCTAGTGGGTCTCTAAGTAATTATATAATACAGGACTTTCAACCACATTTCCTCTCTCACCAGTAATTGGGACCCTGACTCTGTGGAGCACTGCATTGTTATGATGGATAGCTATAAAGATTTCAAGATTTCTCATAAAAGCGTGAGATAGTGGTATGTTGAAAGAGTATTAGATAAAGTCTCTCTATTACCCATCTCATTCACTTTGAACTTCATAATTACAGCTCATGTTTCTAATATTTTACCACAGTGAATTCTACTAAGAGGTGTTTATTAGGGAGAAATTATATGTAATCTTTTGATTCTTAAATATTTATCATAAGGTTTCAAAATAAATAGAAAAGTGCATTTCATACCCATTACAGGAATAAGACTCATGAAGAATATGCTAGAATTTTAAACATTTTCTCACCAAACACAATGACAACCAATTAATTTTATAAAAGAAACACTATTAGATATAAAAGTATCCTAAACATGGTGATGTTGTATGACTTAACACTGTTTTTCAGCAGTAGCCAGGAAGGACTGCCAGACAAATAGAACTCTGGAGTTAAATGATATCATAGATAAAGTGGGACAGAAGATAGTAACAAAACACACCACAGAAAAACTAAAGAAAATACCTTATTCTCAGTAACCCCATGGAACATTTTCAAAGACTTTTCCAGACTGACTGCTTATTAAGCAACTAAACAAGCACCCCAAATTAGGAAAAATAAAATAGCATCTTTATTCTGTCTAGCAGTATAGGAACAAAGCCAGATACCGTCATCAGCATAAGCTATAAAAAGTACAAAAGCTCATGAAAATTGAGCACCATGCTGCTGAATAAAAACTGGGCCAAAGTAGAAGTAAAAGGAAAGTTTAAAATGACACCATTTATAGTATTAAAAGGACAACACAATCTACAGAATTGTGAAGCACAAATGTAGGCAGCATTAAGTGGACAGTTTTTTTAACCATTAGGGCCTTTCATCATGAAATGTCTCAACTTAGTAAATTAAAATGTATCTATAGGGCAGAGAAAAAAATGAAAGACAAACAAGAACCACAGGGAGAAGATTTGAAGAGACACCAAAATCAATTTTGAAATTAATGACAAACAAAGAAAAAAAGAAAGAAAGAAAAGAAAGAAAGAAAACAAGTTCAGATAAATGGAAATATTAAGATATTTTAAAGAAAAAAATTCCAAAAAATACTCATAAAAGTGTCCAAATAAAATCAGAGATGATGAATTAAGCATCAGAACAGATAGTAAGAAAGTTTGAAGAATCATTGGGATCTACTGTAAATTATTCATGTCACTTAATTGGAAAAAACTAAATGAAATGGGTAAACTTATAGCTATATGTGACTTACAACATATGAAACAAGAGAAAGGGATTTTTAAATAAAATCATAATGTCAAATGTCATAGAAAACAAATTAAAAACATCCACCCCCACCAAATAAACTAAATAGACTCAGTGCTATTTTATAGAAGAATTTCAATACTCCTCAAATTATTACTATTCCTATTATTTTTATACTGATAGTAAAACCAGACAATGACCAAAAGGAGAAGCAAATTATATGCCAATATTGCTGGTGAATGATGATAAATGTTCTCAATAATTTATTTATAAGAGTAATTCAAGAACAAATTTAACTATTCAATACGATTAAGTCAACTTCTTTCCAGAGATTCAAGGATGCTTTAATGTACATAAATTAGTACATATAACATCAACATAAAAAAAAAAACCTGAGGACAGAAACCATATGATCATCTCACTGGATTCAGAAAACAAAACAAAACAAACAGAAAAAAAATATTTACTCATGATTAAAGTCCTTGGAAAGCAGAGTATGTAAATATACAACGAGGTCATAAACAACATCATGATACACAGAAAAATATCAATTTCTCTAAAATTAAATAAGAAATAAGACATGGATTACATATTTCCTGTGTTTTCTTGGGTATAATTATCTTCCTTGTATTGAAATTTTTCTACGAGAACTGTGACTAGAAAGGTCATTGCCTCCAAAGGAGAATACCTATTATTTTGCTAAATGCACATAATATTAAACTGATATATTTTACAGTTATCCACAACTGGTCAATGTACGAAGAAAAAAAGATAGCAGAATGTTTAGCCACAGATGAGAGATGGATGTCATGTCCTTATCCCCAAAACTCAGGAACTATGGTGAAAGAATGGGCAAAAAGATGGAAGGATCCACAATAGAGGATGACTTCAATAAAATAGTGCTTTTGGACACAATAAGATAGTTTTTCATTTTGGTGATCCTTCTTGAGTTTCATGTGTTCTGTGCATCTAGGGTAATTTGCTCATTTGGGCTAATATCCACTTTAAAAAAAATAGATAGTTTTACATGTGAACTCACTGTAATTGTGGAAGGATACCTAAGACGAGGGGAGCTCAAGACATAAAAATTCCCAAATTGGAGAAGGAGTTATTGATAAATTCTTGAAGTACAATTGATAAAGGCTTGAAGAGGGAGAGTCAGTTTTCCTTCAGGGTACATTCCCATAGAAGGTCCATCACTGCCCATGAGAGACTTAACATTTAATCAAAATTCAGGCAGTACAAATTGGACACCATTGTGTAAAGGAATTTTAACCCAGCAACATGTCTGCTCTGACTGGAAGACACACATGCCCTTAGTATACACCTTTATTCCTGAAAAATGTAAGGTTATTTTGTAGAAGGAAGCTGCTAGTTTGAAAGGGAAGTCTAAGGGCAAACAAAGGGAAGAATCAGAAAAATTTGACAGAATGAATCAAAGATAGGTTATGACCAAATCTCACAAGAAATGGCTGAAAAGGAACATTTTAGAGAAGGGCAGGAAGAGAGAGGGAGCTGGCATCAGCTCTTTGGGAGTCAGTGGAGTGGGTGAATAAACTCTAGAATTTAAATATGCAACTGTTTTTATACTAGATACTGTAAATGCATTTGAGATTTTGTTTTTTTTTTCAATTGACAGACTTGTCTCAAAATTTCTAAAATATAGGTTGTAGCAAAATAACTCACAGAAAATGAAAATCATCATTGCTTTCAAAATAAGACAGCAAATTGATTTATGGAAAGTTCCCAGTGAGTAAATGAACATTAAAGATATGTATACACATTTGTTAGTTAAATCTAATCAGAACTTCATGCTATATTTCAGCTGTGATCTAAATATTTTAGATTATTTTAGCAATATTTCTGAGGATGTACCCTTTTTTTAAAGCATTTTAGACATCTCAAGATAAGCCATGATCCTAGAGTGAGTGGAGTCTGTAGCATTTGGAAGTAACCACATGAGAATTATTTACAAGGCTGATAGTTGGTGAGTTGCTGTATTGCTTGTCCAGTATATAAGAATCTGGCTCCCAGGCACTAAACCATCATCCAAAGAGTACACATGGACAGACCCATGGCTTCAGCTGCGTATGTAGCAGAGAGGATGGACTTGTTGGGCACCAATGGGAGGAGAAGCCCTTGGTCCTGCCAAGGCTAGACATCCTAGTGTAAGGGAATGTCAGGGCAGGGAGGCTGGAAGGTCTGGGTGGATGGGTGGGGGAACACCTCATAAAAGAAGGTGGAAGGGGGTTGCGATAGAGGATTTATGGACAGGAAATCGGAAAAGGATAACATTTGAAATGTAAATTTAAAAAAATCAACAAATAAATAATGTGTGCCTTGATTATCAGCACCACATAAAATGAAGGCATATGACTTTAACATTAGCATTCTGTAAGTGGAGAGAGGAAGAATGTAAGATCAGGTAAATCACTGGCTATGTTGAAAAATTTAAGTCTGCCTGGTCTACATCAGGCCCAATCCCAAACAATGGGACTGAGAATAATTTACAGTAAAATGTACGGTAGATTCAAATATTTGGCCCACCTATGACATGATTTGGTCACATAAAACATAAAATTTATCTTTTGCTGAGAAGCAAACATGAGTTACTTTAGTGCAGGAATCAATCAATAATGAAACTTAATTTCTTTTTGAATTTTATAAATAGTAATTTATAGGGAAGGAAAAGGAGATATAATAATAATATAAGAACCATATTACTATATGAATGAGACTACAAATGTGCAATGATACTGTGTATATTAGTTAATTTTTTGTTGTTTATACAACATGCTATGACCCAGGCAACTTAGGAAAAAGGAGAATTTAGCTATGATCCATAAATGGATAGACAGTGTGGTAGCAAGCAGCAGTCCTAAAGCCAGGAGATGGAAGCAGAGACATTTTCAACCCATAAGCAAAAAGCACAGAAGACAAACGGGAAACGTTAAAGGTTTTTTTTTTTAAGTATATTATTTTAATTACTTTCCTTCTCCCAAGCCCTTCCACTACCCCCTTTCTTTTCTTATTTTTACTTTTGTTGAAGACATTATCATGCAGTAAACTTTTCAATCCTTTGGGTTTTACACTATTTTTTTCCATCACTTCTGTGATGTTTCCTGACCCATATCATAAAAATTATTATTTAAAGTGTATATTAATATAAATATAGTGATTTGGACAGACATTCCATAATCAGGTGTTCTCTGCATTTTGTCTAGTTGTGGCTTTCTATAAAGTTCTGTGTGAGCATCAAAAGTACCACACAGATAAAAGGTGTCCTTATTTGTATATATAAGGATAAATATTTAGAATGTACTTCAATTATGCTGGGTAGGTTCTATTCCTGTTTCTAAGTCCTCATTATCTAGTGGACTAAGCCTATAGTATTTGACATGAATCCCTTCACACTGAATAATCCCTAAGTCCAATTAAATCCTCATTGGGTATCTCTAGAATATAAGTCCATTATTGTGAATTTCAGAATACCTTGCCTTTCTAGTTATTGTTCTGGTGGGTTGTAGCCATTACTTCTGGTTAGGGCTATAGATTACTTTTTTCTCCTTAATAGCTTATTTAGCTTACCCTTATAATATGAGAGACAGTCCTCATGAAAGACTTTTTCAAATCCAATTTAGGGTGATTCCTCTAAGTCCTGTGTGAAGGATGTGCTTTCTTTTTCCTTGAAGGTTATTAAAAGGAACATCTTCATGTATGTAGTGCACACACACAGACACACACACATGCACATACTCACACACACAGACACACACACACACAAACACACACAGGAGAGAGAGGAGAGAGAGAGAGAGAGAGAGAGAGAGAGAGACAGAGAGACAGAGAGACAGAGAGACAGAGAGACAGAGAGACAGAGACAGAGAGACAGAGAGACAGAGAGAGAAGAGCCTCCAGAAATAGTAAAACAATGCTACCTACTTGGGGGTCAAGTGTCTAAATACATGAGATTGTGAGAAACAGTTCTCATTCCTAATTCAAACCACCACATCCACTGAACTGTTTTATTATTGTTGCTTTTTTTCCTCTTTATTAAATTGGGTATTTGGGTATTTCTTATTTACATTTATTTACATTTCAACTGTTATTCCCTTTCCAGGTTTCCAGGTCAACATCCCCCTAACTCCTCCCCCCTCCCCTTCTATATGGGTGTTCCACTCCCCTTCTTTCCCCCATTACCACCCTCCCCCCAATAGTTCCTTTCACTATGGGTTATTATTGTTACTTTTACCAATGTAACACTTGCTAGAGTTATTTAAGCAGCGGGAACCTCAAAGAAAAATATGCCCTTTCATAGTAACCTATGGTCAAATATTTGGGGCATTTTACTGATTAATTATGAATATGGCAGTGTTCAAAATATATGATCAGTACCATCCTCAGGCAAGTAATTCTGACTTGTATAAAAAAACAAGCTGAGCTAGTCATGAGGAGCAAGGAAGTCAGTAGTTGTGGTGTTTGGATATGTTAGGCCCATGAGACTTGGCACTATTAATGTGCCCTTCTTGGAATAGGTGTGGCATTGTTTGCAGAAGTATGTCTTTATATCTATAGATATATAGTATATAAATAGATAGATAGATAGATAGATAGAGTCTTTATATCTTGAGATCTCCTAGTGCTCAAGCTTTTGCAGAGTGGAAGAGTGCCTTCTCCTGGCTGCCTGCTGAAGATAGTCTTTTTCTGGCTGCGTTTAGATCAAGATGTAGAACTCTTGGCTCCTCCAGTACCATGTCTGCCTGCATACTGCTATGCTTCCTGCCATAATGATATTGGACTGAACTTCTGAATCTGTAAGCCAGCCCCAATTGCATGTTTGCCTTTGTAAGAATTGCCTTGGTTATGGTATCTCTTCATAGTATTAGAACCTTAAGACAGTAAGTAGTTTTATGTTCCTTCATGGTCTCTGCATTAGTTCTTGTCTTGAGTTTCTGCCTTGAATTCTTGGGTGATAGACTGGAAGTGAAATTAGATAGATTCTGTTCTCTACAATTTACTTTTGGTCATGACCTTTATCACAGTAGTGAAAATGTTACTAAGATATCAAATATGGGAGTTGTTCACCAAACTAAAGTGAAGCTAATAAGATGCTTGAAAACAGACAAAGTTCTGAAATGGCCAATAAAAGTAGATTCTGGTCATAGAAATAAAAATAAGCTGTCTACAAATATTCCATATTCATGGGAGTTGTAAGTATTTTGGTCATATAAATCAGGATAATGAAAATTATGGGTATTCAGCAAAATTGTTCAAAGTAAAAATCCAGATGATATATTAAATACCAAGATAACTATGAGGAAAGTGACTGAAGAAATTGCAAAATTTTCCATATAATGGAAAATTCCCTGACATGTAGCAAATGCAAATACTTCCCAGGAAGTAAAACCAGAGGTCTGCATAAGGTGAGATTCATAGAAGATTTATATAAATAAAATATGTTTAGGAATCACTAGTAATATGATTAAAAGTGAGTGCATAATTCTTATGTTAAATGCATTTTTTGTCTTAAAGAAACAGGAAGGTCTATATTTATTTTATTCTTTTAATTCACTTCAGTACTTTGGAAAGAAATCAGGTGGTTAGATCTTAGTAACATGCGATCTTTATGGGCCTGTGTTATCCTACATGTGAATATGGCTGTACCTCCATAGCTTGTACTTATTTCCCTTTGGAAAGAACTTCAATTATTTTGAACTCTAAATGTCACACTTGGGATGAGCTTTGGGAATCAAAATGTTGCAACTCAAATGGAAGGAAGAAATATCTAAAAAAGAAACGTTGGGGTGCCAAAGAGAATTCTTAGCAAAGTTCAAACTTTATTTGAACTTTATCATAAAGGCAGTCCTTATAACTAAATGACTCAGTTCATGTGTTTTTGTTTGTTTTTATTTTTTGGAGACAGGGCCTCACTCTGAAATCTGACTAGCCTGAAATCCACTATGTAATCCAGGGTGTCTATAAACTAGAAATGACACTCTTTCTTCAACCTTAACACTGTCGGGATCATAGACACGAGTCACTATGCAGAGCTTAGAACAGAAAACAAAACTGAACTATACTGAAAAATGAAAACTAGATACATGTTTTGTGGAAATATTCTGGTGTTTTGTGTGATGTGATCATAATAACTAGATTCAGACATTTGCAAGTAAAGCATGGGTTTATACAAGAGTGTGTGCCCTCTAAACTCACAATTAACAAATGAAGTAGTTACTTTTCTGTCTGGACAGGACTAAAGTCTAGAAGTCCTGTGAAAGGAGAAGATGTCTCCAAATATTGCTAAAGGTTGCTGAATTGCAAAATTGGCATCATGTAAGCATCAATCTGTTAGAAATTTAAGGAGGTTTGACACAACTCCAACTCTGTGGTAAGAGAGGCAGAGCCCTATTACAGTGTATTAGTAAGATAAATGTTGTCACTGAAGCATAGCACCAACTACAGATTGAAGATGACAAAGTTTGTATTTATTACCAATTATTATTAGTCCCTTTGTTTATTGGATTTTTATTATCATCTTACTATCTTTTGGTTTGCTAAAATTTCCCACTTATTTTTTTAAACATGCACTTTCAGAAACAAGTGGAGAACACTTTTGAGTGGAATTTTCAGGATGGGCTATTTGAGTCCAGGTGACATGTACATGTGTTTTTATTTCCTCAGATGAGAGTGAGAGGATAGCCATTCCCAAGCCTTCTCTCTCTTTCTGACATTCTCATTGGCTGGTTGAACTCAGCTATTCTGCCCTACAATCCTAAAATGATTGATTCAAACTTGCACTAATTTGCTGCCTGGCTTCAAACTAATTCTGGCAATATGTTTCAATCTGGCTTTTTCTCATTCTTCAGTAATTCTGTCTTTACCTGTGTCTACTTTGTTCTTCCTGCAACCTCTCTTTGTAAAACTGTCCCAGGAAAAATCTCCCAGCAAAGATACTCTATTGTTCTCAAGTGAGTTAGGCATATACTGTCTCTCACTCATTCTGTGATTCATCACTTTGTCTGCCTATGAATTACATTTCACTATCAAACATGGCTGTTTCCTTCTATAAACTAGTTATCTTCCTTGTTTGGGATTAAAGGTATGTACTAAGGGCATGTCTATATTCCAGCCAGAACATACTGTATTATGCAGGGTACTGTATTATGTCGGGATTCCAACTAGATAACATATACCTGAAAGATCTTTGAATGTGATTCACTGCCAGAGCAGCCACGCTGCTAGATTTAAATTACTCTACACTCACATAAGCACAAGGAATGAATGGAATGAATACCTTGGTATTTCAATTTTTGGTGTTGAACTTAAAGTTATTTATATCCATATATGCAATGTGCTTTGAGACTCTTTCCTTAATATTCTGCTAACATTTTTTATCAACAGTTTCACCTTTTTAAAGACTTCTTTGGGTTCTAATATTTTATTTATTTTATTTTATTTATTTTACACAACAGTTTTTATTCCCCTCCCAGTCTACCCTCCTACTATTCTACATATAAAACCCCCTGCCTTTCCCACACCCCTGTCTCCACAAGGATGTCCCCACCACACCCCATCCCTCCCCACCAGACCTCTAAAATCCTTGGGGCCTCTAGTCTACTGAGGGTTAGGTGCATCTTCTCTGACTGATCCCAGACCTGGCAGTCCTCAGTTGTATATGTGTTAGAGGCCTCATATCAGCTGGTTATGCTACCTCAGGCATCCAGGTTAATTGAGACTGCTGATCCTCCTACAAGGACACCTGCTTCCTCCTCACTTTCATCCAGCTTTCCCCTAATTAAACCACAGGGATCACCAGCTTCTGTTCATTGGTTGGGTGCAAATATGTGCATCTGATCCTTTCAGCTACTCGTTGGGTCTTTCACAGGGCAGTCATGATCATCACTCCCTTATTGTGAGAACACCATAGCCTCAGTAATGGTGTCAGGCCTTGAGGCCTCCCCTTGAGCTGGATCCCCCTTTGGGCCTATGCCTGGACCTCCTTTTTCTCAGGTTCTTCTCCATTTTTATCTCTGCATTTCTTTCAGACAGAAACTATTATTGGTCAGACTTTTAAAGGACTGTGAGTTAGAAACCCTATCCCACACTTGATGCCCTGTTTTTCTGCTGGGGATAGACTCTACAAGTTCCCTCTCTCTACTGTAGGGTATTTCATCTAGGGACCCTCCCTTTGAGTCCTGAGTGTCTCTCACTTCCAAGGTCTCTGGTATGTTCTGGAGGGTCCTCCCAACCTCCTTCCTCCCAAGGCTGCCAGTTTCCATTCTTTTTGTTGGACCTCAGGAATTCAGTCCTTTCCCCCACACAATACCAGATCATGTTCCCCACTCCCCCAACCCTATCCCCATTCCCTTTTCCTCCCAGGTTCCTTGTTCCCTTTCCCCTTGTGGTTGCTTTCTTCTCCCTTCCAAGTGGGACTAAGGTGTCCTCACTTAGGTCCTTCAGTTTGTTGACATTTTCGAGTACTGTGGACTTTATCTTGGGTATTTTGTCTTTTTTATAGCTAATATTGACTTACTAGTGAGTATATACCATACATGTCCTTTTGGGTCTGAGCTACCTCACTCAGGATGATATTTTCCAGTTCCATCCAGTTTTGCCTGCAAAACTCTGGATGTCCTCATTCTTAATAAGCTGAGTAGTATTCCATTGTGTAAATGAACTGCATTTTCTGTTTCCATTCTTCTGTCATAGGAAACCTGGATTGTTCCCAGCTTCTGGCTATCACAAATAATGCCATTATGAACATAGTGCAACACGTGCCCTAATTTTTTTCTACATTCATTTGAGGTACAAACATTAGTTTACCTATCTATATTCAACTTAGATTTCACAAATGAGAAAAAAATTCAACATTCATTTTTCTTGTTTTAATTTTTTATTATAAGATTCTACTTTCATACATTTCATCCCAAATTTTTCCCCTTCCTCCACCCTTCACAGCTCCCCTTACTTCCCTCTCCCTTAGGTAACTCTCCATTCATTTCCTTTTGAGAAAAGAGCAGCTTTTCCATGAAACAACAGCTAAACAGGACAAAATTAGAAACAATAAGACAAGGCAAAAGACCTCATGTAGAATCTGGGCAAGACAACTTAGTAGAAGGAAATGACTCTCAGGCTCAGGCCAAAGGGGAGGGACCCAATGGAAACCTTCAATTTAAACACTTTCTCTACATAATTTCTGAATGTAGGTCTCTGTACCCACTCCCATCTGGCACCAAATGAAGCCTCTCTCATGACCACTGGAAATAGCATCTATCTATGAGTATAGCAGAATATCATTATAAATCGTATCTATTTATTTATTTCACTTTTGTTTCTTTTACCCTAGGTCTCTGAGCTATTCGTTCTCAGGTCCTTGGCAATTCAAAGCATGAGCTTCATTGTTTTGTAGGCCTGAAATTAAACTAGACACTTCTCCAAGTTCTGCGCCATCATTAACCAACACATTTTCCAGAAAAGTCAGATCTGAGTTTCTTTTTCAGTAGCCTGGACAATACTTACTTGTGCCAAAGAGGCTAGAACATAGGGGTAATAGGTCCATGTAGGCAAGAGTTCAAGCTCTTTAATATTCAAAAAGATGTGTGGATGCTATCCTCAGTAACTGAGAACCACTTTAAGAGTGAAACATTCACAGTTCTAACACTGACTATTCTGTTTAGATTTTTGTCAACTTGATAAAAGAGGAATTACCCAGGAATAGTGATTCACTGTGAGAAAATGTCTCCACCACTGGATTTCCTTTGACATATTTGTGGGACATTTTTCATAATTAATGATTAATGATTGATATGAGGGAATTGAGTCCTCTCTGTGTGGTATAGAAGACCTGGACAGGTAATCCTTGGTGATTTAAGTATAGTTCTTTTTGTCTCTACTTGGTTGATTCCAGCCCTGAGTTTGGTTATATCATGACATCTACTATTCTTGGGCATATTCGCTTCTTTTTGTTCTAGAGCTTTTGTGTGTACTGTTAAGTTGTTATTGTATGATCGCTCCAATTTCGTTTTGGAGCCATCCAGAGCTATGAGTTTTTCTCTTCACACTGCTTTCATTGTGTCGCATAAGTTTCAGTATGCTGTGCCTTCACTTTCAAAAAATTCTAACAAGTCTTTAGTTTCTTTCTCTATTTCTTCATTGACCAAGTTATCATTCAGTAGAGCATTGTTCAACTTCCACGTATATGTGGGCTTTCTCTTGTTACTGTTGTTATTCAAGACTGGTTTTATTCCATGATAACGTGATAGTATGCATGGGATTATTTCTACTTTCTTGTATCTGTTGAGGCCAGTTTTGTGGCCGATTATTTGGTCAGTTTTGGAGCAGGTTCCATGAAGTGCTAAGATGAAGGTATATCCTTTTGTTTTTGGATGGAATATTCTATAAATATCTGTTAAGTTCTTTTGGTTCAGAACTTCTGTTAGCTTTCTATGTCTCTGTTTAATTTGTGTTTCCATGATCTGTCCATTGATGAGAGTGGAGTGTTGAAGTCTCACACTATAATTGTGTGAGGTGCAATAAGTGCTTTGAATTTTACTAAGATTTCTTTTATGAATGTAGGTGTCCTTGCATTTGGAGCATAGATATGAATATCTATGATTGAGAGTTCATTTGGTGGATTTTTTTTAATCAATATGAAGTGTAGTTCCTTATCTTGTTGGATAACTTTTGGTTGAAAGTTCATTCTATTTGGTATTAATATGGCTACTTTAGCTTGTTTCTTGGGACCATTTGCTTAGAAAATTGTTTTCCAGCACTTTACTCTAAGGTAGTGTCTGTCTTTGTCACTGAGGTGTGTTTGCTGTATGCAGCAAAATGTTGGCTCCTCTTTACTCATCCAGTCTGTTAATCTATATCTTTATATTGGGAAACTGAGTCTATTGCTGTTAAGAGGTATTAAGGAATAATGTTTGTTGCCTCCTTTTATTTCTGTTGTTAAGGGTGGAATTAGGTTGTGTGAATATCTTCTTTTAGATGTTCTGTAAGAAGATTACTTTCTTGCTTTTTCTAGAGTATAATTTCCCTCCTTGTGTTGGAGTTTCCCATCTATTATACTTTTTAGGGCTGAATTTGTGGAAATATGTTTTGTAAATTTGGTTTTGCCATGGAATATCTTGGTTTTCCCGTCTATGTTAATTGAAAGTTTTCTGGATATAGTAGCCTGGGCTGGCATTTGTGTTCTCTTAGGGTCTGCATGACATTTGCCCAGGATCTTCTAGTTTTCATAGTCTCTGTTGAGAAGTCTGGTGTCTGATACACCGGACCTATATTTTACTTGACCTTTTTCTCTTACTGACTGCTTTTAGTATTCTTCCTTGTTTTGTGCATTTTGTGTTTTCACTATTATGCTACACGAGGAATTTCTTTTCTAGTCCAATTTATTTGGAATTCTGTAGATTTCTTTTATGGGCATCTCTTACTTTAGCTCAAGGAAATTTTCTTAAATAATTTTGTTGGAGATATTTACTGGCCCTTTAATTTGGGAATCTTCACTCTCTTCTATACCTATTATCCTTAGGTTTGGTATTTTCATTGTGTCCTGGATTTCCTGGACGTTTCGGGTTAGGAGCTTTTTGGTTTTTTTACATTATCTTTGATGGTTGTATTGATGTTATCTGTGGTATCTTCTACACCTGAAGAATATCTCTTGTATTCTGTTGGTGATGCTTGCTTCTATGACTCCTGATCTCTTTCCTAGTTTTTCTATTTCCAGGTTTTTATCTCTGTTTGTGATTTCTTTATTGCTTCTATTTTTATTTTCAGATCCTGAATGGTTCTGTTCAATTCCTTCACCTGTTTGGTTGTATTTTCCTGTAATTCTTTACGAGATTTTTGTGTTTCCTCTTTAAAGGTTTCTACCATTTTGCCTGTGTTCTCCTGTATTTCTTCAGGGGTGTTATTTATTTCCTTCCTAAAGACCTCTAACATCATGAGTTGTGATTTTAAATCAAAATCTTGTTTTTCTTGTGTGCTGAAATATCCAGGGCTTGCTGTGGTAGGGGAACTGGGTTCTGATGATGCAAAGTGGCCTTGGTTTCTGTTGCTCAGGTTCTAGCCCTTGCCTCTTGCCATTCTCTCTGGTGTTAGGTGGTCTTGATTTCTTTGACAGTGGCTTGGTCTTCCTGGGCAAAAGCAGGTCTCCAAGATCTGAGTAGAGAGAGCTGTGGTACCAGGTCAGCTCTGGGTGCAGGCAGAAACCTGAAGAATCCTGTCCCAGACTACACCTTGGTTCCTGTGTCCTAAGGGCTCCAGGCGGGTTCCTTTGAGCAGAAATGGTGTTCTTATCTGTGCTCTTAGTGTGTCAGAGCTCCTGGAGACCAGTTTTCCTGGTGAGATCTGGGTACAGAGAACTGTGTTCCATGGTCAGCTCTGGGTGCAGGCAGAAAATGGAAGGATCCTGTCCCAGACTGCTTCTGGATTCCTGTGTCCAGAGGGCTCTAGGCAGGTTTCTCTTGGGCCTGGGATGTGAGCAGAAATGGTGGTTTCACCTCTGCTTTCAGGATTGTCTGAACTTCTGAGAGTCCATGTCTCTGTCCTGGGATCTGAGTACAGAGACCTGTGGCACCTGGTCAGCTTTGGGTGCAGGGGGGAACCTGAAAGATCCTGTCCTAGACTGCTTTTAATTTCCTGTGTCCTCAGTGCTCCGGGCAGCTGGAGCAAAAGTGCACTTGGAGCAGAAGTGGTGGTCTTACCTCTGCTCTCAGGTGTGTCAGTGCTCCTGGAGACTTCTTTCTCCTGGTGGGATATTGAAACCCACACTAGTGAGACATGAAGTTGCAGATTGATGAAAAAGCAAGAGGTTTAATTTCCAGTGCATCTGGATGGACCCTCAATTAGTCCCTCAAAGAGAGTGACTAGTTGAAATTCCTATTTATTTTCGAATGACTTTCCTTTTAACTGAGGTGAGCTACGATTTTAATTTTCATTTCCTGTTTGTCTGGTGCTATTGAACACTTATTTGTGTGTACTGGCCATTTGCATTGCTTTTGAGAACTGTTTCATTACCTCATTTATTTATTTAGTTGTCTATCTTGTTACTTTGCTTTTGAAGAATTTGTATTTTTTAAATATTAATCCTAAACAAATAAACAACATGGGCTACTTATGAAATTAGGATGAATCTGAATCTCAAAGGAAAACTAAGCTCAAATAAAACAAGAATGTGTATGCTTCAGTCCTTACTAGAAGGGGGAGTAAAATACTCATGGGAGGAAATACAAAGTGTGGAGCAGAGACTGAAGGAAAGGCCATCCAGAGACTGCCATACCCGTGGAGCCATCCCACATGCAGTCACCAAACTCAAACACTATTGGGGATGTCAAGGGATGCATACTGACAGGAGCCTGATATAGCTATCTTCTGAAATGCTCTACCAGAGCATGTCAAATACAGAGGCTGATGTTTTTTTGCCAACTGTTGGCCTGAGAACTGGGTTCCCAATGGAAGTGTTAGAGAAAGGTCTGAGGTAGCTGAGTTTTCAACCCCATAGGAAAAACAATAATATCAACCATCCTGACTCTGCAGAACTCCCAAGTACTAAACCACTAAACAAAAAGTACACATGGAGTGACCCATGTTTCCAACTACATATGTAGCAGAGGATGGCTTTGTCAGACATTAGTGGGAGGAGAAGCTCTTTGTCTTGTGAAGGCTTGATGCCCCAGTGTAGGGGAATGTTGGGGTTGGGAGGTAGAAGGGAGTGGGTAGATGGGTGAGAGAACACCCTCATGGAGGCAGGGTTTGTGTATGGGATAGGGGGTTTCAGGAGTGGAAACTGGGAAGGGTGCTAGTATTTGAAATATAGATTAAAAAATAAAAAATTGAAAAACATTCTACTTACAGTGTAAATGTTGCACCATCAGAGTATTATAAATATATATAATTAAATTTTATATTATTTATTCATTTCAATGTGACAAGATTTCCCTAATAATGGAATAGAATTATAAAAAGTATCAAAGTGTCAAAGTTATAATGTATCTGATATTGTTTATATTTGTGCTTTACATGTAAGAAAACATTTAATATTTCACTAATTCCTAAATAATGTAAACTACTATGGTTCAGAAAAAAATGCATCTTTATTGCTGATGATTATTTTATAGTGAAACTTCATTAGTGGATATATTTGTGCCAGGTTTGTGTCTATTTATTGATTTTTATACATGGAGAACATATGTAGTTGGATAAAAACACTTAAGTCTAAATTTGTCAAATTGAGCTTATATAAATTACATGAAGTGTGTTTGAAGCAATTTACTGGACGCAAAGCTTAAAAACATAGGCATTGACCTTTAAGTTTTTTAAAAAATATGGCATTATATAAAAGCAAATATTGAAAAATACATCTTGAAATAGGGATTAGAAAGTGTTTTAAAATTATTCATTTGTGTTGGGGATGATACGCATATATGTTGTAGCATGGATGTGGAAGTCAGAGGACGACTTGTAGAATTCATTTTTTTCCTCCCCTGATGTGGGCTCTGTGGAACAAACTCATGCCTTTAGGTTTGGTGTTCAGTACTTTATCTATTGAGAAACTTTAATAAATATAAAAATTTTTTATAAAAAATGAATCTTTATACTAACTGAAATTTACAGTAATAGTGTGTGTGTGTGTGTGTGTGTGTGTGTGTGTGTGTGTGTTTGATGTTTAGATTAATGGTTGTTACAAAACTTGTAAAATTTTCATTGAAATTTTTCCAGTGCACTGCCAAGTACAACACAAGATCCTACAGTTATCCCATTCTCAAATCATCAATCAATGGAAAACCAAGCATTCATTCTTTGGATTCTTTTTTTTTTCCAATTCTTTCTCTTTATTATTTTTGCTTGCCCCCCCATCTTTATTAAATTGGGTATTTCTTATTTACATTTCAAATGTTATGCCCTTTCCCGGTTTCCATGCCAACATTCCCCTAGCCTCTCCCCCTCCCATTCTATACGGGTGTTCCCGTCCCAATCTTCCCCCCATTGCCGCCCTTCCCTCCATCAGTATCTCAATGAATGTTTGAGATTCTTTACTGTATATTTCAATCCAGAGAAAAAAAATCTGTAGAGAATAAAATGTATGTCATTCTTAATGGCATTACTCTACCATCACCATAATTATTCAACTTAAATATCAATTAAGACAGGCATGGTAGCTTATACTTCTAATATATATACTTAGGCAGCTGGTTAGGAGCCTCTAGAGTACAAGGCCAATGTAGACTTCATATTAAAGTTGAAGGCCAGTTTTGACTAGGCAAGAAATTGTCTCAAACAAATTAGAACAAAGTATTCAAAGGAATTAAAAAAAGATCTTTTAATTAGGAGAAACTGGTCTTAGAGAATATATATATATATATATTATATATAATAAATTGTTGTTATGTTTACATTCATGAAATCATAAATCTTTAAGGTAAAAGAAGCTATATTAATTTTTCATTTATGTCTGTTATTACATGTTGCTGTATTTGAGGATATCTCTCAGAGGGTATGAAAATATGCTCTGTAAGTAGAAAAAATAAAGTTCCCTAGCAGCTACATAAGGCATGATTCATGTATCTGCAACTTCAGCATTGGGAATCAGAGACACGTGCATGTTAGAACTCAATTGCCAGCCAGCCTCATAAAAGTATCTATTTGCTTGATAGAATTATCATCTCAGAAGTTTACTCCTGAATAAACTCATCCTTTCTATTTCTTCCTGAACTCTGACTGACTGGTTCAACTCATCATTTCTGGTTCAAACTCTTCTACATGCTGACTGATTCATTCTGGCTTCTCTCAACTTCTCACTGAATCACTCTACTTGGCCTTCAACTGACTCTGAAAATTTGTTCTAATATTCTGGCTCTTTGGTGTCTGGCTTCAACTTCTTTTGCTGGCCTGCACAAAACTGCATGAACTCACAAAGAAACTCAGCTCCAGTGCACTGAACTCACTGCACCGACTCCCTACTGACTGACCTAACTGACTGAACTCTCTCTTCCTACACTGCTAAGTAGCTTTTTTATGGCGAGATGGCCATATCCTATCTCTGAGTCATTTTATAAAACCTTTCTCTGATTTGTCACTTTGCCCCTTAACTAGCTTTCATGAGTTAGGATTAAACGTGTGTACTAAAGGGTTCCACCCAGAGGAAATAAAGGTTTGTTTAAGGGTGTGTCTGCATTCCAGTGAGATCACAGAGACTTAGAAGTTCTTTGAATGTGTACAAGGTGGTCATCTTGCTGGAATTTCTCTAAAATACCTAGTGGAATTTATTACAGGCCCAATTTCAAGGCAAAAATGCAGAGATAAAGGAAGACCTTCTTAGACATTTCTATGTGATTGCTGTGAATATATACCATACACATACATCACTTACACAAACGTATTCACTTACAGACACATACACACATGCTCGCAGTTATATAGTCTTCTAAATCATTATGTGCAAATATGCCACTGATCTTATAATATTGAATAATAGAGATGAAAATAAAAGAACATGATAAAAAAGCAGGCATATATTTATTTCTTATTCACCTTTCAAAACTTAGTAACATAATCCACTATTCTTGGGTTAGGTTACTAACTAGCTTTTTGGTCAGCTTAAATTTCTGGTGTTAAAATTGATAAAATTCTAACTCCCCTTTTCTCCCCAAATGTTTGTCTGGTTTTCCTATTATGCTTTAACTTAAAAGACTAATTTTTTTAAACAAAATAGTTGGGAATATATTTGGACACTATTAAGCCACTGCCTTTACTAGTTCCTATGCATAATCTTTTGAAATGAAATGAAACATTTTTCCATGTATAATGTATTTGGTGGGGGATATGGAGTCTGAATCTGTCTTTTTTTCTTTTTTTCTTTTTTTGCTTGTAGCCAGAGAAGGCTTCCAGTAGTGAGACTGGGGTACATATGTTTGAGTTGTTGGCCAAGGGTGTTCCATGAATATCCTCAGTGGTAGCTTTTAAATACACTGTAATTCATTTAAAATAATCAGCATTTCTAGTCAATACTGCTTTCACTGCAGGCTACTACTAGAGAATGGTTAAAAATAATTCCCCATGTTTAAACATATGAAAGATATAGTTGAGGTTTCTATAACTGAGATATTAGCTTTGTTTTCCTCAGATACTTTGTTATGATTATGTGTTTTATGCTATTCAGAATATGTAAGAACTTAGGTAAACACATGTCTGTGGAGAACTCTTTGCCCAGATGATTTTTTTCTTCAACTGCATGACTTAATCAGTTTGCATTGGTCCCTAAAGGAGACTTAGGTTTACAGTTTCACATGTATAATTCATATGGAAAGCCTCAATGTAGACAAGTAGGTCAATTTTCTCTGGAATCTAGCTTATTATATATACATGTAATTGAGATTTATACATTCAAACTCACTTCACTGTGATATAAATATTGTTTTCATTTCTGTACATGGATATCATGAGTATTGAAAAAATTAGTGAAAATGTATATTTAGTTAAAAATAATAATGTTTACTTAAAATGTGCGACATTTAGTACTTGAGTCTACTTATATCCTTAGAGTGTTAAGCAGATTCTGGCAGTGCCAGAACTAGCTGTATTCAAAAACAAGATTGATTTCCTGAGGTTCACCATAAGGAAACATCCTGAGTTATCCTGAGCAATTTCATGCTTTGGATCACAAAACTGCTAAGGACTTTCTTGTTCTTCATGTTTATGTAAAATATTAATAGCAGTAAATCTGATTGCATTTATTTATTTATAACAATATATCTGCTTTCAATGTTTTTGTAACCTAAGATTTTGCCTAAATATAATGAAATAGACTTAAAATCAGTGTGTGATAATTTTAGGCCTATTCTTTCATAACATGAGGATTTTTTCCAGTACAAGTACCAATCCAGACATTTCTTTTATAAGTCTGGTTATTCTTCTCTCTCATCCGAGGAGACACCTATGTCAATTTAAAATTCTAGTTGTGTGAATCAAATTATCATTGTTTATGACAATTTCCAATAATTCTTCCAACACCTTATAATGCTTTTTATCATTTTTTATTCTTTTATATTTTGAGGAACACATCTTTCTACTTTTATTGTCAAATACTCATTTCTTCATAGCTATGTGTTATCATGAAGAAGCTTTATAGATGTAATAGATATTAACATGGAAAACATTCTATCATAGTATAGTCTTTTAAATCAGTTTTTTCCTCTCATCTATTATTTTATTTCTAACATATACTAAGCATAAATTTCTATCAATTTTATTTTTATACTAATTATAGATTGTTTTGTACTAATTATTGATATTGATATTTAATGAGGAATCTTTTTAATCCGGATAAAACATAAAAATCTCTTCTTTCATTAAATTTATCTATAATGGAAGAATCTATAATTTGCTTTTAAAATTATAATAGATAACTTATATCCATGTAAGTACATCAGTACTTTATTCCCATCCAATAAACACATTCCACAAATACTTGTTAGCTTCAAAAATTAAATTAAGCAAAAAAATAAATTAGAGGTACACTAAAATTGCTTCTTATAGTATGATTTCAAAAAAAAGTCTGGCAAATATTTTTGCAGTGTTTTTCATACAGAGATAGTATCATCCTATTCACTTTCTGTTAAGAATATACATCTTATATTTTCCTTGATTACCATAGCCTTCAGTTTATGATGAACATTGGCTCCCACCAAACCTTCAACTCTTCATGGCTCCATTGTGTCTTTCCGCACTATCGAAATCGTATGAACATTGATTATATATATTATATATATTATAATATATTTTATAAATATAAATAAATATATAAATATATAAATATGTAATTATATATATATATATAAAATCTCCAAGAAAATGTAAAAATAATTAAGATTATGCTTTAAATTTAGAAAAGAAAAGCACCAGGAATTTTTTTATTAATCCATTGATTGATTGATTGAGTGAGTTACATCCCAAACACTGCCTTCCCTTTCCACCTTCACTGGGTCCTTGCCCCTATTTCCTCTCCCCTTTGCCTGTGAGATGGTGAGACCCCTGGGTATTTGCCATGATGGCACATCAAGTCTCTACATGATTGGGCACGTCTGCTCTCACTGATGCAGAACAAGGCAGCCCTCTGCTACATATGTTCCTGGGGCCTCAGACCAGAAGGTATATGCACTTCGGTTGGTGACTATGTCTCTGAGAGCTACCAGGGGCCCAGGTTAATTGATACTGTTGGTCTTTCTGTTTGAGTTCCTATCCCCTTTAGGGCTTCAATTCCTTCCCCTAACTCTTCAAAAGGGGTCCTCAATCTCCATTTAATATTTGGTTGTGGTATCTGCATCTGTTTCAGTTAGCTACTGGGTACAGTTTCTCAGAGGACAGTTATGCTACTCTCCTCTATCAGCATAACAGAGTATAATTAATAGTGTTAGGTATTGGTGCTTCCTCCTTGGATGTGCAAACCACAAGAACACTTGTTCCACTCTGTTCACAGCAGCCTTATTTGTAATAGACAGAATCTAGAAGCAACTGAGATGTCCCTCAACCAAAGAATGGATACAGAAAATATGTTTCAATTACACAATAAAGTCCTATTCAGCTATTAAGAGCAAGGGTGTCATAAATTTTGAAGGCAAATGGATAGAGCTAGAAAATATCATACTGAATTTGTTAACCCAGAGCCCACAGTACTTGTATGGTGTAGGTCTAGTCTCATTGATAAGCGGATATTAGCCATAAAGTACAGAATACCCATGATACCATTTATAAACTCTTACACTTGTTACAAGTTTGAGGACAATACATGATTTCTTCAGATTAAAATTCTGCTCAGACTTTGGTACCATGACGAACTCAAGATGCAAGGGAGATTTTTGTTTGGCATTTAAAACTGAAAAATGAGAAAGGTGAGAAAGAAGAGAGAGGAAGCTCTTTGTTTCAGTGCTATAGTCACTAGTGATATACTTTGTTCAAGAGGATAACTACACACTAGGAATGGAACCATAGTCAAATTCATCAGGTCAAGAGCAAAGACCAAAACAAACCAAAAAGCCATGAAAGTAGAACGGGGACATGGATGGGATAGGGGACTGTTATTGATGGTAGCAGAGTGTGGAAAGACAGAAAATATGGGATGAAAGTGATTGGTGTATATTATGTGAAACTATGATATTCTTGAAGAATAAATCAATATCTTTCAAATGAGCAATCTGCAACTAATTCCTATTCCTGGAAGTATTGTAATTCTGGAAGATGACGTTAATCCCTGTTAGGATGCTTAAAACAACAATAGCTTTAAAGAAACCGCAGGTTATAGTCTTCATGATTTAGTGCTCTGACACTAGCAAAAATTGAACTGCATTGTAAAAAACAGGAAATTTTACTATTTCAGTCATAGGCAGTTATGAAATACAATATGTTTTACTTAGCAAAGGTAGTATGCCAGGACTACCATGGAAAGTCATTTCTTTTTTCCCCCTTTCTTTTATTGTATTTTTCTTTATTTACATTTCAAATGTAAATCCTCTTTCCTGGTTTTCCCCCCAGGAAACTCCCCATCCCAACCCCCAAATCCCTGACTCCATGAGGGTGTTCCCCCACACACCCACCCACTCCTCCTGCCTCTTTGCTTTGGCATTCTCTTACACTGGGGCATCAAGTCTTCACAGGACCAAGGGCCTTTCCTACCACTGATGCCAGACAAGGTCCTTCCTCTGCTACATATGCAGCTGGTGACATGGGTTGCTCCATGTGTACCCTTTGGTTGGTGGTTTAGTCCTTTGGAGCTGTGGGTGGTCTGGTTGGTTGATATTGTTGCCCTTCTTATGGGGTTGCAAACCCCCTCAGTTACCTCAGTCCTTTCCCTAACTCCTCCATTTGGGGTTCCTGTTCTCAGTCCAATGGTTGGCTGTGAGCGTCTGCCCCTGTATTTGTCAGGCTCTGGCAGAGTTTCTCAGGAGACCGCTTTTGTCAGTATGCACCTCTTTGCATCCCCGGTAGTGACTGGTTTGGTGACTGCATGTGGGATGGATCCCCTTGTGGGGCAGTCTCTGCATGGTCTTTCCTTCACACTTTGTCTCGGTATTTCCTCCTGTGAATTTTTGTTCCCCTTTATAAGTAGTGTTGAAGCATCTACACTTTTGTCTTTCTTCTTCTTGAGTTCCATTTGGTCTGTGAATTGTGGAGTACTCCTCAGCTATTAAAAACAATGACTACATGAAATTCTTAGGCTAATGGATGCAACAAGGAAATATCATCTTGATTGAGGTAACCCAACCACCAAAAAAAAAAAAAAAAAAAAAAAAAAAAAGCCCACACATGGTATGTACTCACTGGTAAGTGGAAAGTCATTTCTTAATAAGTATTCCTACATCTTTTTTTTTAAAGATTTTTTTATTCATTTATTATATATAAGTACACTGTAGCTGTCTTCAGACTGACCAGAAGAGGGCATCGGATCTCTTTACAGATGGTCGTGAGTCACCATGTGGTTGCTGGGAATTGAACTCAGGACCTCTGGAAGAGCAGTCAGTGCTCTTAACCGCTGAGCCATCTCTCCAGCCCTCTCCTACAACTTTTTAAAAGAATAGAATCTAAAACATTATGATATGGACTGACCCTGGGCTCCAACCTCATAGGTAGCAATGAATAGCCTAGTAAGAGCACCAATGGAAGGGGAAGCCCTTGGTCCCGCCAAGACTGAACCCCCAGTGAATGTGATTGTTGGGGGGAGGGTGGTAATGGGGGGAGGATGGGGAGGGAAACACCCATACAGAAGGGGAAGGGGAGAGGTTAGGGGGATGTTAGCCTGGAAACCAGGAAGTGGAATAACAATCGAAATGTAAATAAGAAATACTCAAGTTAATAAAGATGGAAAAATATTATGATAATACTGAACTGCTAGATAGAGAAACTTTGGAGAAACAAGTTTTAAATCAGTGGGAGACCTGCTAGATCCTGCTTTAGACCATGTTTTGCCGTGACTGTTGCTAGGCTACACAGCAAGTTACCAGTTGAGTTACCAAATCTCTTACCAAAACCACAGCCTAGGAGAAGCCAAGATTTGAATTTTTCATTTAAAAATGTAATGCTCATACAATGTGTAAAACACTAAGCAATTATTTGGATACTTATTAAAATCAATATACCAAGTTATATGTTAAAATTAGCTAACCAAAGTACATTTTATTTTTATTATTTTATGAGTATAGCCCATTATTCCATCTACGAAACTTATTAAACCTAAAGTATTGAGCAATTTTACTGGGTAGAAATTTGTACTTCAGAGTTCAAATTCAAGCAATCTGTACTCTGTAGGTGACACATAATAACCAAGTGGCTAATGTGGAACTAGTGGTGTACACGAACCAACTGAAGTTTTCATTATAGTTTCATACAGATGCTTCATAAAATGAAATAATTCTAATATTATCTGTGAAATTGTGAAAGGCACAGTACATGCAAAGGCTGTGAAGATTGTATTTTCTTATTTTTCAGACTGTGACCCAGGCACAAAAGCATGCGGCATATTTTGTGATCAACATTAAGAGAATTTATCTTCAAGAATTCCCCCTTCTTATCAACTCTGACCTTCCACTTTGACACAATATTTTCAGCTATCTTTTTGGACATGTTAGTCATTCACGGAAATGAAACATTAATCACTTGAAGTGCCTTCTTACATGGGGTTTTCAACAAACTCACTTTAAATTTATACAACCCAGGCTTTTAAATGTGAATAAAGCTTCCTGGTTTTCTAAAATGTCTTTCCTTTCAATGGAAGGAATTAGTTGTTGGTATTCTCTGCTGCACACATCTGACAAGCTGATTACTGCCCTGTCCTTGTAGCAGTCAGAGACTGTTACGAGTAAGAGGTTGTAAATTCTAGCCATTCATTTTCCCATTTCACTATCCGTAGAAGCTAGGGGAAGATGCAGCTTTTCAGATCTCCCCTTGTATGTCAGTTAAAATAATAGCCAAATTCATTTCCCCCACTGAATATAATTGAGACCTCGACAATGATTCCCAAACACTGAACATTTTGTACAGAGTCAAATCAGTTTCTTGTTCTGTACTCCCACCAAATAAAAGGCCTTATGATATTGTTACTTTCACGGAAAATGTTCACAGCACACTGCCAAGTAGAAGTGCGGTCCCCTTTCCCACTCTCTGTCAGTTTACTCCTCTGTCAGTTTTTCCGATTACTGCGGTGTTACCATGACATTTTGCTTTATCACACTTTGTTCAAGGGCACATAGTCTGAAAGGAAACAAAACAAAACATACATGCATTATTTTATCACTTGGTGATGGCTATCATATGTACTCTAAAAGCAGAACTAAGTCAAGGCCTTCAAAAAATGGCATTTTTCAAATGCCTAACTTTCAGCATTCCAGAGGGTTTTTTTTAAATATTTTGCTTATTCTTTGTGCAAAGTGCATATGCCTTCTCTTGGCGTATGCTTGAGATACTAAACGTAGTTCTGAAGTAGGATTGACATTTTAATTAAAATGTATATTATAGTGTAGCAGTAGGGAAGGAGTTTTTGTCTAGTTCGTATAAGAGGGGGGTTTGATCCAACACCAGAAAAAAGGTTGAACACAGGATGTATTCATAAATTATCTTTGGTCTTTAAAAAGACTCTACAATTACCACTTAAAAATAATTTATTCAGAAAATTGAAGCATCCAGGAAACATTTTGGATATCAACAATTTACACTTTATGTTTTGCAAAGGTAAATATACTGTGCTATCAGAAGTATGAGCATTGGTCTTTCCCAATTGGAACAAGTCTTAAGTTTTCTTCAATGTGATTGATGATAGGAATTAATTCAAGTTAAGTATCTGAAGTTTAAAAGAATGGGTATATGTTCATGGGTTTTGGTGTAGTATTATCAAGTGACAATGAAATTTCATTAATTTCTATAAAATTTACATATATTTTTAAATGTGAAAAGAGAAATTAACAAGCCATTTTTAGAGAGATACACAATGGCTGCTTAAAGATATCATTTATGCCATAATTTTTATGTCAGGATTCTAGAAGCATATGAAATAGACAAATTTGGGGTTATACTGGTAGTTTGTTATGGGTGTTTTAGTTAAATACTTAGAATTGAACTATTGCCTGATGAATTGCAAGTCACAACCACTGAGCTATAACTTGAACCCCATTTAGACACTTAAACTAAACTTGGGTGCAATTTTTAATGCCTTCTACCTCATACTTTAGATTAATTCTTATAATCTTGTATTGTAGACAATTAATAAAAAATAGTCAAATTATTTAGGGTCTGCCCAAGTTTTAAGAATTTGACACTTGTTTTTTCATCCATTTCACTTCTAAAAGTGCAAGGCTTTGACTAAGCAAGATATATTATTTTTTTAACTCAATAATGCCATAATTATATTTACCTCTCTGAATTGTGGTAAGTAAACTGTCTTGTGGAGAAAGTATTTTCTCATATAAAATGAAAAAAGCCCATATTACTACTCTGGCTTTCGAAACTCAATATTCAATTTATTCTTGAATTGTGTTTTTACAGGTTTATATTTTACAACTGTCTTTTGTGGGACAATTGTTTTCTGATTAAATATATGTGAGAAATAGTAACAAGTTTCTAAAAGGTAAAGATCAGTATGTGATAACTTATACGATATGCAACAATAAATTGATTATGCTTATTACGGAGGGGAAATGGCTTGTTTAAATGATATAACATTTTAAACTTTCAATATTTAAGCAACTAGGTTTTTAAAATAAAATATTTCATAATCTTTCATTACATTTTCAATATATATGTATATTATATATCTATATATAGGTATATATAATCTTTCACTTGGCAAAGGGATTCTGTTATGATAAAGCTACTGTGTTTAATAACCTATTTAATCACTTGCATTACATATCATCTCAGTTTCCTATGAATCCTACCTAAGATGCTATTAGTATGCAGTTGGACCAACCTGAGTAAGACAAAATCAGGCTATAGAAATATTCTGACTGTCTTATGCATTTATGATATACAGTGTAACATACCATATTATTGGCTATTTCCTCTTGGGTGTTTGGAGTCATGCTTTGATGCCTCTGCCAGCATCATGATGTTGAAATATATATCACTAACTTAGAAATAAGATCAAATATCAAAACATGTGCAGGAGGTGGCATTTATCTCTAATCCTTCAACATAGGAGGATAAACTGTATAAAGATTTGATTTGTAAATAATTAAAAACATTGATATACATCATTTAAGTATAGTTCCATCAAATGATGACAGATTCTGCATCTTTATAAAGTTTAAATGTTACATTGAATGTTAACAAAAGGGGTTCCAAGATAAATTTTGCGACATTATAGTAAAACCCAAGGAATTACAATAAAATTGAACATGTGACATTCAGTTTTCATATTAATATTAAGAATTGCCTCATACCATAATCATAATGGGTTCATTTGTTTTATCATGAAGAATAATTACTGATACCAAAATAAAATGTTTTCAGAGCTGTATAGAAGGAGTCATTGTAAGGCTTTGAAAGTGACATTGTAAAAGTCATTTTTTTCTGTCTGATTAAGAAACTCTCAGTAAAAATTCTCAGTCATTTTTTTTTTCTGTCCATGTAAGAAACTCTCAGTAAAAACACTTTCCTGTTCTCATGAGATTTGGATGTATACTATCTGTGACTCATTCTGACAAATCTTTCTCTGAATTGTCACTTTGTCTGCCTCTCAATTAGGCATCACTTTTGAACATTGCTGCTTCCATCTAAAAACTAACTTTTTCTCATAGTTCCGTACTAAGTTTTTGCATATATTCTTGTCAGAAGGATTAAATGTGAGTAGAATGCTTGCATTCCGGCTGGGTCACACTGACTTAGATGGGTTCCCTTGACAGAACAGCCATTGTACTGGATTAAAGTTTCTCTACAGAGGTATAATTTAGAAGTTTCTCTTGCTCATTCAAGCTTTCTGTCCTCGCCTTTGTGATATTAAGTGAGGCTTAAGTTTTGAGAGTCTTCTGTAGGTATATCAGTTGGTGCTAGATATTACACAGACACAATAATTAGGAAATTGAGTCAACCTCAATGTACCTCAGCTGATGGATGGATAATAAAACTGGGGTATGTTTAAAAAATGGAACACTATTCATATGTGAGAAAAAAATAAAACCATGAAATTTGCAGTCAAATAGATAGTACTAGAACATATTACGTTAAGTGTAATAACACAGGTATCAAAAGACAAGTGCTGCATATTTTCTCTCATTTGAGACTCCCAGCAAATATGGTTTAGTATACAACATGAACTAAGTGTAGAAGCCAGGAAAGTATAAAGGGAAGTGGAGGAAGGGGTACTTTCTAGCAGACAATTTCAAAACTCAGATGATATGATGGGAGAAATGGAAAGAACAGGAAAGCTTTGTTAGGGAGGGCAATGCAGAAGGAGGTGGGGAAGGGAAAAATAAACAGTATTAATGGTTTAAAAACACTATAAGTAATCATAGTATGTTATACTTATATAAATTTACATATAATCTATATATTATGTATATTTAAATGAACTTTTATCTTGGGGTGAAAAAGCACTTACATGAGAAACCTATTTTTCAATTATTGGTCAAGAAAGTCAAAAAGAATTTCTAAACAATTTAGGCTATCGCTATTGCTCTTGGGTAATGTTCCAAGTGTAAAGTAAAGTCCCCATTGATGACAATACCACATAGTTTTCAAAAGAGACCTAGAGAATTCCAGCAAAATCTGACATGAAAGTCTTCATGCTAGGAACTAGCTTTCATATGATTAGACATTAATGGTTAGGGATTTAGCTCAGTGGTAGAGCGCTTGCCCAAGGTAGCAAGCGCAAGGCCCTGGGTTCGGTCCCCAGCTCCAAAAAAAAAAATTAAAGAGATTAGACATTAATATTAAAGTTTCCAAGAATAGAAAGTCATCAATACTCCTACACAATTGTTTGTATGTACTACAACAATAACCCACACTTCATGGTATCTCTAAAGGTAAAATAGTTCCACTATTATATTGGAAGTAATGAACGGCTTGCTCCCTAATTTGATTTAAGGCCTGATAATAAGGAGAAAATAGTGACTGTTACATGAAAGCTGACCAAATAATCATAGATTGCAAGTCATCATAGACAATCTACTTCTGCCTGTTTCCTATACAAAGTATGGTTTCTAACTGTAATATAAAAAGTTAACCTTGTATCCAGGGATAAGTTTCTCTCTCCCTCCATATTCTTTCTTTTTGGATGAAATGGGGACAGTGGAGAATTCACAAAAATACATCACAGTTTGAAAAGTTCAGCATAATCATATGTATACTATTTTGCATTTCCTGTAATCTTAATTTAGTTTGGATCATGTAGTAAGGTGTGAAGTGGAAAATTCATTTCTCTTCATCTTCAGTTGGGCACCCAATGAACATACTTATCTTCTCATGCTTAATAGGAAGACAGTTACATCCTTTGTTGTCATTTGTAATGCAACAATTATTTAAATGAACAAGGCTCCAAGTACAATGCTTATTATTATTCTCTAAGAGTTTTCAGTTACTTTTATTGAACAAGGAAGATTTTTATTGATTTTTTTTATTTTTAATTGGATTTTTTTATTTTACATTTCAAATGTTATTCCCTTTCCTGGTTTCCCATCCATAACCCCCCTATGCCATCCCTCTCCCTCTTCTTCAATGTGGGTGCTCCCCCACCTAACCATCCTCCCCTTCCCACATCCCTGCCCTGACATTCCCCAGGTCCTCCCATTGGTACCCAACAAGGCCATCCTCTGCTACATATGCAGCTGGAACCATGGGTCTGTGCAAGTGTACTCTTTGGATGGTGGTTTAGTCCCTGAGAGCTCTGGTTGGTTGGTATTGTTGTTCTTATGGGATTGCAAGCCCCTTCAGCTTCTTCAGTGCTTTCTCTAACTGCCTTCACTGGGGACCCCGTTCTCAGTTCAATGGTTGGCTGAAAGCATCAACCTTTGTATTTGTCGTGCTCTGGCAGAGCCTCTCAGGAGACAGCAATATCAGGCTCCAGTCAACATGCACTTCTTGGCATTAATAATATTGTCTGGGTTTGGTGGCTGTATGTATATGGACTGGATACCTAGGTGGGGAAGTCTCTGGATGACCTTTCCTTCAGTTTCTGCTCCAAACTTTGTCTCCATGTAGCCTCGTATGAATATATTTGTTTCCCCCTTTAAAAAGGACTGAAGCATGTACACTTGGATCATCCTTCTTCTTGAGCTTCACGGGGTCTGTGGATTTTATCTTGGGTAATCCGAGCTTTTGGGCTAAAATCCACTTATCAATGAGTGCATACCATGTGTGTGGTTTTGTTTTTGTTTGTTTGTTTGTTTGTTTGTTTTTGGTTTTTTTTTTTTTTTGTGATTGGGCTACCTCACTCGGGATGATATTTTCTAGTTCCATCTATTAGATGTATTCTAATGTATGAGCTTGCTTTACATTCTGTAGATGGTAAGTAGTAACTGTGTAAAATATCTGCAAAAATCAACCAATGAATCAATCAATCGTTTTTTACCAATGAACATTCTGTTCTTAGAATACTGTTAAAATTATACCTAGTATTGTCATACTAGTTGGGGATATGAATAATTATTTAATGCATAGGAGAAAGCACTTCCCTTCACAGAAATATCCAACATAACTCAGAAAGATCAAGCTCTCTTCATCTGCTTGTCTGTTATACTGTCTCTTTCTCTCTGTCTCTTTGACTGTCTGTCTCTCTCTCGTACTGATTTCTATATTTTTGAAAAGACCTAATTTTATTTAACACGACAGGAATAAACAAAGAACTTTTTGGCCAACATCTTATAGATGCTAGACTGTTTGACACTTCTCTCTGAGCTTCTCCATGCTGTCTAAGAAGAACAACAAGAAAACTGTCAGAAAGTTAGCTCAGGAGGACAAAGTAATCAATTATGGGAAACAAAGTAAAAAAGAAATGGGTCAGAATACAAGAGATGGAAGAGAGAATCTCAGGAGCAGAAGATTCCATAGAAATCATTGACTCAACTGTCAAAGATAATGTAAAGCAGAAAAAGCTACTGGTCCAAAACATACAGGAAATCCAGGACTCAATGAGAAGATCAAACCTAAGGATAATAGGTATAGAAGAGAGTGAAGACTCCCAGCTCAAAGGACCAGTAAATATCTTCAACAAAATCATAGAAGAAAACTTCCCTAACCTAAAAAAAGAGATACCCATAGACATACAAGAAGCCTACAGAACTCCAAATAGATTGGACCAGAAAAGAAACACCTCCCGTCACATAATTGTCAAAACACCAAATGCACAAAATAAAGAAAGAATATTAAAAGCAGTAAGGGAAAAAGGTCAAGTAACATATAAAGGGAGACCTATCAGAATCACACCAGACTTCTCGCCAGAAACTATGAAGGCCAGAATATCCTGGACTGATGTCATACAGACCCTAAGAGAACACAAATGCCAGCCCAGGTTACTGTATCCAGCAAAACTCTCAATTAACATTGATGGAGAAACCAAGATATTCCATGACAAAACCAAATTTACACAATATCTTTCTACAAATCCAGCACTACAAAGGATAATAAATGGTGAAGCCCAACATAAGGAGGCAAGCTATACCCTAGAAGAAGCAAGAAACTAATCGTCTTGGCAACAAAACAAAGAGAATGAAAGCACACAAACATAACTTCACATCCAAATATGAATATAACGGGAAGCAATAATCACTATTCCTTAATATCTCTCAATATCAATGGCCTCAACTCCCCAATAAAAAGACATAGATTAACAAACTGGATACGCAACGAGGACCCTGCATTCTGCTGCCTACAGGAAACACATCTCAGAGACAAAGACAGACACTACCTCAGAGTGAAAGGCTGGAAAACAACTTTCCAAGCAAATGGTCAGAAGAAGCAAGCTGGAGTAGCCATTCTAATATCAAATAAAATCAATTTCCAACTAAAAGTCATCAAAAAAGATAAGGAAGGACACTTCATATTCATCAAAGGAAAAATCCACCAAGATGAACTCTCAATCCTAAATATCTATGCCCCAAATACAAGGGCACCTACATACGTAAAAGAAACCTTACTAAAGCTCAAAACACACATTGCACCTCACACAATAATAGTGGGAGATTTCAACACCCCACTCTCATCAATGGACAGATCATGGAAACAGAAATTAAACAGTGATGTCGACAGACTAAGAGAAGTCATGAGCCAAATGGACTTAACGGATATTTATAAAACATTCTATCCTAAAGCAAAAGGATATACATTCTTCTCACCTCCTCATGGTACTTTCTGCAAAATTGACCATATAATTGGTCAAAAAACGGGCCTCAACAGGTACAGAAAGATAGAAATAATCCCTTGCGTGCTATCGGACCACCACGGCCTAAAACTGGTCTTCAATAACAATAAGGGAAGAATGCCCACATATACGTGGAAATTGAACAATGCTCTACTCAATGATAACCTGGTCAAGGAAGAAATAAAGAAAGAAATTAAAAACTTTTTAGAATTTAATGAAAATGAAGATACAACATACCCAAACTTATGGGACACAATGAAAGCTGTGCTAAGAGGAAAACTCATAGCGCTGAGTGCCTGCAGAAAGAAACAGGAAAGAGCATATATCAGCAGCTTGACAGCACACCTAAAAGCTCTAGAACAAAAAGAAGCAAATACACCCAGGAGGAGTAGAAGGCAGGAAATAATCAAACTCAGAGCTGAAATCAACCAAGTAGAAACAAAAAGGACCATAGAAAGAATCAACAGAAACAAAAGTTGGTTCTTTGAGAAAACCAACAAGATAGATAAACCC
The DNA here is from genome assembly GCF_021556685.1 of Rattus norvegicus. Classification (NCBI taxonomy): domain Eukaryota; kingdom Metazoa; phylum Chordata; class Mammalia; order Rodentia; family Muridae; genus Rattus; species Rattus norvegicus. The sequence continues at coordinate 73,813,863 of NC_141548.1, forward strand.
TTAGCCAGACTAACGAGAGGACACAGAGAGTGCGTCCAAATTAACAAAATCAGAAATGGAAAGGGAGACATAACTACAGATTCAGAGGAAATTCAAAAAATCATCAGATCTTACTATAAAAACCTATATTCAACAAAATTTAAAAATCTTCAGGAAATGGACAATTTCCTAGACAGATACCAGGTATCGAAGTTAAACCAGGAACAGATAAACCAGTTAAACAAACCCATAACTCCTAAGGAAATAGAAGCAGTCATTAAAGGTCTCCCAACCAAAAAGAGCCCAGGTCCAGACGGGTTTAGTGCAGAATTCTATCTAACCTTCATAGAAGACCTCATACCAATATTATCCAAACTATTCCACAAAATTGAAACAGATGGAGCACTACCGAATTCCTTCTACGAAGCCACAATTACTCTTATACCTAAACCACACAAAGACACAACAAAGAAAGAGAACTTCAGACCAATTTCCCTTATGAATATCGACGCAAAAATACTCAATAAAATTCTGGCAAACCGAATTCAAGAGCACATCAAAACAATCATCCACCATGATCAAGTAGGCTTCATCCCAGGCATGCAGGGATGGTTTAATATACGGAAAACCATCAACGTGATCCATTATATAAACAAACTGAAAGAACAGAACCACATGAACATTTCATTAGATGCTGAGAAAGCATTTGACAAAATTCAACACCCCTTCCTGATAAAAGTCCTGGAAAGAATAGGAATTGAAGGCCCATACCTAAACATAGTAAAAGCCATATACAGCAAACCAGTTGCTAACATTAAACTAAATGGAGAGAAACTTGAAGCAATCCCACTAAAATCAGGGACTAGACAAGGCTGCCCACTCTCTCCCTACTTATTCAATATAGTTCTTGAAGTTCTAGCCAGAGCAATCAGACAACAAAAGGAGATCAAGGGGATACAGATCGGAAAAGAATAGGTCAAAATATCACTATTTGCAGATGACATGATAGTATATTTAAGTTATCCCAAAAGTTCCACCAGAGAACTACTAAAGCTGATAAACAACTTCAGCAAAGTGGCTGGGTATAAAATTAACTCAAATAAATCAGTTGCCTTCCTCTATACAAAAGAGAAACAAGCCGAGAAAAAAATTAGGGAAACAACACTCTTCATAATAGACCCAAATAATATAAAGTACCTCGGTGTGACTTTAACCAAGCAAGTAAAAGATCTGTACAATAAGAACTTCAAGACACTGAGGAAAGAAATTGAAGAAGACCTCAGAAGATGGAAAGATCTCCCATGCTCATGGATTGGCAGGATTAATATAGTAAAAATGGCCATTTTACCAAAAGCAATCTACAGATTCAATGCAATCCCCATCAAAATACCAATCCAATTCTTCAAAGAGTTAGACAGAACAATTTGCAAATTCATCTGGAATAACAAAAAACCCAGGATAGCTAAAGCTATCCTCAACAATAAAAGGACTTCAGGGGGAATCACTATCCCTGAATTCAAGCAGTATTGCAGAGCAATAGTGATAAAAACTGCATGGTATTGGTACAGAGACAGACAGATAGACCAATGGAATAGAATTGAAGACCCAGAAATGAACCCACACACCTATGGTCACTTGATTTTTGACAAAGGAGCCAAAACCATCCAATGGAAAAAAAGATAGCATTTTCAGCAAATGGTGCTGGTTCAACTGGAGGGCAACATGTAGAAGAATGCAGATCGATCCATGCTTATCACCATGTAGAAAGCTTAAGTCCAAGTGGATCAAGGACCTCCACATCAAACCAGACACACTCAAACTAATAGAAGAAAAACTAGGGCAGCATCTCGAACACATGAGCACTGGAAAGAATTTCCTGAACAAAACACCAATGGCTTATGCTCTAAGATCAAGAATCGACAAATGGGATCTCATAAAACTGCTAAGTTTCTGTAAGGCAAAGGACACTGTGGTTAGGACAAAACGGTAACCAACAGATTGGGAAAAGATCTTTACCAATCCTACAACAGATAGAGGCCTTATATCCAAAATATACAAAGAACTCAAGAAGTTAGACTGCAGGGAAACAAATAACCCTATTAAAAAATGGGGTTCAGAGCTAAACAAAGAATTCACAGCTGAGGAATGTCGAATGGCTGAGAAACACCTAAAGAAATGTTCAACATCTTTAGTCATAAGGGAAATGCAAATCAAAACAACCCTGAGATTTCACCTAACACCAGTGAGAATGACTAAGATTAAAAACTCAGGTGACAGCAGATGCTGGCGAGGATGTGGAGAAAGAGGAACACTCCTCCATTGTTGGTGGGATTGCAAACTGGTAAAACCATTCTGGAAATCAGTCTGGAGGTTCCTCAGAAAATTGGACATTGAACTGCCTGAGGATCCAGCTATACCTCTCTTGGGCATATACCCAAAAGATGCCTCAACATATAAAAGAGACACGTGCTCCACTATGTTCATCGCAGCCTTCTTTATAATAGCCAGAGACTGGAAAGAACCCACATGCCCTTCAACAGAGGAATGGATACAGAAAATGTGGTACATCTACACAATGGAATATTACTCAGCTATCAAAAACAACGAGTTTATGAAATTCGTAGGCAAATGGTTGGAACTGGAAAATATCATCCTGAGTGAGCTAACCCAATCACAGAAAGACATACATGGTATGCACTCATTGATAAGTGGCTATTAGCCCAAATGCTTGAATTACCCTAGATCCCTAGAACAAACGAAACTCAAGACGGATGATCAAAATGTGAATGCTTCACTCCTTCTTTAAATGAGGCAAAAGAATACCCTTGGCAGGGAAGGGAGAGACAAAGATTAAAACAGAGACTGAAGGAACACCCATTCAGAGCCTGCCCCACATGTGGCCCATACATATACAGCCACCCAATTAGACAAGATGGATGAAGCAAAGAAGTGCAGACCGACAGGAGCCGGATGTAGATCGCTCCTGAAAGACACAGCCAGAATACAGCAAATACAGAGGCGAATGCCAGCAGCAAACCACTGAACTGAGAAGAGGCCCCCGTTGAAGGAATCAGAGAAAGAACTGGAAGAGCTTGAAGGGGCTCGAGACCCCAAAAGTACAACAATGTCAAGCAACCAGAGATTCCAGGGACTAAGCTACTACCTAAAGACTATGCATGGACTGACCCTGGACTCTGACCCCATAGGTAGCAATGAATATCCTAGTAAGAGCACCAGTGAAAGGGGAAGCCCTGGGTCCTGCTAAGACTGAACCCCCAATGAACTAGACTATGGGGGGAGGGCGGCAATGGGGGGAGGGTTGGGAGGGGAACACCCATAAGGAAGGGGAGGGGGGAGGGGGATGTTTGCCCGGAAACCGGGAAAGGGAATAACACTTGAAATGTATATAAGAAATACTCAAGTTAATAAAAAAAAAAATTTCAAAATTTCTATATTGATTTTCAAAATACCATTCTACTGAAATGTTTACCTTAAAACATACACACACATATGCATACACACATATATGTATTCCATTTTATAATTCAAAATGCTTAATTAATTATGTGATGATTTAATTGTTGCTGTAAAATTATAAAAAATAAAATGCTGTCTTTTATCCCCACTTGGTCGTTCCCAAGGCAGGCTTCACCATGCCAGAAATATACATCCCAACTCAGTGGTGGCCCAGTGTCTCTTCTGCCACACACTCTTCCAAATTCAATTCTCCACAAGAAAGAACACACAACACAATAATCACTGATCCAATTGATAAGATATAATTGCCCACCTAGACATACAAAGCACATCCATCCCTTAAGAACATTCATAACAACCTGGAAATACACAGAACGGAATCTTAATCTCAACTTCTATGTTCTCTCCATGGCTTCTCTGCTGTTTCCTCCAGTCTCCTACCATTACAATCTACTCTTCCCTCAAACTTTTCTCCTGCCCATCCATCCTTCTCATCCAATGACAGGCCTCGTTCTATCTTGTACCTGCCTCACCAGTATGACATCATCTTACATTTAATTGTTAACATTCAGATATTGTAAATGTATATCATTTATAAAATTAAAAAAATAAAGCAAAGTTTGAAAACTTAATAGATGGTTTCACATTCCATATTTTATTATATTACAAACCTTTATAATAACCTTTGGAATAAAGGCATGATATATGCAAGCTACATGTTACAAAGATATGAATGATTGAAGGTCTGCTGTGACCTTCATGCAAACAGATTGGTCCTTAAATATACTTTATAATATACTTCTGAATCTTGCAATGATTCTATTATGATGTTTATTTTACTTTAAATTAAGTACTTATGCTATACTTTTAACAGAAGGGAGAACATAAATTACATTTCATAATTCTTTTTTATAGCACCAGGATTTTAGAGAAGTCTCTCAGGCTATATTCCAAGTTGTGATGTTATGTTCTAATTTTGGAACTTCATTAACCAGAAGCACTAAAACTATGGATGTTCAGACTCCCCATTAATGAGCTTGATACCATGGCTCAAGTCTGGAAGGTTGCTTAGAAATCCACTACTACATTGTCTTAGCATTTATTACTAAGCATTTATAATCCAAACATTCTTTTAATACAAATTTTATACTTCTTTTTTCTTAATTTATGTACATCAGTGTTTTGAATGGGTGTGTATCTTGCACAATATATAGTCAATGCCCATGATAGAGAGAAAGAATAGAAGTGAGAGTTGAATATCCTGAAACTGTAGTCATACATGGTTATGAGGCACCGTGTGGATACTAGGAATCAAAGCCAGTCCTCTCAAAAAGCCACCATCGTTCAACAGCCGAGCCATCTCTCCAGTACTCCTCCAATACACATTTAAGCCAAACATAAAATCATGACTGCAGAATGCCAATAAAATTGATTCAATATGTCATTATATGCTTATAAATAAAAAATTGATTTCATTTTATGAATAAGAGTAATCTTAATAGTCATATTTTTTGCTATTTAAAATATGGCAAAAATTTTTGTTACTGCGTAGCATTAAGATTTTCACACCCTTCAGTGTAAAAAGCAACCATCCTTTACCAAGTACTTATATTCAAATGTTTTATTGTCTCTCTAGAAATAAGAATATTACATATATATGTATATATGATAAATGTTTCAAGTTATGTATGTGCTTACTCTTCTAATTTTTATTTTTTGAATATGGACATGTATGTCCCAACCAATGGAATCTAATGTAAAACAAAACGTTTACATTAAACTGAAGAGTTCTACTCAGCAAAAGAAATAGTCAAAATTTATAAACAATATATTAGCAATACGTTGGAAAATAGAAGAATATTCAAAATGTACAAGCAACTCAATCTCCTAAATAACAATGAATCATATATTCCTATTGCCAATGCACTAAAGATATCAATAGCCAGCTCGTTAAAATAATATCAATGCCCAATGGAATATGAAGATTAAAGAAGCATACCAAAGTGAATAAAACACTGTCAAGCTCTGTAATATATAATTACCAGCTTTACACTCCTAACAACAGGGTATAATGATTCTTTTCAGCATGCTCTCTCTTCAAGTTAGACTTTCTATTTTCTGAATAGTAAAAGGTATTGAGAGCTAGAGAGAACATGTAGAAAAGAGTATTCATGCACTATAGGAATGTTTTTAATAACATTTGGAAAAAATCAAGATTTCTAAATATTTAAAGTAGATTTATCCCATTTTTTTCTCTTTTTCCACTAACTTATTTTTTCATTTTACATACCCCCTCTCACAGCTCCTTTTCCCATTTCCCCTCCACTTCTCTTCTGAAAAGGGAGAGATCCCCTAGGCATCCCTCTCCACCATGGCACATCGAGTCTCTGCAGTACCGCGCACATCCTTCCCACTGAGGCCAGTCAGTGTAGCCCAGTTAGGGGAACCAGATACGTAAACAGGGAAATTATTCAGGATAAACTCCACTCTAGTTGTTGGAGGACCCACTAAGAAGCACATCTGCCACATATGTGTGGAGAGCCTATGTCAAGCCCTCTTTTGTTGGTGGTTCAGCCTCTGTCATCCCCAAAGTTCCAGGTTGGTCATCTCTGTGGGTGCCCCTTCAATCCCTCAATCCTCCCCTCAATTTTTCAACAAGATGCCCAAGCTTCATCTGTTGTTTAACTGTGCATCTCTTCACCTGTTTCCATGGGATGCTGAGTGGAACTTCTCGGAGGACAGTTATGGAAACGTAATTGAGTATCATAAACAGTTTCGAAGATAGGTTCTTGCTCATGAGATGGGTCTCAGTTGGGGCCAGTCATGGATTGGCCACTACCTGTCTCTGTTGCATCTTTGTCCCTACATGCTTTATAGGCAGGGCGTGGTTTGAGTCTAAGCTTTTGTGGGTGGGTTGCTCTCCTTCTCCTTCTCCTGGGAGCCCTGCCTGGCTATAAGACCTGCTCTCCCTTTAGCTCCATATCACACACTGCTAGGAGTCTCAGACTGAGTCACTCCCATAGATCCCTGAGGCCTCCCCCATTCCAGGTCTTTGCAATGGCGTACAGATATCCCCTGACACTGCCTGCCCACTACAGATTTCCAATCTCTCTCACCTGCTCCCCTACATCTGATCACCACCATTAAGGCAGTGTCCCTGGACATCCCCTCTCCCACACATCCTCTTCCCTCCCTCCATCACCCTCCAATATATATTTTATTACCCCTTCTGAAAAAGGATTCAAGTATCCTTCTTTGGGCCCTCCTTGTTACTTGGTTTCTTTTTGTCTGTAGAACATAGAATAGCTGTACATTATGGCTAATATCCATTACTTTCTGGCTAATATCAGCTTATAAGTGAGGGCACACCACACATATCCTTTAGGGACTGGATTATGTCACTCAGGATGATATTTTCTATTTCTATACATTTGCCTACAAAGTTCTTGATGCCAGTGTTTATAAAAGCCAAGTAGTGTGATTTCTATTATGAAAACGACCCACATTTTCTTTATCCATTTTTCAGTCAAGGGATGACTGGGTTGATTTCTGTTTCTGACTATTACTAATAAAGCTGCTATAAACATAGTTGACCAAGTGTCCTTGTGGGATGCTGGAGCGTGTATCACATCTCCCATTTAGCCAACACGGAATATAAGTTCGCATGGGTTTAAATCATTGTAGGAAAAACGCATGCACACTGTCATGCTCATTTCGGCTTTGGTGACCATAGTCCCAAGATGTCAAACAGTCCACACTGAGTGAGAGGTATGTTAAAATGTGGTCTCTGTAGGCAAATTGTTTAAATTTTAATAAGAATAAAAACATACTCTGCAGTCAGTAAAAAGTAGGCATTGTCTTTTGTGTAAGGGATGGACAAATAGGACATTATCGTAAGCGATATAAACTAAACAGAAACAATAACACTGCAAGATCTCATTCAGAGTTGCTGGGTAGAAGAGACAATCTTAGAGAGGTAGGGTACAGAATAAAAATGTTTTATTGCATTTAGAAATACCTAAAATAATTTTAAATAGTCTGATCTCAAGGAAACTATAAATATTTGAGATTATGATGTTAACTAAACCAATTATATAATTTTATATAACATAAATATATACAATTATGTGTAAATTAAAAGTAAAATTTAAAAGTGCAAGAGGCTTTAACTTCCAAGTATCAGGTTTTAGATTGTTTTCTAGTGGAAACATACTAGTTTGCATCTTATACACCATCTATATGGAACTTGGTACACATAAAAACCCACATTTTATTTTAATTTCAGTGTGATATTCTTAAACGTATCGCTCACTGTGAAATACATAATTGGTGCACCACTCAAATAATGTGATTTTGTAGACATTAATAACTATATATTTTTACAAAATATAGTTTTATATTTTACAAGAGCACAAATATATGCATATATGTGATGGATGTTTTTCATGTGAAATACTATTTAATCTGCACAAAAATACTTGTTAGGCCCATTTTGTACAGTAGATGAAACCAAATCTTTGACTATAACTTTAAATAATTTATTGAATGTAGATGTAGAAGTCTCTAAATCATGTCTACATGTTTTCTATTTAAAGAATCAAGTGGTATTATGGCCCAATAATAAAGCAAATAAAAAGCAAATAAACAGAATGAGAAAATTATTAAGGGAAATATTTTTAAAGTCTAAAAATAATAAGGTATTTTGGAGGTGTGAGACTTACATCAGGCATGGAGTGTGGAGTGAAGCTTATACAACTCAGTATCAGGGACAGAATTTTGAAAATGATGGGATTTCTGTGTGCAAGCACACCAGGAGAGGGCTTCACGCAGTGCTGCGGAGCCAGATGAAGGAAGGATACCAGCATAAATTTCCTCCTGATGTGCCTGTTTATATTTCTGGAAATCTCTAAGGCATTACATCTGTATGGAAGGGAAAAGAAACTTTGGAACTTAAAAAGAGAGAGAAAAAAAGAGTTTATATATGTATGAAATAGCACAATGAAAGTTGTATGAAGTAATATGTCCAGATTCAACTTTTCAAAAGTATGACCCTTCCGTTTTATTAAATAACACTTGTAAGGATAGATGCTAAGTGAGGGACGAGGCTCTATTTACCACTTTATAGCTAAGAGCTAAGTGATTCAAACTGAAATAATAAAGGGAACTTTTTCTTACTACTCACAAGAAATAATGTCGGTTAAATATATACAATGTTATAACTTAACATTTTTCTATTTTAGTAGTCTAGAAATTAGTAATTAGGATGAACCAATAATTTTTATACATAGTAATGAGAATTTAAGGCTATGAAAGATCTTTTCCGGCCTTAATGATCTATTTCTTTTTAGCAATCAATATCATTCCACTCTGTGGCTATAGCACTGTGTACTCATACATTTGTCTTTGAAAGTTAGCTTTGTTAGTCTCAAGTTTTGACAATTGTAAATAAAGCTTCTATAAAGGTCTATTAATACAGCACATATTTCCAAATCCCGTGAGGACAAAAATACAAACAAAACATGACTTCTGCAGCACATGGCCATATTTAGGTATATTTAGCACAGGGTATATTTAGGTAAAAAAGAAACTGTTAAATTGTCTTCCAAAAGGATAGGTGGTGGCATTCTTATTCCATTCAGAATGAGAGTCTTTAATAGCTGTAAAATCATGTTAGATAGATTCATAAGACTTTACCAGGAATGGGTTATGGTCAAAATTAAACCTGGCAATCTTGTAGTTTGCCATGAAAAAATTACATCAGCACAGGAATCTCAAAATATAAATGGAACGAGAGGAGGAGGCATTCCAGAGACACATTCTAATATGAACTATGGAGAGAAGAAACTGGACATTGGGAAGGATCATAATAGATTGACAAATTCCAGGAATAGGTATTATTGAATGAATAGTGAACCTTAAACAAAATTATTGGTTTTATTACATTTAATTTCTGTTGGTGCTACACATATATGTCTTTTTCGGTTTAGTCTTTTCTAATGCACATCTTAATTCATATTTATCACTTATTTGTAGTTCATTATTTGTCAAATGCTTATTCAATTCAATGTCACTAAGCAATGAATTTTTAAAAGTATTCTCCCTTTAAGCCCACAGTTTTAGTAAAAAGAATGATGTTGAGGTGTTCCAAATAATTTTATTGCTGGAATGATATGATCATAACGGATTCTTTACTTTGCTTAGAACGAATTTTCTTTTTTTAAGTGTTTATTTATTCTAATTTTATCTATAAGAAGTTTTTTTTCCTATCTGCATGTGTTTCACTACTTAATATATGACCATCAATTGATTCATAACCATCTGGAATTACTTTAGTTTACTTATGCTATTTAGTAAGCATTCCTATGTTGTATTTTATTTACTAATACTTTATTGATGAATTTTTATATCTATGTTAGTAAATCATACTGGTCTGCAGGATTTTGTTGACTTTGGTTTTCTTTCTTTTTTTCTACTTTGTTTTATTGATTCTTGTCTTATATATTGCATGCCAACCATATATTCCCCTCCCTCTTCTTTCTTTAGCACCGCCATCTACCGCCCCCTTCACCCAGATTTATTCCTTCTCTGTTTATCTTCAGAAATAAAATAACAAGACTAGGCCTCCTAGGAGTGTCAACCAAAATCTGCTTAAAATGTTTCAATGAAACTAGGCACAGACCTTCATAACAAGGTTGGACAATGCAACCCAGTAAGAGCAAAAGGGTCCCAAACCAAAAAAGAGGGGGAGGAGGGTCAAAAATACCTCAAATCCCAGTGTTAGGAATCCCACAGCAATATCAAGGTACCCAAGTATAAGGTATAGGTCATAATAGCACAGGTCATAAAGCTGCTCTGGGCAGGCCCTGTGATTGTTGTTTCAGTCTTTGTGAGCCCCTATGAGTCCTGCTTATTAGATTTTGTGGGTCTTGTTCTGTTGTTGTCCTCAAATAACTCTTGAATTTACTTATTCAAACAAGTTGTCTTCATGGAATATTAAAATATATTCAAGTTGATTTCATTATTTGGAATAAATTGCAAAATAATAATACATGCTTTCTCTATTGCATTGTTTGTAATTTAATAAATAACGGTTATTCAAAATATATTTCTTTTATATTTTATATTTATTTGACTTTTAATGAATATATACTTAAACAGATTACTTAATTTATCACCAATTCTAAATTTTATGTGCAAAATTTTTCATAATATTCCTTCATTCCTTGGTTCTTTGTGTCTGTAGAGATTTTCTTTTTCTTCTGATATCACTAACTTGAGGCTTCTCCCATTTTCCATCAGTTAATCCTTAGACAAGTCTATCCATTCATTTTTATGAATAGTATCAAAGACAACTTGGGGCTTTATAAAAAATACTTGGAATATAAGTAGCTTAGAATTATTTTACAAGACTTTTAAATTCAAAGCTTATATATAATGTTATGAGTTTTACTTTTTTCATTACCTGTTTTCATCCATCCCTTCTGTTGAATTTTAGAAGATATATTGTAATGTTATAGGAGAAGTGGATGTATGAGATGGACTTACCCAGCCAAATTATTCAAAGAAAGATAGAAATCACTAAGATGCCTAGTCACATTTAAGTTTTCTTAAAGAAAATCATCAAATACTGTCATGCTTGAATGAAAGCAATCAAAGGGGTATCTAATTTCATTATTGAGCTGTTTCCATTATACACATGTATATTCAAGTAATTAAATATACCGATTCATTAAACACATATTAATCTGATGTTAGTTCAAGCATTATTAAAGTATAACCCAATCTTTTGCTTTTAAATAAAGAAGCAATTACCTTTAATAATCCAATGAGACAAACTTTAATCAGATCATTACAACAGATACTTAAAGATATTATTCTTAATATTTTTGTTAATATTTCTTTTTTTTTTTGGTTCTTTTTTTCGGAGCTGGGGACCGAACCCAGGGCCTTGCGCTTCCTAGGTAAGCGCTCTACCACTGAGCTAAATCCCCAGCCCCTTGTTAATATTTCTAAGCTCTCAATCACAGTATGCTTAAAAATGTGTGTTCAAATTTAGTACATACATAGTAGTAAGAGGTAATAAGCTTAATGAGAATGGTAGCTATGAAACTGTTAAATAATTACATAAGACTCTAACAAAAGTAACATATATTCAATAAAATTACTTGTTTCAAAGAAATTTCCCCTATTAAATTATGTTAGTATTAAAGTCTGGAAAATTAAGCCATACAAAAATGGTGCTCCAAATACAGCCATTGTTGTTGAATGAAATTTAAATGTGGAAAGAATTTTAATATACCAATGAACTCCAAGAACAAATTGCAGGGAATGAATAACAAAAAGTCAAAACTTGGATAAGAAATGAGAAAACATTTGGGTTTTCCTAAATAATGCTATTTGGGGGTGTGGTTTTTATTTTTAAAGTACACATAAACTCTCCAGAATATCAAACTTTACTCACTAATATGTAGATATATTTTTAAAAAGTTATAGGTAAACTACGTGTCTTCTGAAGTATAAGGAATGCTTATAGGTCCTGCTAAGACTGAACCCCCAATGAACTAGACTATGGGGGGAGGGCGGCAATGGGGGGAGGGTTGGGAGGGGAACACCCATAAGGAAGGGGAGGGGGGAGGGGGATGTTTGCCCGGAAACCGTGAAAGGGAATAACACTCGAAATGTATATATGGAATACTCAAATTAATAAAAAAAAATAAACCAGTCCTATTAGAAAAAGAAAGAAAAAAAAAAAGAAATGGGTCAAATATGAAGTTTGACACAATCTCAAAAAGTAGTTTTTTTACAAAACTAAATATGGCAAACTGTATAATGACTTGATATAATGACTTTCCTTCTGTGAGCCGTGGACTCTAAACAATGAAATATTCATGAGTGTTTGGCCAGGACACCCTTTAGAAGCCACTAAGTAAAGGACATAGCAAGCTATTTTCAAAGCACAGAGTCCAAGTAATTAATTCCAGAAACACAGACTGTAAATCTTCCATCTGCTGGTAAAGATGTATGAACTGTTCAGTCAACAGGTCGTTTAGAAATATAGAAATTTGTTAAATAAAAAAGATTAAATAAATAGTTTTAGTAAGATTGAAATGAACCAATTAAAACAAATAAACAAGACAAAATTAGAGTACATATTGTAAGTCATAATATCTTATAAACACTGCTAATAGTCCCGCATAAGAAATGGTAATTTACATCTTCTTTATTTATGGCTGTAAAACTTTCTTGTCCTAAACAAAATTTATTATGCTCTGGAATCTGTAATTTGTATAATTATCATATGGGTGACTCTACATTTCTCTACTCAATGATAAGTGGAGTAGTTCAACACAGGTACAAAGTCTATTTTTTGGACAGGCTCACTTATATTGAGTTGAAAGTTGTTGTTGGCTGGCTTCTTTATAGAATCCCTCTTCTTCACTAATGGGCCTTCATAACAGAGTCTAAATTGAGAAAACAGTCCAGTTTCTTAACTTCTGAACTAAAAATCATAAACAGAATCACTTTTTAAGAAGAAGCATAGACATTATACTTTGTGATGTTGTCATGGACAAAAATTGTGGGTTCAATTTTGTGAAGGTTGCATCCATAAATGGCTCTTTATGTATGCAAAGGCCAAGTTATGACAAGAGCCCATTGCAGCTGAAATGTTCTGGCATTGTTAGGCAAGTGGCTTGCAATAACCCAGGATTACCTGAGTAACTATTAGTAATTAGTGATTACTGGGAAATATAAGTCATCACACTCAGTGGTACAAGCACAGGTAAGTTGCAAATCCTCTGGCAAATAAAACCACATTATATATGGTCTTGCAAATAATACTAACTAAATACGATGGAAAAAAAACCAATATATGAAAGAAATAGGAGAGGATCTTATTCAGAAAGAGAAAGATTTTGATGGGTAGAGGAAGGGATAAGAGAAGATAATGAAGAGAATGTATTTTAAATGAACATAAAGATGTAGATATATACATATTTATACACGTTCATATGCTTGCTCATTTATACAAAATTGTGAAAAATACATTCTATAAATACATAAGTACAATTATAGAAAATAAAAAAGGAGACTAGTTGTGAAGATGAGAAGAATGAGCAGAGGTTGGATGGGGAGAAGAGAGAGTGATGGAGTTGTGAAGTATTGAAATATATTCTGTGTATGTGTGAAAAAATAGAAAGTGAACTCCATTATACACAATTAGTAAATGATAAAAACAAGAGTAAAACAAGACGATATATTCTGAGAAGTTATCTTTAATAAATTTTTCTAAAAGTCCTCTTTTATTACCTACATAGTTACTATAACATGAGTAAAATGCTTTAATAAATCTCTTATAAATTATTTTTGAAATATATATATACATAAATAAATTATTTTCAAAAAATATATATGACTGTCAAATTGATGACATATACATCTGTTCAATGTTTGAATATTTATATAAATTCAATAAATTTGATTTTCTACGGAAACTGTGGTTCAAATATATTCCCTATTAGAAAATAGAGTGTTTTCAAAATTGTGAGTTACGAATTTTGTTGAGATTGTGTTGGTCTTTGTGATTCTAATAAGATATATAAGGAAAAGTCATGAAGGTCATAAGACTTATTGAGATCAAGTAGTGTGGTCTTGTAGATGATGACTGTCTTCACAGTTCCCATCATCACGTGATTTGTCTGTTAGACTCTTTGATCATGGCATTTTGGAAATACCTTAGTTTCTGTTACTTTAGTGTAATCAGTCTTCAAAGAGTATGACAAGACGTAGTTAACGTAAGAACTAATAAGCTTTATATTAATATTTTCTAGATAGAATTTCCTTAAACAAGTGGAACATGTATGTGCAGATTTAAGAATAGTTTTAAGTAGGGAAAGAGACATACAAAACAAAAACAATATTCAGTATATTTGGATACTAACCATTCAGTTGCAGGCACAAGGGAAGAGTTACTGTTTCTGAGAAAATCAGACAGCATTGCTCTGTTGCAGAAGTACTATCTCAAACCACAGTAAAATGTTCCATCCAAGAATAAATTGGAAAAATGGTCAGCCAAAAATAGGATAAATATTTACAGACCATTCTAATTGTAAGTACCGTTAGGATTGGAGGTAATAGTATAGGTAAGTATTCTCACAAGGCAGTAGTTTAACGATTGACACTAACTTCACATAGTGTCATCATTTATAAGCAATTGTGATTTCATTATATCTTAATAAAATTTATCACAGAGATAGCTAAGCAGGTCAACAGTAATTATATTCAATCAATTATGCTTTTGCAAGAAAAAGAGTTATAGGACATAAATAGGAATTTAGTCAGAGATCCCCTGGCATGTACAATGTAGAAATCCTATATTACAAACATTAACAATATAATAATGACAAAGAATAAACACAATGAATTATTAGCATGTAATTGGCACTTCTAATGGAAATTTATAATTTTAGGTAAGAGGTAAACTAATAACTTGCTGGATGTTTTCTGAAGTCACACTCCTTTCTTGGCATATTGAAAGGCAACCTTCCTTCTGATTACATTTCAAATAGATGGTTCCCAAATTTGAGAAAGATATTTCTGATTTGAAACATAATCAAGAAATGTCTTTTAAGAGATTTGCATCTAAAAGGAAGAAGGGAAAAATGAAATTACGCTCCACAGATTTTGAAAGAAACTCTCTAAAGGAAGAAAGGACAATAACCTAGGTTGGTCAAGCAGAAGATAATGTAAAAAGGAATTTAATCCATTTGACTTTATCATAAGTAAAAAGAAATTTCAGAAATGTGATAGAAATATCAATATTTAACATGTTGTGAATATTATTAGATGTGGTCTACTGAATATTACTTGATATAAAGCATGTCTATCTGAGATAGAATTTCATATACAGCACAAGATTTTGCAATATAGCATGTATTATACAAAGAAACCTCAGTTTATTGAGTGTCTATAGTGTGCCATTATGCCCATGTTTTCTAAGAGCAAATTAATTTGAAATATTATTATGATGAATAAGGGAGCTTTCATGGTATAGCATGTGTGTGGAGGACAGAGAATGACTTTGTGAAGATGGTGAGGCAAGCATCAATGACAGAATACAAGAGATAGAAGAAAGATTCTGAGGTGTAGAAGATAACTTAGAAGATATTGACACAACTGGCAAAGAAAATACCACACAAAAAACTCCCAGTCCAAAACATCGCAGAAATCCAGGACATAATGAAAGGACAAAATCTAAGAATAATATCAATAGAGGAGGGTGAAGATCCCCAGCTCCAAAGAACAGGAAAATTACTTCAACACAATCATAGAAGACAACTTCTCCCACTTAAAGAAAGCTGGCCATAAATGTAGAAGAAGCTTATAAACACAAAATACTTTGAACCAGAAAAGAAAATCTTTTGACATATAATAATCCAAACACTAAATACACAGGACAAAGAAAGAATAATAAAAGCTGAAAGGGGAAAAGGGCAAGTAATATACAAAGGCAGAACTATCAGAACTAGACTAGACTTACCAACAAGACCCTAAAAGTCAGAAGAGCCTGGACAGAGATCACGAGGAGCCTAAGATGTCAAATGCCAGCCCAGGTTAATATACCCTATAAGACTCTCAATCACCATAGGCAGAGAAACTGAAATAGTCCATGACAAAATGAAATTTAAACAATATCTATGAATTCAGCTCTGCAGAGAATTCTAGAAGTAAAACTCCAGTACAGTAGGGTACCTACACAAAAGGAAAAAAAAAAGAAATAAATCATTCCACAACAATACCAAAGGGAGAAAGCAAATACACACAATGTAACCTATAACCATAAACATAACAGGAACTAACATTCATCTGTCTTTAATATCTCTCAATATCAACAGACTCAATTCCACAATAATAGAGATAACAGACTGGATACACAAGCATGATGCAGCATTTTGCTGCATCTAAGAAACACACCTCAATGACAAAGAGAAACACTACCTCAGAGTAAATGAATGGAAAAAATTCCACAAAGTAGAAACAGAAGGAACACTACTTAATTCATTCTATGAAGCCACAATTACTTTGATACCTAAACCACACAAAGAGCCAGCAAAGGAGGACCTCAGACCAAATTAGCTTATGAATATCAATGCAAAAATATTCAATATAATTCTTACAAACCAAATCCAAGAATACATCAAAAACATCATTCACCACTGTCAAATAGGCTTCATTCTAGGAATTCAAGGTTGGTTAAATATATGAAAATCCATTAATGTATTCTACTATTTAAACAAATTCAAAGAAAAAAAATCACATATACACCTCATTTGATGCTGCAAAAGCATTTGACTAAACACAACACCTCTTCATGTTAAAAGTATTGGATAGATTGGATTTCAAGGCCAATACCTAAAAATAATAAAAGCATTATAAAGTAAACCAACAGCAACAGGCAAAATCAAATTAAATGGAGAGATACTTGAAGCAATCTCACTAAAATCATGGACAAGACAAGGCTGCCCATTTTCCCCATATCTATTCAATATAGGATTCAAAGTTCTAGCAGAGAAAACAAAAAGAGATCAAGGGGATATTAATTGGCAAAGAAGTCAAGGTATCAGTATTTTCAGATAAGATTTTAGTATAGATAAACGACCCCAAATTTCTACCAAAGAACTTCTACTGCTAATAAAGGGGCTGGATATAAAATTAACTCAAACAAAACTGTAGCCTTCCCTTATTCAAATGATAAGTGGGCCAAGAAAGAAAATAGGAAAACAATATCCTTATAGTCACAAATAATATGAAATAACTTGATGTGACTCTAACCAAACAAGTCAATGTATATGACAATAACTTCAAGTCATTCAACAAAGCAATCGAGGATCTCAGAAAATGGACAGATCTCCCATGCTCATGGATTGATAGGATTAACATAGTAAAAATGGCCATCCTCCCAAAAGCAATTTACAAATTCCTCACAATCCCCATCAAAATTCCAACACAATTCTTCACAGGCATGGAGAGAGCAATTCTCAATTTCATATGTAAAAACAAAGAACCAGAATAGTAAAAACAATTCTTAACAGTAAAAGAACTTCTGGGGGGAAACACCATACCTGACTTCTAGTTGTATAACAGGACAATAGTGACAAAACTGCATGCGTAGGTTCAGAGACAGGCAGGTTGATAAATGGAATAGAATTGCCCAGAAATAAAATCAAACACTTACAGACAATTGATCTTTCACAAAGAAGCCAAAAGTAAAAAAAAATAAAAATAAATAAAAAATAAATAAAACATCTTCCAGGGACTAAGCCACTACCCAAAGACTATACATGGTCTGACCCTGGGCTCCACCTTCATAGGTAGCAATGAATAGCTTAGTAAGAGCACCAGTGGAAGGGGAAGCCCTTGGTCCTGCCAAGACTGAACCCCCAGTGAACGTGATTGTTGGGGGGAGGGCGGTAATGGGGGGAGGATGGGAAGGGGAACACCAAAATAGAAGGAGAGGGGGAGGGGTTAGGGGAATGTTGGCCCAGAAACTGGGAAAGGTAATAACAATTGAAACATAAATAAGAAATACCCAAGTTAATAAAGACGGAAAAAATCTTCAATAAATGGTGTTGTTCTAACAGGTATATAGAAATATGAAAATAGATACATGTTTGCCACCTTGCACAAAGCTCAAGTCCACCTGGATCGAGGACCTCAACATAAAACCATACACTGAATCTAATAGAAGAAAAAGTGGAAGAGAGCCTTGAATACATTGGCATGGGGAAATTCCTAAACCATACTTCAGTGACTTAGGTTTTAATATCAAGATTTGATAAATAGGACCTCGTGAAGCTGAAACACTTCTGTAAGGCAAAGGACATAGTTAATAGGACAAATTGGCAACCTACAGATTGGGAAAAATCTGCACTACCCCTACATCTGATAGAGGGCTAATATCTAAAAAATATCTATATATAACTCAGAAAGATAACCTCTATACACGGAACAACCTCTTAAAAACTGGGCTATTGAGCTAAACAGATAATTCACAACTAGCAACATTGAAGCACTTCAAAGAATTATCAGAGTCCTTAGATATCAGAGAAATGCAATTCAAAATGACCCTGAGATTCTACCTTACACCCATCAGAATGGTTATGATAAAAAACTCCAATGAAACATATGTTGGCAAGGATGTGAAGAAACAGTATCCTTCCTTGCTGATGAGATTACAAACTGGAACAAACACTCTGAAAACCAACCTGGAGGTTCCCCAGAAAAATGGATATAGATCTACCTGAAGACTCAGCTATAGCCCACTTGGGCATTTACTCAAAAGATGACCCACCACACCATAGTGGCATGTGCTCCACTATGTTCATATTGGCCTTACCTGTGATAGCCAGAAGGTGGAAACAACCTAATGTGTTATAATCCAAGAATGAATACAGAAAATGTGGTTCTTTGACACAGTGGAATATTACTCAGCTATAAAAATGAAGGTATCATGAATTTTTTTTAGGCAAATGGATGGAACTAAAAATATCATCTTGAGTGAGGTAACTTAGACTCAAAAAGACATGTATTGTATGTACTCCCATATAAGTGGATATTCGCCAAAACATTGTAGAATACCCAGAATACAATCCACAGAAATGAAGAAGGTTATCAAGCAGAAGGGCCCAAGTGAGGATGCTTCAATCCCACTAGGCAGGGAGAAGCAAACAATCATTGGAAGCAAAGAGAGGTTGGGACCTGAGGAGAGGAGTGGATGGGGCAGGAAAAGGGAAATGTCGTGACCAGGCATGGGGCAGAAGAGACAGGAGGGGAGCCCTGAGGGCCAGCAGAGTGAATGGAAATATTCAACCTCAGGCAGTGGGAGGTGGAGGTCCCAGAGACCTGGGAGGTAGGAGACTCTTGGTACTCAAAGGGAGGGACCTTAAATGAAATAAATGTCTCATGGTGGGAAGAGGGAATTTACAGAGTTTACCTCCAATATAAAGATAAAGTATGAAGTAGAGGGATGGGGTTGCCATCCCACAGTCAAAACTCTGACCAGAATTGTTCCTATCTAAAAGAACTGCAGGGATAAAAAAAATGGAGAAGAGATTGAGGAAAAGGCAGTACAGTGACAGGCCACCTTTGGATTCATCTCAAGGGAAGCCCCAAGGCCTGACACTATTACTGTTACTATGATGTGCTTACAGACAGAAGATAGCCTGGCTGTCATAAGAGCTCAACAAACAGCTGATATTTTAAATCCAACCAATGAATTGAAATTTGGAGGCCTGTGATTGAATTAAGGAAAAGTTATAAGAAGCTGAGGCAGAGCACAACCCCATAGACTCCTAAGATCTCTCAGTCACCATCCAGGTAGCATACAATAGCCACTCCTAGGCTGCGGACACATAAAACAGAGGACTGCCTGGTTTTCTCTCAGTGGGAAAAGATATGCCTAACCACTGAGAGACTTGAGGCTCTAAGGGACTGGGGAGGCCTGATGTGCTTGTGGTGGGCTTCCTCTTGGAGCCAGGGAAAAGAAGAATGGGGTGAAGAATTGTAGGTGGATAGATTTGGAGGGGGGCAATGAATGGACTTTAAAAAATTTTAAAGTAATAAAAAATTGTAAGCCCTAGAAATATTAGACCAGAAATATATATGTAATAATAATGTATAATAATATATAATTATATAGTTATATATAAATATATAGTTATAATATATATATAACTGTATATACATATAACTGTATAATGGAGAAAGGAAGATATAACAAAATACACAATCTCAAAAGTACACCAGTGATTACTCATCTCTGATGATGATTAAAATTGGAGAACAACGCTGGCAAATGACTAAAATCTTCTCATTTAAATTCATAGACACAATCCAGCTCATAATTAAAAAAAGTTTACCAGGGCTATTTTTATTGTACAGAAATCATGTTTATTTTTTTTTATCTTACACCACTTTGGGTAAGAACGTACCCAAAATGAATGTACCAAAAGAAAGTAGAAATTTCTGAAGTAAATAGTAAGACTGTATATTTTAGAGAAATAAAGCAACAATGTGCAAGGGTCAGGAGAGATAGTTCAATGTTTAATAGCCCTAGCTGTTCTGCCTCAGGACCAATTTCAACTCCTAATACCCTCAGGGTAGCTCACAATGATTTATAACTCCAATTATATATGATTCAATGCCCTAAGCTAATAAGAAAATATTATCTATATATAATCTAGTAATATATATCTGTCTGTTTTCTTTTAAAGAATATTAACATTAAGTAACCATCTATTATGCAACACTTTCTGTGAAAAATGTTGCCAGTGTTCTAGATAAGTCTTGACAAGGGAAAAAATGAACAAAAACAAAAATAAAACAAAAATACAAAACCAACAACAAAAAAGAAAGTTGCTCCTACCTTTTAAACTATTCCACATATTCACAACATTGTTGAACATTTCATATATTACATATATTATTTTCCAGTTCCTTTAAAAATAAATTCATTTTTATTGCATTTTATTATATTAATTTTAGGCATATAAAGGCTTACCTGAATGTATACTTTTGCATCAAATGAATGCCTGGTATCTCATAAGACTAGAAGAATGTTTCAAATATGCTGAAATGGAGGAATGGTTGTGACACACCATGCAGGTGCTTGCAATTGAAGTAGGATGACCTAGAAGAACAGCCAGTGCTCTTAACCACGGATCTATCAATCTGGTTCCCTATTTTCTTGTTCTAAATTTTCATTGCTTGATTCTTTCTTTATTTGATATCATCTTACAATGTACCTCTTTTTTTTATCTTGGCATCAGCCTCCCTCCCTCCATTCTTCCCTGTCTCCTTCCTAACTTCCCTCTCTATTAGTTTTACTTTGTCTCAGTGTCCCATCAGAAAAGGGTAGGCATCCAAGTGATATTAACTGAACATGACATAGCAAGTTACAATTAGATTAGGCACATATACCCCTACAAAGTCTGGATGAGGCTACCCAGTAAGAGGTAAAGAGATCCAAGAGCAGGCAAGAGAGTCACAGATACCTGTCACTCCCTCTGCTTGAATGCCACAAGAACTATGATGTATTGGACCCCTCTTTTTCCTACAAATTTTCTCTCCCCTCTACCGAAGATTCCACCTAATATTTGTCTATGGATCTCTGCCTCTGATCCCATTGGTTGCTGAATCAAGCCTCTCTGATGACAATTGGGCTAGACAATGATCATTAGGAATCCTGATTTTATTAACTCTAATGAGAGGCAAAAATGTACCATTTAATTCATGCTAACAAAAGAAAAATGTAGAATTAAGTGGTTAGTTTAAAATTGATAAAAAAATGCTATTATAAATTTCTCTCACTATTAAATACTTGTAATAAATATGATTTTCTCCACATTTTAAAGAAAATAGTTTTGCTTAGTGAATGCTTTTTAATAGAATTTGAAATATCCAACAAAGGGGAGAGATTACCAGTAGAGACCATATCCAGAGGTTAGGCACAGGCCCCCTGGTTGAGGGATGGGCCCAACCATTCATCTTCAAAAATTTTAACCCAGAATTGCTCCTGTCTAAAGGAAGTAGAGTAACAAAGAGTGGGGAATAGACTAAAGGAAAGGCCATCCAGAAACAGGCCCACCCGGGGACCCATCCCATCTGCAGACACTAAGCCCAGACACTATTGCTGATGCCAAGCAGTGTTTGCTGACAAGAGCCTGATATAGCTGTCTCCTGAGAGACTCTGCCAGAGTCTGACCAATACAGAGGCTAATGCTTGCAGCCAACCATTGGGCTGAGAATGGTGTCCCCAAGGTAAGAGTTAGAGAAAGGACTGAAGGAACTGGAGGGGTTTGCAACTCCATAGAAAGTACAGTATCAACTAACCAGACACCCCAGAGCTTCCAGGGACTAAACCACTACCCAAAACGTATACATGGAACTACCTATGGCTCCAGCCACATATGTAGCAGAGGATGACCTTGTGTAGCATCAACTGGAGTAGAGGCCCTTGGTCCTTTTAAGGCTCAAAGCTAGCATAGAGGCATGCTAGTGTGGTGATGTCGGAGAAGGTGGGTAGGTGGAGAAGCACCCTCATAAAAGTAGGGAGGAAGAAGGATGGGGTAGAGGGTTTGTGGAGGGGAAACCAGGAAGGGGATAACATTTGAAGTGTTAATAAATAAAATATCCCATAAAAAATAACATTACATTAAAAAATTGAATCTCATAGAACTGTTCAATAAACCATGAAGAACTATTACGGTTAAAGCAAATTATTCTAATAGTTTATTTTGGGATGTTTTGCATATGTCATTATTCATCATTCCCCTCTGAAGTTGAATTCTTGTCATTAATGACACATAGTTTGAAATAATATGTTCCTACCTATATAAAATGATTATGAATCAATCATTCCTTTTGTAGTTATGCTAGATGTATTCAGAAAAAAATGTCATAAATGGAGTCCCAGACAGCAAGCTCTGGGTTGTGGGCCTGTAGTGTTCCCTGCATGGCACTGTCAAAGTGGTCTTACATCAACACTAGTTCTTCGGCCCTACAGTGAACATTTGAATGAGTGTACATCAAAGTCACACAAAATAACATTTACTGCAAAAAATGAATCACTGACATTAATAATAGGAGAGCCAAGAAACATTTTCAATGAAGGTGTTCCAAGGAAAATGCAGGCTTGGTTTCGGGACTTTATTATTACTAGGGTGTTTGAGCCACCGTGTGTATAAGGGGCCAAAAAAAAAAAAAAAAAAAAAAAAACTGATTCTAAAGTTTGTCTTCCTGCTAGCCTATATATTGATTATAGGGTTCAAAATCTGATCAAGAGATTTGTACAATGTATACATACAGGAAATGAATTTGAGTCTTAACAGGTACATTTGTATTGGGGACCCACTTAAGACAGAATTAATTTTCAGTCATGTAAAATAGAAACAAAACTATAGATGGAAAACAGGTCAGAGATAAAATGTTTATTTTCATTATTTTTACTATTTTGTTGCTTCCTTTAAAACATTATTTAATTATTTGTAAACATTTCATAAATATGTAAAATAAAATGATTTTTATAAAGCATCCAAATTTCCAATCATAAGATTAGTATTTCATTATTTTATTTACACTTTATGCTTATTAATGTATCAGAATGATGTATTACTAACAATGACACATCCAAAAATATTGTCTACTTTTTCTTATTTTATGAATTAAACAATTTACCATATCATTTATATAATGTTCATTTAATCCAGCTTAGCATTTTTGAGAGAACCGGTCATTAAATAAAAACAAAATGATACTTTATGTGGGGATAGACAATTCTCACTGTGGCTTAAGAATAAAATTTATTTTATTATAAATTATAATTGCATAGAAATAAAAAGAATCTAATGATTAGAGAGCAGTTTCTTTTAAACACTTTTCAGTTTTCCTTCATTATAAGGTTTGAAAATATTTAGTTGTGTACCCAAAAGGATATTTTCCCAGTTACTTTTATAATCTTTCCTTCCACATATCCTCTGTTTCATGCCACTTAGTTTTGCAATTTTAGAGAGCTTATTACTATTGTTTGTGAGTTATTCCCAAATTCTTTTTAGTCAATTACTCACAGTACACTTTAAGTAGACTATATATTAATTAATTTCCACTGAGACTTTCTACTTCCCTAAATACTTTCCAAAATAGCAACTTTCTAATTTACTAAAACCTTGCTTGATTTAAGAAGCTTTTTTAAAAATCATAACTCAAAAGTTAAATAAGGCTTATAAATTATGCTTCTGACAAGTATCAGAATTCTATGGGTTCTCAGTGCATCATACATTAAGTAGATTGTGTTCTATTTTCTTTCTGCCATTTGATAAATCTTCTATTCTTTTTCTTTGTGTGTTTCTCTGTGTGTGTGTGTGTACTGCTCCACATTGTTCAAGGTGTGTGTTTTATTTATGCATGTTAAATCATGCTAGTTATTTAGACTGTGTTTGAAGGTCAGTGGACAGCCTTCTGTATTGTTCCATGTTTTGTATCTTCCTCTTCCAGATTGGGAGCCATGGAATCCTAGAAGCTCTGTTGTACTTGTGTTCTACTTTTCTTCTTCAGCCAGGAAGAACCTAGGATCTCGAAATATCCTGGTGGTGATCACCTGATGACAGAGCTTGCTAGAGAGAAGATGGCATGACAGTGCTACACATAGTTTTTATCAGTTTCACAATGGCCTAGAGCATAAGACCCTATGAGACTTGTTTATATTATTTGGAAAGGAAATTGGTTGCTATATTACTATTGAGTCAGTATGTCTGTAGAAGGCATGAAGCTTCCTATTTTGTCATCATTCTAATTCAATTTATGTTTCTCTCCAAACTTCTAATGACTCTTGCTATATTTAAAATGATCTAAAAACTCTATTAAGCTCTACTATAATTGCTACCATCTATCTCTTTGTCGTCTATCATCCATATTTCTGTGCATTGTCTTTTATGTATCTATCTAGCTATGTGTTTATCTAACATCTACTCCTAATTGGTCTCTGTTCTGATATATATCTTCGGTATGATGTAAAAGACTACAGTGGGTCCTAGTCCTCATTACTTGGGGTGTATTTTTTAATGCTGATGATTCAATCTATTAAATGATTTTGTGGTATGAGAGATTTAGTATTCAGTAGAGGAAGGTTTAATCCCTGTATTATTTTTCTCATAATACCTCCGTATCTCCAGCCCTACATGAGCTGACCTAAGATAACCAATTACTGATCTTTTTACATTTGCTCTGCAAATCTCAGTGTGGCTAATTCCAATGTTTAGCAGTTCTCTGCTTAGCACAGCTTTACCTCATGAGTTTGCAGCAATCAGTGGGATATATCTTAGTAGAATATGTTCATTTCCAGTCAAATCATCATTGTGGAAGCAGAGCTTCCCTATTCACCTACCTACATTTCTTAATATTGTACCTAGGAGAACATACGTGTGAATTTTTATTATGTTACAAATTTTATGCTTGTCTCCTAGCAGCATTGTATTTTCCTCTGTGTGTGTATGTGTGTGTGTGTGTGTGTGTGTGTGTGTGTATGTAGATACATGAGAAAGTTACTAAGATTTAATAAAATACAGTAAAATTGCTATATTCAGAAAAGTCAACCCATGCTAGGATTTTGACATCATGTGTGAGCAAAAAAGGTCGCAGGATTAACGTGGTAAAATGGCCATCCTACCAAAATCAATCTACCCATTCAATGGAGTATTCAGCAGAATTCCAACTCAATTCTTCACAGACACAAAAAAAGCAATTCTCAAATTCATCTGAAATAACAGAAAAAAAAAAAACCCAGGATATTGAAAACTATTTTCAAAAGTAAAAGAACTTCTGGGAGATTCACCAGACCTGATCTCAAGCTCTACTACAGAGCAATAGTGGTAAAAGCTACATGGTATTGGTACAGAGACAGACAGGCTGATCAATGGAATAGAATCGAAGACCCAGAAATAAACCCACACACCTATGGTCACTTGATCTTTGACAAAGAAGCTAAAACCATCCAGTGGAAAAAAGCTAGCATTTTCAAACAGATGGTGCTGGTTAAACTGGAGGTCAGCATGTAGAAGAATACAGATCGACCCATTCTTATCTCCTTATACAAAGCTCAAGTCCAAGTGGATAAAGTCCTCCATATAAAACCAAATATGTTGAATCTAATAGAAGAGAAAGTAGGAAAGAACCTTGAACACATTGTCACAGGGGAAATTTTTCTGAACAGAACAATATGGCTCATGTTCTAAGATCAACAATTGACAAAATTGGACCTCATAAAATTGAAGAACTTCTGTAAGGCAAAGGACACTGTCATTAGAACAAAAGGGCAACGAACAGATTGAGAAAAGATCTTTACCAATCCTCCATCTGATAGAGGGCTAATATCTAAATACACAAGAACTCAAGAAATTAGACTCCAGAGAACCAAATAACTCTATTTAAAAATGGGGTACATATTCTTTGTATGTGTCCAGAATGATATAAAAGCAGACTGAAAGAAGCGTCAGCCTCAGCACTGGCTAGAGTCAAGTTACAATGTTGTCTAATTGCCTTTTCCTTTTCAATCTTCACTCCCTCCCGGGAGACCCTGTTGAATTATTGAGATGGTTTGGTCACAGTGTGGAAATAAATGTATGGCCAAGAAAAATAAATAAATAAATAAATAAATAAATAAATAAATAAATAAATAAATAAATAAGGTACAGAGCTAAACAAAGAATTCTCAACGATGGTATCTCACATGACTGAGAAGCATTTAAAGACATGTTTAGTCTCAGGAAATTGAACAGAGGAGTATAGCAGTGGGGAATAGGGAATTGGGGGTAACCACCAGAAAGGTCCAGATTCCAGGAAAGCAAGAGGCTCCCAGGACCCAGTGGAGAAGACATTAGCTGAAATACTCAACAAAGGGATGGAGAACCTTTAGAGACCAAACCTAGAGTTTAGGCAAGGCCCCTGGTAAAGGGATGGGGCCACCCATTTATATCAAAGATTATTTAATGCAGAATTGCTTCTATCTAAAGGACATAGGGGAACAAAGTGTGTAGCAGAGACTGAAGGAAAGGCCATCCAGAGACTTCCCCACCTGGAGATCCATCCCATATTCAGATACTAAACCCAGTCAAAATTGCTGATGCCAAAAAGTGAATGCTGACAGGAGCCTGATATAGCTGTCTCCTGAGAGGCTTTGCCAGAGCCTGACAAATGCAGATGTGGAAACTTGCAACCAACCATTAAACTGAGCACAGGGACCCCAACGGAGGAGCTAGAGAAAGGACTGAAGGAACTGAAGGGGTTTGGAACCCCATTGGAAGAACAACAATATCAACCAACCAGACCCCCTCAGAGCTCCTAGGGAATAAACCACCAACTAAAGGGTATATATCGAGGGACCCATGGCTCCAGCAGCATATGTAGCAGAAAATGGCATGATCAGGCATCAGTGAGATGAGAGGCCCTTGGTCCTGTGAAGGGGAATGCCAGGTGGGTGACATGTGAGTAGGTGGGTGGGTGGGGGAGCACCCTCATAGAAATAGAAGGATGAGATAGGCGGTTTGCAGAGGGGGACCTGGAAAATGGGATAACATTTGATATATAAATAAATAAAATATGCAATAAAAAGGAAAAGTTCAACATCCTTAGTCATCAGGGAATGGGAAATCAAAACAACCCTGAGATTCAATCTCACACCAATCAGAATGGGTAAGATCCAAGCTGCAGGTTACAGCAGATGCTGCAAGGAGTTGGAGAAAGAAGAATCCTCCTCCATTGCTGGTAGGACTGCAAGCTGATAAAACCATTTTGGAATTCGATCTGACAGTTCCTTGGAAATTTGGAAATCGATCTACCTGAAAGTCCAATGATATCACTCCTGGGCATATACCCAAGAGATGCTCTAACATATGACAAGGTCACTTGCTCCATTTTGCTTAAAAAAGCTTTATTTATAATAGGGAGAAGCTAGAAACAATTCAGATACCCCTCAACAGAAGAATGGATTCAGAAAATGTGTTACATTTACACAATGGAGTATTACTCAGCTATTAAAAACAACGACTTCATGAAATTCTTAAGCAAATGGATGGAACTAGAAAATATCATCCTGAGTGAGTCGACCCAGACACAAAAGAACACACATAGTATATACTGACTGATAAGTGGACATTATCCCAAAAGCTAAGAATACCCACGATACAACCCATAAATGATGTAGAGCTTAAGAAGAAGGAAGACCAAAGTGTAGATGCTTCAATCTTAAGTAGAAGGCGAAACAACATAATCAAAGTAGGTAGAGGGAGGGAGGTATCTGGGAGCAAGAGAGAAGGGGGAGGGAACAAAGGAGGGCAGGGTGAGGTATTGGCTGTGACAGGGGAGAATGCAAAGGATCAGAAATTGAATAGAAACATGTAATGGGGGATGGGTAACTGGGAGGAGCAACTTGAAAATTCCAGACTCCAGGGAAGCAAGATGCTCCCAGGACCAAATGGGGATGACTTTAGCCAAAATGTCAAACAAAGGGGAGACACAACCTGTACAGACCACCTCCAGTAGATAGATATTGCCTGCTATTGAGGGATGGGTCCCCCACCAATCACAAAATTGTTAACCAAGAAATGTTCTGGTCCAAATGAAAGACAGCGACAAAAAAAAAAAAAAAAAAAAAAAAAAAAAAAAAAAAAAAGAAAATGGACCAGAGACTGAAGGAAAGGTCATCCAGAGACTGCCCCAACTAGGAATCCATCCCATATGTAGACACCAATCCCCACACTATGCTGATGCTAAGAAGTGCTTGCTGACAGGAACCTGGTATAGAATTCACCCAAGAGGCATTTATTAAGCATCTCCTTCCAGACACTGTTTGATCAAAAGATTCTTCTGTCTAGATTAGAACATTCTTTAAATATTTCCTTATTAAAAACAACATATTTTAAGCTCTAATTTTATGTGTAAGTTAATTTACAGATTGTATTTCAAAATTCATAACTAACTCTAAATTTATCAAAAATACATGCATTTTAAATGCCCAACAAAAGTTCTCAGCAACTATGATTATGTCCATTCTAGAGCTTTTTCCTTTTTTTAAAAAAACTAGTAGGTTAGTAAAAGCGTATGGTGTTCATAAAAAACTAGAAATAGAAATGCAATATTCTCTAGAAATTTTACTATTGAGCTGATATGTCACAGATACTTTTACATGTAGTTACTGAATCTGAATTCACAAAACTATGATATAGAGTCAAGGTAGGTTTCCATCTGAAAATAAATAATAATAAATATTATTATTAAATATATTAATATTAAAATAAATAATATATATGAATAGTCACAAAAATATTTGTAATCCATCTTTGTAGCAACATAGACAATGTTAGAGGAGAAAGATACTACTAAATTCTTGTAAAATGTTGCAGGGAGAGGGATAAAAATTTATCAGTGGTTATACAGTATTGCTGTGCAATTTTAGGATATTTGGCTCATTTTAACTAATAGAATATTTTAAATAGTTATGAAAGAGAAGAGAGAAAAATAAATGTCTGAGATGACTGCAATAACTGATCATTGTAACCTTACAGATTTTATAGATGGTGAATTATCACTCTGTCCACTAAAAAGGTATACATGATCAAGCTATTTTGTTAAAAAATATTTTTAATTTAATTTTACTGTTTGTTTATTCATTTCTATCCCTCTCACTGCTCCCTTTCCAGTAAACCCCTTCCACAATCATCCCATCCTCTCTCCCCTTTTCCTCTGAGAGTGTTGGGGTCTTCCTGCATATTGCCCCTGACTTGGACAATTCAAACATATCCTATATCCAGGCAAAAGCTTTTGGGATAGTTCCTGCTCCATATGTGAGGGAAGGCCTAGATCCATCCCATATATATTCTTTGGTGGGGGTTTCAGACTATGAAAGACCCAAGAGTCCAAGCTAGTTGACTCTATTGGGCTTCCTGTAAAGTTGCTAACCCGTTCAGGATCTGCAATCCTTCCTCCTATTCTTCCATAGGTGTCTCCAAGATGCATCTACTCTTTGATTGTTAGTGTCTGCGGCTGCTGGGTTGGGCCCAAAATTCTTTCTTTTAGAAGATTGAAACAGACTCACTGCTGTTAAAGCTATAAACATTTTGATCGTTGCTTTAATAGAATATTCAAAGCCATGCATACATTTTTAATATTTGCTTTATTGGTAAATGAAATTACATATATCAAGTGGTTTGAAAAAGGCCTACATTGAGCTGATAAATATTTAATATTAGCTACTTCACATGCTTAACATTTAAAATTTATCATTTCTGAATTTCAAGGATAGCGTGAAAGATTTGTTTACCACAATTACTATGTTCTGTCATTTCTGGTAAAATTTCTGAAATATTTCATGACAAAAAAGAGTGTAATTTTTTTTTAAATTTTACAAAAAGAACCAAAGAATTCAATAAAGTGAACATTTAGATTCTTAGACATAAAAGCACTGCTTCACCTCCTCTCATAAAATTGAACAACAAAACTGAGAAAATAAACTTTTATGTTAGACATGGTAGCAGAAAGGCAGATTTTTTTAAAAGAAAAAAAAAAGTACATCAGGAATCCACCATTACAGGACGTTATTACTGAATACAACATTTTAGGTCCTGTTCTTTATTGATCTCATCTCCTATCTTAGTTCTGCATGACTGGTACCTAATATGGCTAAGTGTACATTTCTGATTATCTTTAGGCTGAAGTAGTTCTGCAAAGACTAGGAACTTAGGGCAGATGTAATCCATTTTGCAGTGCATATGAGTAGGGTTCTATTAGAATTTGTATTCCCTAATTGGCTGAGGAGAAAATGCCTAAGTTTTATTAATACATGAATAATGATGTATACCCAGAGCTCTACTCATATATAGCATAAATATATATATAATATATATATATAATATATATAATAATAATATATATAATAGTATGTAATATATATATTAGAATGAATGTATTTTTCTTTTAAATAAACATTTAGAAAAACTCTTAGATTTTATAGTTCTGATAAGTCAATATTAAGTGAGACTTTAAGTAACACATTTTCTTGTGGCTGTTTTTCAAGCAATATAAGCTTATGGAACATTTCTCATTTGATGTCATGTCTTCATTTCTGGAAAGTTATGGAATCTGTAAATTATTTTAATAGTAGGTACTTGCTCCATGTTAGGTGCCATCTATAGTGGGAATTTTGGCTATACCACTTTGTCTCCCTGTGGATCCCACTAGCACATCCGCCCAGGAAATATTTTTGGATCCAGAATGAAAGGCATATACATATAGTTTACTTTTAAATGCCTTGGCTAACTCAAAAACTGGGCACTCCTAAACCTTCCCCTGTTACTCCAGGCCCAACCAGGGAAGTGGAAGTGGCCACTTACCCAAAATCTTACATGACTGATTGTCTTATCTCTTGTCACTATTGTGTTCTGTTCTTGGTTTTCTGAGTCATGGCAAAACTCTCTCATTCCTCTCTGTTTCATCATCCACACAACTATAAGTGTCCTGCCCCATTCCCAACCATTGCCTTTGGCAACTTTATTGATTGATCAGAAACCAATTGGAGACAAGAACCTTTAGCATTCAAGCATGCAGATTTCTGAAAAAAAAAAAGCATTGGAACCAATCGCCAAAGAAGAGCAGTGTAGATATACTACAGATAGATTACAAATAACTCTCAATTTAATTATCTACACATATAAGTAGATACATAACCTTACATTTAATAAAATGTCTCATTGTATAGCCTTGGTAGCCTGGAACTTACAATATCAACTGTACTGACCTAACCTTCTTTATGTTCTCTAGTACAAAGATTAAATGCCTAAATCATCAAACCTTTCAGATGAATTCTCTTAATTATTGTTTGATATCTTTATAAATTATATTCAGTATATGCATTCATTCTTGAAAAGAACAGAGGAATGTAGCATATTAAAGCATTCACTAAGGTCTGACATTGTATGAATGGCAAAATCTGACTTAAAACCAGGGTGTCTGACTACGACTCAGATTCTCAACTATCCTGAAAGCAGGCCAGCGGTTTCTGGCTCAGTGACTCTAAGAAAGCAGCTGCTAAATGAAGATCATAGACATTTCTCGCTGTGATGCACAAAAGAAGGCTGATGTTCCTGCTGATCTTCCCTTGCTTGCATGTGGGGCCGCAGGCACCCGCACAGATCTGAAAAAGTCTCCCTTGATTGTAACTATCGGCTCTATAGGGGCAATGATGGGATGGAGGGTGAGGCATCAGATAACAGGCATCTTCGGGACACAGGTGTGCTTCCAGATTAGTCAGCAAGCATTAGAGGCACAAAGAAATGCCAATTAAAAGGGAAGGATGGCAGATTGCTTCCTCACGGTCAAGACAGTAGGGCTCCTCTTGTCTTATCTTCAGGTTTTGGCAACCCAGACTGGTTTCCCTGGATACAAGAGCCACCCCGCTTGGCAGTACTGAATCATCAAGTGTGTTGAATTTGTTCAGATTGTCTTACAAAGGACAGATGCTCCCTGTAAAACGTGACACATTCTATCTTCAAGAAAGTGAACAAAAATAAGACGACACATGAATCACCGAGTAGGGCCATGTTTTCTAATTTGATTTTATTGTGCTCTTTAGTTTAAAACATAAAGAAGTCACCCTCAGTACCTTACAACTCTTTAGCCTTCGCAAATAAGAGAAACCTCAACTAGCACTACGATTGTAATTTTCAATGTCTTAAACTGGGCCTTGGGGCTGTTCACTATATGATTCATCCATATCACATATAACTATATCCTTCATATACCACTTCCAGAATTTTTTAGTGTGAAGTTTCTTCATGTCCTAAACAACAGAAGTGTGAACAGCGTCACCTCTACCATCCTAACTCAAGCTCCATATATTGATCTTATGTTAGATTAGCTTCATATTGGTTGGTATTTAATATAAATTATTTTCAGTTTGGAAATATGTTAATAGTTAAGCTAAAATTATTTCAGACATGCAATTTATATATAATATGGGCTAAAAACATAAAGAATCTGGAACATTCAGCTATAGCAATGGATTTGAGTATAAAACTACTGATGAAAGAGGTCAGCATGTTCAAATTGTGTGAAAAAGTCATGGATGTCCTGAGCTTGAGCAGTCTGATAGCACTGAACTCCTAGGGAATCTGATATAAGGAACTCAGGGTGAGGCAGTAAATACTACTAGTATAACAACATACTTAAGGTGGCTAACAACAGACTTTTAATTCTTCATTTGTAAAAAGAATGGCTTACTGCAGCTTCAAGGAAAGGCTCTCAGGATTCAATACCTACATTTTGATGATAGGGACTAATTAGACAAGCTCGTGTTACTGAGATTCTCTACACCAGTTTGGGTTGAGAACAGTTTAAATACTCAGCACATGGAATAGAGTCTTTTAAAAATGGAAATGATCTCAAGTTAAGAAAGAACAGTTACACAGATAGTAACTTACAACCAGACCCCCTGAACCCAGGGTGTTTGTCATCCCTCTATACTGTGGGACCTGAAATCATCATAGGATTTTAATGTTGTGTTCCCTGCAGAGAACGACATTAAGATCGTTCACATTCTACATGGTTCTTGGGTAACAAAGAGACTCATCATTCTCAGTCAGAGAGTGTGTCTCCAAGAGTGAGGAGAACTATATGTTTAATATTAGAAAAGAAAAAAGAAACCTATAAGCATTCCTTATACTTCAGAAGACACGTAGTTTACCTATAACTTTTTAAAAATATATCTACATATTAGTGAGTAAAGTTTGATATTCTGGAGAGTTTATGTGTACTTTAAAAATAAAAACCACACCCCCAAATAGCATTATTTAGGAAAACCCAAATGTTTTCTCATTTCTTATCCAAGTTTTGACTTTTTGTTATTCATTCCCTGCAATTTGTTCTTGGAGTTCATTGGTATATTAAAATTCTTTCCACATTTAAATTTCATTCAACAACAATGGCTGTATTTGGAGCACCATTTTTGTATGGCTTAATTTTCCAGACTTTAATACTAACATAATTTAATAGGGGAAATTTCTTTGAAACAAGTAATTTTATTGAATATATGTTACTTTTGTTAGAGTCTTATGTAATTATTTAACAGTTTCATAGCTACCATTCTCATTAAGCTTATTACCTCTTACTACTATGTATGTACTAAATTTGAACACACATTTTTAAGCATACTGTGATTGAGAGCTTAGAAATATTAACAAGGGGCTGGGGATTTAGCTCAGTGGTAGAGCGCTTACCTAGGAAGCGCAAGGCCCTGGGTTCGGTCCCCAGCTCCGAAAAAAAGAACCAAAAAAAAAAAAGAAATATTAACAAAAATATTAAGAATAATATCTTTAAGTATCTGTTGTAATGATCTGATTAAAGTTTGTCTCATTGGATTATTAAAGGTAATTGCTTCTTTATTTAAAAGCAAAAGATTGGGTTATACTTTAATAATGCTTGAACTAACATCAGATTAATATGTGTTTAATGAATCGGTATATTTAATTACTTGAATATACATGTGTATAATGGAAACAGCTCAATAATGAAATTAGATACCCCTTTGATTGCTTTCATTCAAGCATGACAGTATTTGATGATTTTCTTTAAGAAAACTTAAATGTGACTAGGCATCTTAGTGATTTCTATCTTTCTTTGAATAATTTGGCTGGGTAAGTCCATCTCATACATCCACTTCTCCTATAACATTACAATATATCTTCTAAAATTCAACAGAAGGGATGGATGAAAACAGGTAATGAAAAAAGTAAAACTCATAACATTATATATAAGCTTTGAATTTAAAAGTCTTGTAAAATAATTCTAAGCTACTTATATTCCAAGTATTTTTTATAAAGCCCCAAGTTGTCTTTGATACTATTCATAAAAAATGAATGGATAGACTTGTCTAAGGATTAACTGATGGAAAATGGGAGAAGCCTCAAGTTAGTGATATCAGAAGAAAAAGAAAATCTCTACAGACACAAAGAACCAAGGAATGAAGGAATATTATGAAAAATTTTGCACATAAAATTTAGAATTGGTGATAAATTAAGTAATCTGTTTAAGTATATATTCATTAAAAGTCAAATAAATATAAAATATAAAAGAAATATATTTTGAATAACCGTTATTTATTAAATTACAAACAATGCAATAGAGAAAGCATGTATTATTATTTTGCAATTTATTCCAAATAATGAAATCAACTTGAATATATTTTAATATTCCATGAAGACAACTTGTTTGAATAAGTAAATTCAAGAGTTATTTGAGGACAACAACAGAACAAGACCCACAAAATCTAATAAGCAGGACTCATAGGGGCTCACAAAGACTGAAACAACAATCACAGGGCCTGCCCAGAGCAGCTTTATGACCTGTGCTATTATGACCTATACCTTATACTTGGGTACCTTGATATTGCTGTGGGATTCCTAACACTGGGATTTGAGGTATTTTTGACCCTCCTCCCCCTCTTTTTTGGTTTGGGACCCTTTTGCTCTTACTGGGTTGCATTGTCCAACCTTGTTATGAAGGTCTGTGCCTAGTTTCATTGAAACATTTTAAGCAGATTTTGGTTGACACTCCTAGGAGGCCTAGTCTTGTTATTTTATTTCTGAAGATAAACAGAGAAGGAATAAATCTGGGTGAAGGGGGCGGTAGATGGCGGTGCTAAAGAAAGAAGAGGGAGGGGAATATATGGTTGGCATGCAATATATAAGACAAGAATCAATAAAACAAAGTAGAAAAAAAGAAAGAAAACCAAAGTCAACAAAATCCTGCAGACCAGTATGATTTACTAACATAGATATAAAAATTCATCAATAAAGTATTAGTAAATAAAATACAACATAGGAATGCTTACTAAATAGCATAAGTAAACTAAAGTAATTCCAGATGGTTATGAATCAATTGATGGTCATATATTAAGTAGTGAAACACATGCAGATAGGAAAAAAAACTTCTTATAGATAAAATTAGAATAAATAAACACTTAAAAAAAGAAAATTCGTTCTAAGCAAAGTAAAGAATCCGTTATGATCATATCATTCCAGCAATAAAATTATTTGGAACACCTCAACATCATTCTTTTTACTAAAACTGTGGGCTTAAAGGGAGAATACTTTTAAAAATTCATTGCTTAGTGACATTGAATTGAATAAGCATTTGACAAATAATGAACTACAAATAAGTGATAAATATGAATTAAGATGTGCATTAGAAAAGACTAAACCGAAAAAGACATATATGTGTAGCACCAACAGAAATTAAATGTAATAAAACCAATAATTTTGTTTAAGGTTCACTATTCATTCAATAATACCTATTCCTGGAATTTGTCAATCTATTATGATCCTTCCCAATGTCCAGTTTCTTCTCTCCATAGTTCATATTAGAATGTGTCTCTGGAATGCCTCCTCCTCTCGTTCCATTTATATTTTGAGATTCCTGTGCTGATGTAATTTTTTCATGGCAAACTACAAGATTGCCAGGTTTAATTTTGACCATAACCCATTCCTGGTAAAGTCTTATGAATCTATCTAACATGATTTTACAGCTATTAAAGACTCTCATTCTGAATGGAATAAGAATGCCACCACCTATCCTTTTGGAAGACAATTTAACAGTTTCTTTTTTACCTAAATATACCCTGTGCTAAATATACCTAAATATGGCCATGTGCTGCAGAAGTCATGTTTTGTTTGTATTTTTGTCCTCACGGGATTTGGAAATATGTGCTGTATTAATAGACCTTTATAGAAGCTTTATTTACAATTGTCAAAACTTGAGACTAACAAAGCTAACTTTCAAAGACAAATGTATGAGTACACAGTGCTATAGCCACAGAGTGGAATGATATTGATTGCTAAAAAGAAATAGATCATTAAGGCCGGAAAAGATCTTTCATAGCCTTAAATTCTCATTACTATGTATAAAAATTATTGGTTCATCCTAATTACTAATTTCTAGACTACTAAAATAGAAAAATGTTAAGTTATAACATTGTATATATTTAACCGACATTATTTCTTGTGAGTAGTAAGAAAAAGTTCCCTTTATTATTTCAGTTTGAATCACTTAGCTCTTAGCTATAAAGTGGTAAATAGAGCCTCGTCCCTCACTTAGCATCTATCCTTACAAGTGTTATTTAATAAAACGGAAGGGTCATACTTTTGAAAAGTTGAATCTGGACATATTACTTCATACACCTTTCATTGTGCTATTTCATACATATATAAACTCTTTTTTTCTCTCTCTTTTTAAGTTCCAAAGTTTCTTTTCCCTTCCATACAGATGTAATGCCTTAGAGATTTCCAGAAATATAAACAGGCACATCAGGAGGAAATTTATGCTGGTATCCTTCCTTCATCTGGCTCCGCAGCACTGCGTGAAGCCCTCTCCTGGTGTGCTTGCACACAGAAATCCCATCATTTTCAAAATTCTGTCCCTGATACTGAGTTGTATAAGCTTCACTCCACACTCCATGCCTGATGTAAGTCTCACACCTCCAAAATACCTTATTATTTTTAGACTTTAAAAATATTTCCCTTAATAATTTTCTCATTCTGTTTATTTGCTTTTTATTTGCTTTATTATTGGGCCATAATACCACTTGATTCTTTAAATAGAAAACATGTAGACATGATTTAGAGACTTCTACATCTACATTCAATAAATTATTTAAAGTTATAGTCAAAGATTTGGTTTCATCTACTGTACAAAATGGGCCTAACAAGTATTTTTGTGCAGATTAAATAGTATTTCACATGAAAAACATCCATCACATATATGCATATATTTGTGCTCTTGTAAAATATAAAACTATATTTTGTAAAAATATATAGTTATTAATGTCTACAAAATCACATTATTTGAGTGGTGCACCAATTATGTATTTCACAGTGAGCGATACGTTTAAGAATATCACACTGAAATTAAAATAAAATGTGGGTTTTTATGTGTACCAAGTTCCATATAGATGGTGTATAAGATGCAAACTAGTATGTTTCCACTAGAAAACAATCTAAAACCTGATACTTGGAAGTTAAAGCCTCTTGCACTTTTAAATTTTACTTTTAATTTACACATAATTGTATATATTTATGTTATATAAAATTATATAATTGGTTTAGTTAACATCATAATCTCAAATATTTATAGTTTCCTTGAGATCAGACTATTTAAAATTATTTTAGGTATTTCTAAATGCAATAAAACATTTTTATTCTGTACCCTACCTCTCTAAGATTGTCTCTTCTACCCAGCAACTCTGAATGAGATCTTGCAGTGTTATTGTTTCTGTTTAGTTTATATCGCTTACGATAATGTCCTATTTGTCCATCCCTTACACAAAAGACAATGCCTACTTTTTACTGACTGCAGAGTATGTTTTTATTCTTATTAAAATTTAAACAATTTGCCTACAGAGACCACATTTTAACATACCTCTCACTCAGTGTGGACTGTTTGACATCTTGGGACTATGGTCACCAAAGCCGAAATGAGCATGACAGTGTGCATGCGTTTTTCCTACAATGATTTAAACCCATGCGAACTTATATTCCGTGTTGGCTAAATGGGAGATGTGATACACGCTCCAGCATCCCACAAGGACACTTGGTCAACTATGTTTATAGCAGCTTTATTAGTAATAGTCAGAAACAGAAATCAACCCAGTCATCCCTTGACTGAAAAATGGATAAAGAAAATGTGGGTCGTTTTCATAATAGAAATCACACTACTTGGCTTTTATAAACACTGGCATCAAGAACTTTGTAGGCAAATGTATAGAAATAGAAAATATCATCCTGAGTGACATAATCCAGTCCCTAAAGGATATGTGTGGTGTGCCCTCACTTATAAGCTGATATTAGCCAGAAAGTAATGGATATTAGCCATAATGTACAGCTATTCTATGTTCTACAGACAAAAAGAAACCAAGTAACAAGGAGGGCCCAAAGAAGGATACTTGAATCCTTTTTCAGAAGGGGTAATAAAATATATATTGGAGGGTGATGGAGGGAGGGAAGAGGATGTGTGGGAGAGGGGATGTCCAGGGACACTGCCTTAATGGTGGTGATCAGATGTAGGGGAGCAGGTGAGAGAGATTGGAAATCTGTAGTGGGCAGGCAGTGTCAGGGGATATCTGTACGCCATTGCAAAGACCTGGAATGGGGGAGGCCTCAGGGATCTATGGGAGTGACTCAGTCTGAGACTCCTAGCAGTGTGTGATATGGAGCTAAAGGGAGAGCAGGTCTTATAGCCAGGCAGGGCTCCCAGGAGAAGGAGAAGGAGAGCAACCCACCCACAAAAGCTTAGACTCAAACCACGCCCTGCCTATAAAGCATGTAGGGACAAAGATGCAACAGAGACAGGTAGTGGCCAATCCATGACTGGCCCCAACTGAGACCCATCTCATGAGCAAGAACCTATCTTCGAAACTGTTTATGATACTCAATTACGTTTCCATAACTGTCCTCCGAGAAGTTCCACTCAGCATCCCATGGAAACAGGTGAAGAGATGCACAGTTAAACAACAGATGAAGCTTGGGCATCTTGTTGAAAAATTGAGGGGAGGATTGAGGGATTGAAGGGGCACCCACAGAGATGACCAACCTGGAACTTTGGGGATGACAGAGGCTGAACCACCAACAAAAGAGGGCTTGACATAGGCTCTCCACACATATGTGGCAGATGTGCTTCTTAGTGGGTCCTCCAACAACTAGAGTGGAGTTTATCCTGAATAATTTCCCTGTTTACGTATCTGGTTCCCCTAACTGGGCTACACTGACTGGCCTCAGTGGGAAGGATGTGCGCGGTACTGCAGAGACTCGATGTGCCATGGTGGAGAGGGATGCCTAGGGGATCTCTCCCTTTTCAGAAGAGAAGTGGAGGGGAAATGGGAAAAGGAGCTGTGAGAGGGGGTATGTAAAATGAAAAAATAAGTTAGTGGAAAAAGAGAAAAAAATGGGATAAATCTACTTTAAATATTTAGAAATCTTGATTTTTTCCAAATGTTATTAAAAACATTCCTATAGTGCATGAATACTCTTTTCTACATGTTCTCTCTAGCTCTCAATACCTTTTACTATTCAGAAAATAGAAAGTCTAACTTGAAGAGAGAGCATGCTGAAAAGAATCATTATACCCTGTTGTTAGGAGTGTAAAGCTGGTAATTATATATTACAGAGCTTGACAGTGTTTTATTCACTTTGGTATGCTTCTTTAATCTTCATATTCCATTGGGCATTGATATTATTTTAACGAGCTGGCTATTGATATCTTTAGTGCATTGGCAATAGGAATATATGATTCATTGTTATTTAGGAGATTGAGTTGCTTGTACATTTTGAATATTCTTCTATTTTCCAACGTATTGCTAATATATTGTTTATAAATTTTGACTATTTCTTTTGCTGAGTAGAACTCTTCAGTTTAATGTAAACGTTTTGTTTTACATTAGATTCCATTGGTTGGGACATACATGTCCATATTCAAAAAATAAAAATTAGAAGAGTAAGCACATACATAACTTGAAACATTTATCATATATACATATATATGTAATATTCTTATTTCTAGAGAGACAATAAAACATTTGAATATAAGTACTTGGTAAAGGATGGTTGCTTTTTACACTGAAGGGTGTGAAAATCTTAATGCTACGCAGTAACAAAAATTTTTGCCATATTTTAAATAGCAAAAAATATGACTATTAAGATTATTCTTATTCATAAAATGAAATCAATTTTTTATTTATAAGCATATAATGACATATTGAATCAATTTTATTGGCATTCTGCAGTCATGATTTTATGTTTGGCTTAAATGTGTATTGGAGGAGTACTGGAGAGATGGCTCGGCTGTTGAACGATGGTGGCTTTTTGAGAGGACTGGCTTTGATTCCTAGTATCCACACGGTGCCTCATAACCATGTATGACTACAGTTTCAGGATATTCAACTCTCACTTCTATTCTTTCTCTCTATCATGGGCATTGACTATATATTGTGCAAGATACACACCCATTCAAAACACTGATGTACATAAATTAAGAAAAAAGAAGTATAAAATTTGTATTAAAAGAATGTTTGGATTATAAATGCTTAGTAATAAATGCTAAGACAATGTAGTAGTGGATTTCTAAGCAACCTTCCAGACTTGAGCCATGGTATCAAGCTCATTAATGGGGAGTCTGAACATCCATAGTTTTAGTGCTTCTGGTTAATGAAGTTCCAAAATTAGAACATAACATCACAACTTGGAATATAGCCTGAGAGACTTCTCTAAAATCCTGGTGCTATAAAAAAGAATTATGAAATGTAATTTATGTTCTCCCTTCTGTTAAAAGTATAGCATAAGTACTTAATTTAAAGTAAAATAAACATCATAATAGAATCATTGCAAGATTCAGAAGTATATTATAAAGTATATTTAAGGACCAATCTGTTTGCATGAAGGTCACAGCAGACCTTCAATCATTCATATCTTTGTAACATGTAGCTTGCATATATCATGCCTTTATTCCAAAGGTTATTATAAAGGTTTGTAATATAATAAAATATGGAATGTGAAACCATCTATTAAGTTTTCAAACTTTGCTTTATTTTTTTAATTTTATAAATGATATACATTTACAATATCTGAATGTTAACAATTAAATGTAAGATGATGTCATACTGGTGAGGCAGGTACAAGATAGAACGAGGCCTGTCATTGGATGAGAAGGATGGATGGGCAGGAGAAAAGTTTGAGGGAAGAGTAGATTGTAATGGTAGGAGACTGGAGGAAACAGCAGAGAAGCCATGGAGAGAACATAGAAGTTGAGATTAAGATTCCGTTCTGTGTATTTCCAGGTTGTTATGAATGTTCTTAAGGGATGGATGTGCTTTGTATGTCTAGGTGGGCAATTATATCTTATCAATTGGATCAGAGATTATTGTGTTGTGTGTTCTTTCTTGTGGAGAATTGAATTTGGAAGAGTGTGTGGCAGAAGAGACACTGGGCCACCACTGAGTTGGGATGTATATTTCTGGCATGGTGAAGCCTGCCTTGGGAACGACCAAGTGGGGATAAAAGACAGCATTTTATTTTTTATAATTTTACAGCAACAATTAAATCATCACATAATTAATTAAGCATTTTGAATTATAAAATGGAATACATATATGTGTGTATGCATATGTGTGTGTATGTTTTAAGGTAAACATTTCAGTAGAATGGTATTTTGAAAATCAATATAGAAATTTTGAAATTTTTTTTTTTATTAACTTGAGTATTTCTTATATACATTTCAAGTGTTATTCCCTTTCCCGGTTTCCGGGCAAACATCCCCCTCCCCCCTCCCCTTCCTTATGGGTGTTCCCCTCCCAACCCTCCCCCCATTGCCGCCCTCCCCCCATAGTCTAGTTCATTGGGGGTTCAGTCTTAGCAGGACCCAGGGCTTCCCCTTTCACTGGTGCTCTTACTAGGATATTCATTGCTACCTATGGGGTCAGAGTCCAGGGTCAGTCCATGCATAGTCTTTAGGTAGTAGCTTAGTCCCTGGAATCTCTGGTTGCTTGACATTGTTGTACTTTTGGGGTCTCGAGCCCCTTCAAGCTCTTCCAGTTCTTTCTCTGATTCCTTCAACGGGGGCCTCTTCTCAGTTCAGTGGTTTGCTGCTGGCATTCGCCTCTGTATTTGCTGTATTCTGGCTGTGTCTTTCAGGAGCGATCTACATCCGGCTCCTGTCGGTCTGCACTTCTTTGCTTCATCCATCTTGTCTAATTGGGTGGCTGTATATGTATGGGCCACATGTGGGGCAGGCTCTGAATGGGTGTTCCTTCAGTCTCTGTTTTAATCTTTGTCTCTCCCTTCCCTGCCAAGGGTATTCTTTTGCCTCATTTAAAGAAGGAGTGAAGCATTCACATTTTGATCATCCGTCTTGAGTTTCGTTTGTTCTAGGGATCTAGGGTAATTCAAGCATTTGGGCTAATAGCCACTTATCAATGAGTGCATACCATGTATGTCTTTCTGTGATTGGGTTAGCTCACTCAGGATGATATTTTCCAGTTCCAACCATTTGCCTACGAATTTCATAAACTCGTTGTTTTTGATAGCTGAGTAATATTCCATTGTGTAGATGTACCACATTTTCTGTATCCATTCCTCTGTTGAAGGGCATGTGGGTTCTTTCCAGTCTCTGGCTATTATAAAGAAGGCTGCGATGAACATAGTGGAGCACGTGTCTCTTTTATATGTTGAGGCATCTTTTGGGTATATGCCCAAGAGAGGTATAGCTGGATCCTCAGGCAGTTCAATGTCCAATTTTCTGAGGAACCTCCAGACTGATTTCCAGAATGGTTTTACCAGTTTGCAATCCCACCAACAATGGAGGAGTGTTCCTCTTTCTCCACATCCTCGCCAGCATCTGCTGTCACCTGAGTTTTTAATCTTAGTCATTCTCACTGGTGTTAGGTGAAATCTCAGGGTTGTTTTGATTTGCATTTCCCTTATGACTAAAGATGTTGAACATTTCTTTAGGTGTTTCTCAGCCATTCGACATTCCTCAGCTGTGAATTCTTTGTTTAGCTCTGAACCCCATTTTTTAATAGGGTTATTTGTTTCCCTGCAGTCTAACTTCTTGAGTTCTTTGTATATTTTGGATATAAGGCCTCTATCTGTTGTAGGATTGGTAAAGATCTTTTCCCAATCTGTTGGTTACCGTTTTGTCCTAACCACAGTGTCCTTTGCCTTACAGAAGCTTAGCAGTTTTATGAGATCCCATTTGTCGATTCTTGATCTTAGAGCATAAGCCATTGGTGTTTTGTTCAGGAAATTCTTTCCAGTGCTCATGTGTTCGAGATGCTGCCCTAGTTTTTCTTCTATTAGTTTGAGTGTGTCTGGTTTGATGTGGAGGTCCTTGATCCACTTGGACTTAAGCTTTCTACATGGTGATAAGCATGGATCGATCTGCATTCTTCTACATGTTGCCCTCCAGTTGAACCAGCACCATTTGCTGAAAATGCTATCTTTTTTTCCATTGGATGGTTTTGGCTCCTTTGTCAAAAATCAAGTGACCATAGGTGTGTGGGTTCATTTCTGGGTCTTCAATTCTATTCCATTGGTCTATCTGTCTGTCTCTGTACCAATACCATGCAGTTTTTATCACTATTGCTCTGCAATACTGCTTGAATTCAGGGATAGTGATTCCCCCTGAAGTCCTTTTATTGTTGAGGATAGCTTTAGCTATCCTGGGTTTTTTGTTATTCCAGATGAATTTGCAAATTGTTCTGTCTAACTCTTTGAAGAATTGGATTGGTATTTTGATGGGGATTGCATTGAATCTGTAGATTGCTTTTGGTAAAATGGCCATTTTTACTATATTAATCCTGCCAATCCATGAGTATGGGAGATCTTTCCATCTTCTGAGGTCTTCTTCAATTTCTTTCCTCAGTGTCTTGAAGTTCTTATTGTACAGATCTTTTACTTGCTTGGTTAAAGTCACACCGAGGTACTTTATATTATTTGGGTCTATTATGAAGGGTGTCGTTTCCCTAATTTCTTTCTCGGCTTGTGTCTCTTTTGTATAGAGGAAGGCAACTGATTTATTTGAGTTAATTTTATACCCAGCCACTTTGCTGAAGTTGTTTATCAGCTTTAGTAGTTCTCCGGTGGAACTTTTGGGATCACTTAAATATACTATCATGTCATCTGCAAATAGTGATATTTTGACCTCTTCTTTTCCGATCTGAATCCCATTGAACTCCTTTTGTTGTCTGATTGCTCTGGCTAGAACTTCAAGAACTATATTGAATAAGTAGGGAGAGAGTGGGCAGCCTTGTCTAGTCCCTGATTTTAGTGGGATTGCTTCAAGTTTCTCTCCATTTAGTTTAATGTTAGCAACTGGTTT
This sequence comes from Rattus norvegicus, assembly GCF_021556685.1. NCBI lineage: Eukaryota > Metazoa > Chordata > Mammalia > Rodentia > Muridae > Rattus > Rattus norvegicus. Next base: position 73,858,776 of record NC_141548.1, read on the forward strand.
GCTGTATATGGCTTTTACTATGTTTAGGTATGGGTCTTGAATTCCTATTCTTTCCAGGACTTTTATCATGAAGGGGTGTTGAATTTTGTCAAATGCTTTCTCAGCATCTAATGAAATGATCATGTGGTTCTGTTCTTTCAGTTTGTTTATATAATGGATCAAGTTGATGGTTTTCCGTATATTAAACCATCCCTGCATGCCTGGGATGAAGCCTACTTGATCATGGTGGATGATTGTTTTGATGTGCTCTTGAATTCGGTTTGCCAGAATTTTATTGAGTATTTTTGCGTCGATATTCATAAGGGAAATTGGTCTGAAGTTCTCTTTCTTTGTTGTGTCTTTGTGTTGTTTAGGTATAAGAGTAATTGTGGCTTCGTAGAAGGAATTCGGTAGGGCTCCATCTGTTTCAATTTTGTGGAATAGTTTGGATAATATTGGTATGAGGTCTTCTATGAAGGTTTGATAGAATTCTGCACTAAACCTGTCTGGACCTGGGCTCTTTTTGGTTGGGAGACCTTTAATGACTGCTTCTATTTCCTTAGGAGTTATGGGGTTATTTAACTGGTTTATCTGTTCCTGATTTAACTTCGATACCTGGTATCTGTCTAGGAAATTGTCCATTTCCTGAAGATTTTCAAGTTTTGTTGAATATAGGTTTTTATAGTAAGATCTGATGATTTTTTGAATTTCCTCTGAATCTGTAGTTATGTCTCCCTTTTCATTTCTGATTTTGTTAATTTGGACGCACTCTCTGTGTCCTCTCGTTAGTCTGGCTAAGGGTTTATCTATCTTGTTGATTTTCTCAAAGAACCAACTTTTGGTTCTGTTGATTCTTTCTATGGTCCTTTTTGTTTCTACTTGGTTGATTTCAGCTCTGAGTTTGATCATTTCCTGCCTTCTACTCCTCCTGGGTGTATTTGCTTCTTTTTGTTCTAGAGCTTTTAGGTGTGCTGTCAAGCTGCTGACATATGCTCTTTCCTGTTTCTTTCTGCAGGCACTCAGCGCTATGAGTTTTCCTCTTAGCACAGCTTTCATTGTGTCCCATAAGTTTGGGTATGTTGTACCTTCATTTTCATTAAATTCTGGCCTTCATAGTTTCTGGGGAGAAGTCTGGTGTGATTCTGATAGGTCTGCCTTTATATGTTACTTGACCTTTTTCCCTTACTGCTTTTAATATTCTTTCTTTATTTTGTGTGTTTGGTGTTTTGACAATTTTGTGATGGGAGGTGTTTCTTTTCTGGTCCAATCTATTTGGAGTTCTGTAGTCTTCTTTTATGCCTATGGGTATCTCTTTTTTTAGGTTAGGGAACTTTTCGTCTATGATTTTGTTGAAGATATTTACTGGTCCTTTGAGCTGGGAGTCTTCACTCTCTTCTCTACCTATTATCCTTAGGTTTGATCTTCTCATTGAGTCCTGGATTTCCTGTATGTTTTGGACCAGTAACTTTTTCTGCTTTACATTATCTTTGACAGTTGAGTCAATGATTTCTATAGAATCTTCTGCTCCTGAGATTCTCTCTTCCATCTCTTGTATTCTGTGGGTGAAGCTTGTATCTACAGCTCCTTGTCTCTTCTTTTGGTTTTCTATATCCAGGGTTGTTTCCATGTGTTCTTTCTTGATTGCTTCTATTTCCATTTTTAATTCCTTCAACTGTTTGATTGTGTTTTCCTGGAATTCTTTCAGGGATTTTTGTGTCTCCTCTCTATGGGCTTCTACTTGTGTATTTATGTTTTCTGGAATTCTTTCAGGGATTTTTGTGTCTCCTCTCTATGGGCTTCTACTTGTTTATTTATGTTTTCCTGGAATTCTTTCAGGCATTTTTGTGATTCCTCTCTGTAGGCTTCTACTTGTTCTCTAAGGGAGTTCTTCACGTCTTTCTTGAAGTTCTCCAGCATCATGATCAAAAATGATTTTGAAACTAGATCTTGCTTTTCTGGTGTGTTTGGATATTCCATGTTTGTTTTGATGGGAGAATTGGGCTCCGATGGTGCCATGTAGTCTTGGTTTCTGTTGCTTGGTTTCCTGCGCTTGCCTCTCGCCATTAGATTATCTCTAGTGTTACTTTGTTCTGCTATTTCTGACAGTGGCTAGACTGTCCTACAAGCCTGTGTGTCAGGAGTGCTGTAGACCTGTTTTCCTCTCTTTCAGTCAGTTATGGGGACAGAGTGTTCTGCTTTCGGGCATGTAGTTTTTCCTCTCTACAGGTCTTCAGCTGTTCCTGTGGGCCTGTGTCTTGAGTTCACCAGGCAGCTTTCTTGCAGCAGAAAATTTGGTCTTACCTGTGGTCCCGAGGCTCAAGTTCGCTCGTGGGGTGCTGCCCACGAGCTCTCTGCAGCGGCAGCAACCAGGAAGACCTGTGCCGCCCCTTCCGGGAGCTTCAGTGCACCAGTGTTCCAGATGGTCTTTGGCTTTTTCCTCTGGCGTCCGAGATGTTTGTGCAGAGAGCAGTCTCTTCTGGTTTCCCAGGCTTGTCTGCCTCTCTGAAGGTTTAGCTCTCCCTCCCACGGGATTTGGGTGCAGAGAACTGTTTATCCGGTCTGTTTCCTTCAGATTCCAGTGGTGTCTCAGGCAGGGGTCCTGCCGCTCCTGGGCCCTCCCCCATGGGAGCCCAGAGGCCTTATACAGTTTCCTCTTGGGCCAGGGATGTGGGCAGGGGTGAGCAGTGTTGGTGGTCTCTTCCACTCTGCAGCCTCAGGAGTGCCCACCTGACCAGGCGGTTGGGTCTCTCTCTCACAGGGTCTGGGAGCAGAGAGCTGCTGCGGGCCGGGATCCGCGGGTGTGGGACTTCCGGTAAACACAGAACGTGCCAGGTCCTAGAGGAATTCTGCTTCCGTGTGTCCCAAGCTCACTAGGCAGCTTTCTTGCAGCAGAAAAGTTGGTCTTACCTGTGGTCCCGAGGCTCAAGTTCCCTCGTGGGGTGCTGCCCATGGGCTCTCTGCAGCGGCAGCAACCAGGAAGACCTGTGCCACCCCTTCCGGGAGCTTCAGTGCACCAGGGTTCCAGATGGTCTTTGGCTTTTTCCTCTGGCGTCGGAGATGTGTGTGCAGAGAGCAGTATCTTCTGGTTTCCCAGGCTTGTCTGCTTCTCTGAAGGTTAGCTCTCCCTCCCACGGGATTTGGGTGCAGAGAACTCTGAAAATTTTATATATGTTCCTTACAAATTCAATAATCAATATGGCTCAATAAATTCACTGGGAAATTTAAAGATTATTAGATAACAGGAACATTAGTTAATAAGATAAGACAAATTAATAAGTGTGAGCATAAAACTTCCCAAAAATTAGAGCTTTAAGGTATTCTCTTAGTTACTAGTGAAATGGTTTACTGCATAAAGAGCATTTGCTCGTTTTGAAAAGGACCCAAGTTTGAACTCCAGTACCCACACCAAGCAGTTCATAAGTACTTACAACTCCAGATCAAAGGAAATATGGTATACTCTTATGATCTCCACATCACCCACGTAAGTGCAGAGAGACACATAATGTAACATTTAAGAAAAGGTATCCACTATTTTTCCTTTTTTATCTTTATTGGATATTTTTATTTACATTTCTAATATTATTTCTTTTCCTGCTTTCCCATCCATAGACCCCTAGCCTATCCCCCCTTCCCCTTCTATGAAGGTGTTGCCCTTCCCAAAACACCACACCTTCCCTGGGTGGTCCAGGCTTGGCAGGACCAAGGGTTTCTCCTCACATTGGTGACCAACAAGGACATCCTTTGCTACATATGTAGCTAGAGCAATGGGTCTGTCCATGTACAGTCTTTGGAAGGAGTTTTAGTCCCTGGGAGCTCTCGTTGGTTGGTATTGTTGTTCTTATGGGGTTGTAAGCCCCTTCAGCTCCTTCAGTCCATTCTCTAACTCCTCCAATGGGAACCCCATTCTCAGTTCAATGACTTGCTGCTAGCATTGACTTCTATATTTGTCATGTTCTGTCTAGCAGAGCCTCTCAGGTATATAGATGCTCCAGTCAGCATGTTCTTCTTGACATCAGCAATATTGTCTAGGTTTGGTGGCTGTATGTATATGGGCCTGAACCCCAGGTGGGGAAGGTTCTAAAGGAACATTCCTTCAGTCTCTGCTCCAAACTTTGTTTCCATATCTCCTCCTATGAATATTTTTGTTCTTCCTTTTATGAACCTAAAGAATCCACACTGTGGTCCTCCTTGAGCTTCAAGTGGTCGATGCATTGTATAGTAGGTAATTTAAGCTTTAGGGCTAATATTCACTTCTCAGTGAGTGCCTACCATGTGTGGTTCTTTGTGAATGGGTTATCTCACTCATGAAGATTTTTTTTCTTTTATTAGATTTTTTATTTACATTTCAAATATTACTCCCTTTCCTGGTTTCATTTCCATAGCTTCCTATCACATCCCCCACCCCTTCTTCTATAAGGGTGTTTCCCTTCAACATCCAACTACCCTTCCTGTATTCCGCACAACACTCCCCTAAACTGGAGGGTCCAACCTTGGCAGGACCAAGGGCTTTTCCTTCCATTGGTGCTCAACAAGGCCATCCTCTACTACATATGCAGCTGGAGCCATGAGTCAGTCAATGTACAGTCTTTGGGTATTGGTTTAGTCCAGGGCAGCTCTGGTTAGATGGCATTGTTGTTCTGATAGGGTTGCAAGCCCCTTTAGCTCTTTCAATCCTTCCTTTAATTCCTCCAAATGAGGATCCCATTCTCATTTCAATGGTTTGTTGTTAACATTTGCCTCTGCATTTGACATGCTCTGGGTGTGCCTCTCAGGAGACATCTATAACAGGCTTCTGTCAGCATGCACTTCTTATTTTCATCAATCTTATCGAGTTTTGGTGGCTGTATATATATATATATATATATATATATATATATATATATATATGATTTTGTTGTTATGTCTCCCTTTCCATTTCTTATATTGTCTTTAATTAAAGACTTTGAAAATGATTATGGCAACTCTTTATTTAGGTTAGGGAGTTTTCTTCTATAATTTTGTTGAATATATTTACTGGCCCTTTAAGCTGGGAATCTTCACTCTATTCTATACCTATTATCCTTAGGTTTGGTATTCTCATTGTGTCCAGAACTTTCTGGATGTTTTGGGTTAGGAGCTTTTTGAATTTTACATTATCTTTGCCGATTATGTCAATATTTTCTATGGTATCTTCTGCCCCTGAGATTCTCTGTTGTATCTTTGTATCCTGTTGATGATTCTGACATCTCTGATTCCTGATCACTTTCCTAGGACTTTATCTCCATGGTTATCTCTCTTTGTGATTTCTTCATTGTTTTTATTTCCATTTTTAAATCCTGGATCATTCTGTTCAATTCATTCACCTATTCAGTTGTATTTTCCTGTAATTCTTTATAGGAATTTTATGTTTCCTTTTTAAGGGCCTCTACTTTTTTTTTTAACCTGTGATGTCCTGTATTTCTTTAAAGGAGTTATTTATTTCCTTCTTAATGTCCCCTATTATCATCATTTGATGTGATTTTTAAATCCAAATCTTGATTTTTCAGGTGTGTTTGGATATCTAGTGTTTGCTTTTGTGAGAGAACTGGGTTCTAATGATGCCAAGTTGTCTTGGTTTCTGTTTATTATGTTCCCCAGTTTGCCTCTTGCCATCTGGTGTTAGCTAGTCTTGTTGTCTCTGACAGTGGCTTGACCCTCCTGTAAGCCTGTGTGTCAGAACTCCTGTAGACCTGTTTTCTCCCAGCAGGATCTGGGTACAGAGATCTATGGCACATCAGCTCTGGGCACATATGGGCACCACAAGCATCCTGTCCCAGACTGTTCCTGGGTTTGTGTGTCCTTAAGGATCTAGGCAGGTCACTCAGAGCAGAAGAGTTGGTCTCCTCTCAAGTGTGCCAGTGCTCCTGTTGTCTTGCTTTCAGCTCTGGGCACAGGTAGAGACTGCAAAGATGGCTAATAGGTTCCTGTGTCCAGAGGACTCTAAGTGGGTTCCTCTTGGCCAGGAATGTGAGCAGAAGTAATGGTGTCCTCTGAGCTCTCAGGATTGTTCACACTTCTCAGAGTCCAGTTTCCTCTCTAACAGGATTTAGTTATAAAGGTGTGGGACTTGGCCAGCTCCAGGTGCAGGCAAAAACCTGAAGAGTCCTGCCCCTGACTTTTCCTAGGTTCTTGGGTTCAGAGGGCACTAAGTGAGTTCTTCTTGGGCCAGGAGAGTGAGTAGAAGTGGTGGTCTCCTATGACCTCTCAGGATTGTTCACACTTCTGAGATCCTAGCTCTCTCCCCCACAGGATTTGGGTGCAGAGATCTACAGGACCAGGTCAGCTTTAGGCCTCTACTATTCTTTACTGTAGTTCATTTCAAGAATTTGTCAATAGCCACATATCTAAAATTTGCAGCCATTATTGATATCATTAGTCCAGATTGCATTGTGGAGAGGTTATTAAAGAAAATAGTCACAATCATAAGCCAGATTTAAATGGGTCAATATCGCATTTTCTTGACTATGATGTTATACAAAAATTTCTTTTATATTGAAACATGCCATTCTAGTTAGAGGGTTAGTAAGCTTCAAGAACTAATTTAATGAGCAAGACTTTTGAGAAAACCACTAACAAGTCTCTAGAAGTTCATGAAATTCAACAATAGTCACAAAATTTGGCCCCAAGTTTATATAAACAGTAAAAATTTCTTAGGGTCATAGATTCCCCAACTTTTCATCTTCTCCCGGGTCATGCAGACAGTTCTAGGGATGTTCTATGGATACTTAGATTAGGTCCAGTTATCTTTGGCATATACACATGCTTATACTGATAGACAAAGAATGGTGTGGCTAAATGATAAAAGAATTAAATACTAAGATCGCAACTTTAATTGAAAAGTTATCTTGTTCAGGGATATATGTATATGTATGTGTATCTGTATGTGTATCTGTATATGATATCTGTTATGTCTATGATGTCTATGTATACAGTAAAAATTGCACCATGCCAGAAATTTAATAGTAACCACAAGAGTTATGGCATTATGACTGTTCTTGGGCCTAAAAATAAGTAACACCTTCATCATTAAAAGTTGATATAACACTGCTTGAAACAGGACAATCTGCCCAGGCTAGTTTGGAGAATTTCTTTCTAGTACCCTTGAAATCACAAGACTCTTAAAAGTTGGTTATGAGGTTGGTGAGGGAAAATGATTGTAAAAGACAACTAAACTTGTGATGAAGAAGAAATAAAAAAAACACATGTCCAGAGACAAAACTGACATGATCTATGTTTTAGAACAATATGAATCTACCCTTCCTTACTGAGCTCAGTATAAGTAAAGAAGAACTCTGACTGCCAGTCAGTCAAACTGCAACATTCCCTCAGCCACCATGCCTGACCCACTCCTCTGGCACAAGCAACTTATCTCCTTTGTGGGACCTGGCAATCACTAGGGTTGACCATCCAAAGGGTGCTCAAAGTTGAAATTAAAAAGACTTAATAGGAAATTTTTGCCATAACCCAAGATATGGATGATGAGTGCTCTTCAGAGGAGATATAACAATTGATCAAATTCTAGACACATTCTGTAGATAAAACTCAGTTTGGTTCTAGAAGAAAAACCTAATAAAAGTTAGTTCATGAAATTTCCTCTAGTAGATTTTTGGTGTAGTGTCATTAACATAGGATGAATGAGGTGAGAGAAGTATTTGTTACACATGCTGAATAATTCAATTTCTGGCTTGTAGAATTTGATGTATCTGACACTCAATTGGTGATGTTTAACAATTGGCATGATATAAATGCATCCAGGATTTAAGAAAGCTTTATGAGCTACAAATTATAACAGATAAAATTTATAGAGCCAGAGGAGGGAAATATTACAGTTTTCGAGAAGAAGAAAGCTACAGTCTGAGCCCTAGGGTATCTTAAATTAAATACATTACGACACATAATAAGTACTGAAAAGATTGAGAATGAGGGGCAAATATCATAAAAAAGGAACAGGTTTTGGTGTTCTGAAAGCCAAAGATAGCATATGATAGGCATTCCAAAAAGGAACGTTTTAAGCATGCTAGAGATAATGAAGACATATTTTTGATGTGTCTGAAGTTAAAAGCAAACAAACAAAAAACATGGAATAGCAACTAATAGAAGTTTTACAAACAAATTTTTGAGGTGGGAGACACCTTTACAAATGTTTAAAATTTGAAGACGGAGGAAATGACTCATGGGAAAGCACCCTCATAAAATCAGGGGGAGGGAGGATGAGATAGGAGTTTTCGGAGGGGAAACCTGCAATGGGGATAGCATTTGAAATATAAATTTAAAAAAAATCAAAGAAAGAAAAGAAAGAGAAGAAAGCATAGCTGATTTCTGAGCCCATGGGAAAAGATAATTTTTTTTAAAAAATGAAAATTATCTTTATTTAAAACTAAGTAGAATAAAGTATTTTTAAATGAAAATATTGGCACGTAGCTAAGTACAATACTGATACTTTCTCGATTAACTTAAAATATTTCACTTTTCACTTAAAATACTTTCACTTGTTTACAAAGGATAAGTATCGCACCTGCAAATGCAGATCAACTGAAGTGGTATTGGGCAATTCATGAAAAAGAAAGATTTAGATTAAAATAAAAAGAATTAGGTGTTGTGTGATACAGTTAACTACCAGCCACAAAATCAGAGTCTGCACACAGTCAGATGAAGAAATAAGCAGTGGTGTAAAGGAAGCAAATGACATCAAGACATGTCTGTGACTATTCCCAACAGTTCAACATGGCCGATGGGGTTAGGAGTTAGGTGTTTTGACTAGGGCAAGTGAAATCACAGAAACACACTGCTCCACAGAAAGAGGAGTCTCAGGTATGAAGAGATTCAGGCGATGAAAACCACTCTTAGTTATTGTAATGGCCCAGGTGCTGAGGAATACTCACTGGATTTGGGGTACGTGAAGACTTAAAACCACAACAATAAAAGGGGTTTAGTTTAAAGAACATTCTATATTGACATTATGGATGAATAGGAATTTCTGATAATACAGAAATATCAATGGTGATACTGAGCCATGGAAACTGAGAATACAGAACAATAGGAGAAAATTTTAAAGAACTGAAAAGTCCGGGTGTTGTATTATTTTATTTACAACTTCATTCAAAATGGCAAAAAGATGAAAACAGAAATAGAACATTGTATAATATTTTCAGAATCCCAAATCACCACATTGTTTTGATAAAATTTTAACCCAGAAGTGAACAAATATAATCAGATCTAATAAAAATAGTAAATTCAGGAGTACCTGTGGTACATTTACACAATGGACTACCACTCAGCTATTGAAATAAATGACTACATGAAATCCTTAGGCAAATGGATGGAACTAGAAAATATCATGCTGAGTGACGTAACCCAATCACAAAATAACACAAATGGTAGGCACTTGCTAATAAGTAGATATTGGCTCAAAATCTCAGAATACCCAAGGTAAAATGCATAGGCAGTCTGAAGGTCTAAAAGAAGGAAAATCACAGTGTGGATGCTTCAGTCTGTCTTAGAAGGCTAAACAATTCCTGTGCTGAAGGACATCTATATTCTATCCAGCTTCTGGCCAGGATGCTATAAACATACGGGAGCATGTATCATTCTTTTGGGTTTATTTTGGGTATATGACCAGGAGAGGTATAGCTGGGTTCTCAGGTAGTGCTATGTCCAATATTCTGAAGAACCACCAGACTGATTTTCACAGTAGTTTTACCAGTTTGCAATCCCACCAAAAATGAAGTACTATTCAGTTATTAAAAACAATGACCTTTCTTTGATTCCTTCAACAGGGGTCCCATTCTCAGTGCAGTGGTTTGCTGCTGGCATTCGCCTATGTATTTGCTGTATTCTGGGTATGTCTCTCAGGAGAGATCTACATCCGGCTCCTGTTGGCCTGCACTTCTTTGCTTCATCCTTCTTATCTAGGTTGGTGACTGTGTATGTAAGGGCCACGTGTGGAGCAGGCTCTGAATGGGTGTTCCTTTTGTCTTGCTACTAAACTTTGCCTCCCTATTCCGTCCCAAGAGTATTCTTGTTCCCCTTTTAAAGAAGGAGTGAAGGACTGGAAGAGTTTGAAGGGGCTCGAGACCCCATATGAACAACAATGCCAATCAACCAGAGCTTACAGGGACTAAGCCACTACCCAAAGACTATACATGGACTGACCCTGGACTCCAACCTCATAGGTAGCAATGAATAGCCTAGTAAGAGCATCAGTGGAAGGGGAAGCCCTTGGTCCTGCCAAGACTGAACCCCCAGTGAACGTGATTGTTCGGGGGAGGATGGGGAGAGGAAGCCCATATAGAAGGGGAGGGGAAGGGGTTAGGGGGATGTTGGCCCAGAAACCAGGAAGGGGAATAACAATTGAAATGTAAATTAGAAATACTCAAGTTAATAAAGATAAAAAGAAAATGAAAATAAATATTTAATAAATAATAAAAAAAGAACAACAATATCAGCCAACCTGACCCCTGAGCTCACAGGGATTAAACCACCAACCAAAGAATACACATGCAACAACCAGACCCGTGACTCCAGCTGCATATGAGGCAGAGGATGGCCTTGTCTGACAACAATTGGGAGAAGAGGATCTTGGTCCTACAAAGGCTTGTTGTTCCAGTGTGGAGGGAGGCCAGGGCTATAAGGTGAAAGTGGGTGGGGAGGAGCACCCTCATAGAAGCAGGAGGAGTGGGGATGGGATAGGGGCTTTGAGGAGGCAAAACTGGAAAAGGAGATAACATTTGAAATGTAAATAAAATATTCAACAAAAATGTAAAAAAACAAACTTATTTGACTTTTGTAACTCAATAAAATATTGAAACAATTTAAACAGAAATGAAATTTTTACAATATAAATACCTAAAATTTAAAAAAAAGAATTCAAATTTCCAGCAAAGTGGAATGAATAGTTATTTAATTTTTTCTTTGAAGTAATCCAAGTTTATTCATGGAATATTTTGACATTCTTTTAAAATGGACAATTAATAAATAAGAGTAAGTTAACTAAGGAATAATAATATCAAATGATGCTTACTAGAGTCTACTAAGAAAAATGACATCAATCAATAAAGTTGAACATAAATATCTTATATCATTAGTGGCTTCACTTCAACACAACAGATCTAAGAGAATTTTCCTTGGGTATTTTTGGATCAAATAATGATTTTGTTCTGAGGCATAGATCCTTGTCTTTTTTGCATTATTTTAGATATGAAATGTTTATGTGGTTTTAAGCAAATCTAAATCCCAAATTTCATTGTTTTGGGATAGCATTTTTCCTTTTGTAATCATTTGCAAGTCCTTTGAACACTATGTTATCACAACATTTTCAAAGCTGGGGACCAAACCCAGGGCCTTGCGCTCACTAGGCAAGCTCTCTACCGCTGAGCTAAATCCCCAACCATCACAACATTTTCAGCAAACGCAGAGCAGTTACTACTGCACGTAATTGTCAAGAGTTAAATATTTAAGTCTGAATTCATTTTCTTTAGTTTCATGAACAACAGGAAGTTTCTCTCCTCCAACTTTTATATGTCTGCGTTTAAATAAAGTGTCACCCAATCATTATCTAACTTTGGTTTTTCATTAAATGCAGGCAGAGGGTTTACCTGGAATTTGCTACTTTGGAGCAAATGAAGAATACAGTCCAGTAATTGTGAACTTTTTCTCAAATTCTTAAATTTATGATGATCTTTTATGTGCATTGAAGTGAAACTCATTAAATTGTCAATTATGGTTCTCTCTCTCTTTCTCTCTCTCTCTCTCTCTGTGTGTGTGTGTGTGTGTGTGTGTGTGTGTATGTGTGATTGTGCCATAATATACTCTTCTTTTACCCCTACATATGTTATGCATAGGCAAACAACCTAAAGTGATGGTTTTCTTTTGCCACAATCATGTGATATTTAAAATTTGCAGACCACATGTCTTACTGTATTAAACAACTTTAAATCCAACTTTATTATTTCATACCCTTATTTTCTGATTTCCAATTGTTCACACAAATATATAGTATGCCATTGAAAGTGTTAACTGTCACTGATCACACAGGTTTTGAATTTGCATCTCTCAGAAAGCAATAACCATATTAAATTATTAAATACAACTTTACAATAACTTTATAGTTGTTCCCTGTAGGATGATGTCATTATGGAGGTAAAGGCAGGTACAAGATAAAATGAGGCCTGTCTGAAAGACCCCAGCTTAGCAGCAGTAACGCCATTTTGCAAGGCTGTACTTAAGATGACTGGTTCAGGGAAAGGTTAGAACACTGAGTACACAGCGGCTGCCAAGCAGGATGTGTTTGGTTGAAGGCCTGGCAACAGGACGACTGCGGTTGAGCACCTGACAATGAGAAAAGCCCGGGGAGAGGTCCCACACCCTGGTGGGGGGCCGAGTCAGAGTTATGTTTCAGGAAGGTAGCTAGGAAACTTGCCCCCGGGCTAAACCCTTGCTACATTAGAATCCACCAATTATATCCCTGTAACCATGCATCTGCTTCTGTATGCTTGCTTCTGCTCCCCAGAATCCTATAAAAAGCCCATCCTTGGTTCCGTGGGGCGCGCCAGTCCCCCGAGTGACTGAAGCGCCCGCAGGTGCCTGTGCCTGTGTATCCCGACAATAAACCAAATCCTCTTGCTGATTGCATCCTGTGGTGTCTCGGTCTGGTCTTTGGAGTTGGAGGGTCTCCATCCCGAGGGAAAGTTCTCCCTGAGAGCTTTTCATGTCATTGGATGAGAAGGAAGGATGGAGAGGAGATAATTTTAGAGAGGAGGAGGAGGAGGAGGAAGAGGAGGAGGAGGAGGAGAAGACAGGATCAAGGAGAGGGGATGAAGCAGCTGAGAGAACAGGGAGGCAGATGTTAAGACTCCTCTCTGTACATTAAAATGTTAGGAATATTCTTAAGGGATGGATGTACATAAGGCTTTGTATGACTAGGTGGGCAATTAAATATTATCAATTGGATTAAAGGTTATTATGTTCTATGTTCTTTCATATAGCTATTTAATTGAATTCAAGAAAGTTTGTGGTAACTGGAGACACTGGCCCGCCATAAAATTGGAATATGTATGTCTGGCTTGGTGGCAACCTGACTTGGGAACTAGATGGATAGGGAAATTGTTGCTAGGCTCAGAGAGTAGCCATCGCCAGTGCGATATGAGATAGAGCAAAGCAAGTGAGACACTTTGCTGACTGAAATGAAGATATTTACCAGATATCTTGGGGCACTACAATGACAAATCTAGTGCGGGATAAAGGACAGTTTTTATTTAATCTTACAGTAACAGTTCCCAAAATTAAAAATTCTACCAACCGCTGAAGGTATTTTCCATGTCTTTTTGTTTTTGACTGTTTGTGTGAGTGTGTATGTACAAGCTTTGATTTATTTTACTGGCATGGACATGTGAATTATGGGTACTTACAGAATATAACACCCATAAAACTCATAAGTGACCCTAGATTAACAGCCAGAGACTCTAGCCGGAAACTTTGAGATATGGAAGCAGTGAGCTCACTAAATATCCACATGTTGTTATTGTTTACGTGTGATGCTGTTTCTGATTACATATTCTCTTCTGTTCCTCCCATGCTCTCATGTTGTATAGAAGTATATATGGAATCTCTTCCAGCTTATGCTTTGTTCCAATTCATTGCTTGAATTAAATCATTTTTTTGTTCATGCTTTGTTTTGTCTTTTGTTCGTTTGTTTGAGCTACTAGTACTTAAGAGAAAGTGTATTTGACTGTCACTTTTATTTTTAGATAAGGCATGCAAATCGTATACTTGTCCTCTCTGTCAATTATCTTTTTAGTACAATGCTCTGAAGAAGGCTTGAATACTCTTCATTCTTTTGTGCATTTGGAAAGCACACACACACACACACACACACACACACACACACACACACACACCAAAACCTAACAGCAGCAACAAAAAACACACCACCTTTAAGTTTCTTTCTCAAGAACTGTGGAATGTATAAAGCTAAGCAACTGTCCCATGTGAGAAGGTTTGATAATTCATAAAAGTACAGAAATTTGACAACTCAAATGAACTGTAATGTTTATTATGCCATCAGGATCAAAGCAGATATGGATTATCAAAGAGTGAAAATAACATTCCACATCTCTGAGAATCATTATTTAGGTAATATCACAGTTTGGGATTCTATGGACTACAGTCAACCCTCTTTATCCCATATTCTATTTTTGAACTAAAGTCATTCTTTTCTTGTTTTCATTAGTTTTACTAATAGCCTTCTCATAACCTGTTTAATTTTATAATGATTGCAAAAAGTGTGAAGTGAGTTATTGCAATTTTCTCATTCTCCATTAAAGTTAACGTCTTAGAGTATCACAATACATACACAACCACACCATTAAAACTAACATCGATCTAAGTTTATGGAATGAATTAAATTCCTTTTAGGTTTTACAAGTTTCTTCAACATATATTTTTTATTATGTTGCAAGAAATCATTTACGATTGTATGTTGTTTTGTACTTAGTATTTTTCAGTAAAATTTTTCATTCTTTGTATATTTATTGTAAACTTCTGCCCATTATTTAGCTATAGTGAGACAACCAGAGCTTTTCTTTTTCTCTTTTTCCTTCTTTTTATTTTCCTTCTCTCCCTTTCTTATTCACTGTTACCTCCTACCTATCCCTGAAAATGAAAACACTTGGAAATGCATTAAAATATAATGCATCATAGCTTTTGTAAATCATTTGAATTAAATTTGGAAACATTTAGGCATGTGATCTTTTAGAATATATAGAATTTTCTACTATAAAAATAGGTTAACTTATATGAAAATTCCCATTTCTGAGGAAGACAGATTCATCCATTGGTTGTTTGTGCATGTTAATGGAAGTAGAGATTTCACTGTAGATGTTCTTGTTCATAGTTTCCTTTAGTCTGAAGACATAGCTAAGGGGTTATGATCACTGGCTATGCTTCTATGGAACCCAAGTTTTATTCCTAGAACCCTCATAGTTAGACATAATCCTCTGTGACATTAGGTTCATAAGATAAAATGCCCTACTCTTCTGCCTTGGGCATGGCGTGCATATACTACACAGACATAAACGGAGAAAAAACACCTAAACATACACTCAAGATTCTACAATGTAATAACAGAGAGAAATTAGATTTTTAAGCAATCTTTTTTTCTGTATTTTTATTGTATATTCTATTTATTTACATTTCAAATGTTATCCCCCTTTCCCTGTTTCCCCTCTGTAAACACCCTATCCCATCCCCTCTCCCTGTTCTTCTATGAAGGTGCTCCCCTACCCACCCATCCACTCCCACACCCACCTTCCTTGGATTTCCCTACACTGGAACATTGAATGTCCACAGGATCAAGGTTATTGAGTTTCGATCTGAGGAACAATTATTTCCAAAATAAACTTAAATTGTTTCTTAGTTTTCAGAAAATTTAAATCTTTATTCACATTGACCGTGGTGATAACAGTTGTGTTTCACCTAAATAAGTGTTTCTGTGTGTGTTAATTTTCCTCACTTGGAAGTACTGAATCTATGATGGTTATAAGAAAGAAGCATGTGAATCAGGGGATGAATCATATGAATCAAATGAAGATCTTTACTTAATGTCCCTATCCTGCAGTAAATTGTTATATCTGGGAAAAAAATCCAAAACTGGTCATAAAGAAAATCTTGTTAACAACAGTACAGCTGCTATTTTTAAATTTTCATTCATCAGCTACTGGTTTTGCTATGACAATTGTTAGTAATGTCCTATGATACCCTAAACATCCATATCAACATTAACCAGTACTGGACTTTTGTCATTGTGGTAAATGGAAATTCATAATTTATTCTCACAAGGTTTTTTATGTTGCAAACAGAATGATTGTCAAGGAGAACTAAGGAAGGAAATCACTGTTTCACAATAAAGTATCAACCAAAAACAATTAGTGAAGAATAATTATCATTAGCAAAAATGTGTTATGTCAGACAATATATAAAGTAGAAAAAAATTTGTAATGACTTACTTGCGTAATTCTTAAAGATGTGACTATACATGGTTTTAACAAGCATATAATTATTTAGGTTCATATCAAATGTCTCCCATAGACCATGCAATTGTTAGAGATCTTATGAAAATTCATCTTCCTTTGTATCACACAAACGCTTCAGTTCAGACAAGCTCAGTAAGATTCAAAAGCACAGTGTGTGATTATTCAAGTGTCCTACTATCTGAGGTATTTTCAAATAAATGTATGAAAATTAATTTTATTACCATGTAGTGCTGAGAAATGTATATTTTTTCATTCCAATACTAGTAAATCACTACCACTACAATTTTAGGTAAATCTGAATATTTTCATGAACTTTAATTCCATCCATAATATATAAGAAAAAAAGTTCCATTTATTCCTAGGTAGTTTCAGTTCTCTTTACTTGTCAGCATCTATAATACTTAGCAATATTTGCTTTTTTAAATTACTAAATACTTAAAGAACTTAGGCAAGTTAATAATATAATCCAGGTGATTGAAAATAAATTTAAATGTGAGTCCTTTGAAGTTATATACTTACAAAGGTTAATAACTTCCTTTCAGTATCGGTTCAACCTTAGACTTAAACTATGTCTATGCGGTGGCCATAGAAGAAAATAAGGAGTGTCTCTCATCTATGAGATGAAACTTCTCTTATCTTTTGACTGCAACAAACCTTGTTTTGAAGAGTGAAAAATCAAAAGCTTTTAAAGCCTATTTGCTGATGTTGATATGAAAAAATTGATTTCCTTCTTAAATTTGCCTCAGGAATTCATTATTTATGAGTTGCCTCCTTGGTTAATTTTGTTGCACTAGAATATTATATGTCATAATCAGGCAAGGAATTGTGTGTGTGTGTGAGCATGTGTGTGCATGTGATTGTGTGTGTGGAGTGGGTTACCATTAATAATAAGCACAATTTATTTTTATTTTCAGTGTTATTTGCTATCATAACTTTAACTTCTCAGCAACAAGGATAGGATGATTAATATTTTCTCCACTTTATATAGTAGAGAACCAAAGGATAAAAATTGGCTGTATGTTTATGTTAATGTACAATGTAGGGAATTATGCTAGAAGAATTATATTATTTCAGATTACTTAGACATTACCATTCCATAACGCATAAAGATGTGCACAATTATGGTGGTCCTGTCATGGCTGTGTACCCTGACAAGGTGAAACTCTTCATTAATACATTCTAGGCAGTCTTCTCTTACATATGCATTCATATGGGCTACTCCCCAGCATCCCCTCCAGTTAATCTGTGAACTGTGAATGTGTATTTAACATGTGTGCTTGAGCTCACAAGTGTTGGGTACAAAAATTATGCATACCCATATGTATGTACTGCATAATATGCATATTTTCTTTTCCCCGGTATGTTTTTATATAAGTATGCATCTTCTTTTAGATTCTTGGGCTTCTTGAAAGAACTATCTTCTACTATTTTATTATACTACATTCAGATAAAAGAAGAGGTTGGATGCATTTGCAGCCAATAGACTGTGGTAACCAGAAGGCAGGTTTTCAAAGGAGATCGGGAATCTTTTCCAATGTCAGATAGGCCTTGAAGAAAGAAGTCTAGGGTTGGAAAGCTAGCTGTTGCAACTGAAGGCATATGCAGCCCATACATGACAGCCTGAGGTCAAGTCCAGGAATCTTCTATAACAAAGCAGAGAAGTAACTCAACAAAAATTTCATCTGACCTTCACATAGTCACTGTGGTAATGCTTCCACAAAAGAGAACACACACACACACACACACACACACACACACACTGAGAGAGAGAGAGAGAGAGAGAGAGAGAGAGAGAGAGAGAGAGAGAGAGAGAGACAAAGACAGAGACAGGGACAGAGACAGAGACAGACAGAGACAGAAGGAGACAGGGACAGGGAGGAAGAGACTGGTAAGAATTTTCCCTTCCTGGTAAATACATATTTACATCTAGGCCAGAGTCTTTAAAAACCAATCTGAATTTTTTATTTTATTTGACCAAAGATATAAATTTGTTGAATTAAGTCCTGCATTTCTCTAAGTGCATGTAAAAGGTAATTTAATTAGATCAAGTCTACAAAATATGAGTAACGAAACATAACAAAATATATGTGAATCTGAAAGGATAAATATTTTTTTTTAAAAAAGAAAACACCTGGGAAATAAAGTAAGAACTACTAATTATGTAGAGATAAATGTTGACAGATCTGATGAGCTGATGAGGGGCATGGAGTCTGAGGTTAATCGGTCAGCAGAACTTTCTCTGAGGGAGTAAAAAATCTCTGGGACAAGCAAAAAATCATCTGGGACTAGCAAAAATCTATGGGACTGAAAAAATGCTGAAGCAGCAAAACTTAGTTTTCTGAGACTGGCAAAACCAGAAGAAAACACACCTGGTTACACACACACACACACACACACACACACACACACACACACACACACATTTAGTGGGTTAAGCGCAGTTCTTCAAGCTCCAATGACTTTATTTCTTCTTCCGTGGCTTAGATATTTCACCAAAATCTTTCAAGGAATAGAAAAATTGCAATGTAATTAATTGCATTCTAATTTTCTTTAAGAGAATAATCACAATGAGAAAAACATTCATGCTCCCTAATGCCTGTACAGAATTAAACATGTTACCTAATACACATAAAAATTATTCTCCAAAACCCACATACAATTGTATATAAACAGCACTCTATAGATTAACAAAGTGTAAAAAAGCAAGATACTGAGAGGAGAAGGTGAGAAGCCATGGCAGGTGATGTTAAGATTCTGTTCTGTATATTTACAGGTTGTTATTAATGTTCTCTAGGGATGGATGGTACCGGGCTTTGTATGTTTAAGTGGGCAATTATATCTTACCAATTCGGTCAAAGATTATTGTGTTGTATGTTCTTTTATGTGAGGGTTTGAGTGTAGGAAAGTGTGTGGCTGGGATGTGTTTCCACCAAGATATCTAGCAGATATCTTGGGGCACTGAGGTGCCAGACCTAGCAGGGTAAAAGACCGCCATCTTTTTTATTTTTTATATTTTTACAACAATAGATGGCAATCCAAGGTGATGGGAAAGAATCCACTAGTAATCTTAAGAGTTGAGAGAAAGTTTTTATTTTCCAAGTAAGAGGAAGCCAGCTCCATCTTAAGTCATGTGATATCTCAAGTTGGGGAACTGAAACAAAGAAAAGGGGAAGCCACCAGTGCTGACTGGTTGTAGGTCCCCTGCTGTGTGATAAGTAATGGCAGCTCAGAGAGTTAGAGATTAAAAGCTGCCTTTTAAAGAAAGTTGTTTAGAAAGTCTTTCAGGATGCTCATATTCTTTTTAACATGGGCCCCATGGAAATTTTGTGTTGAAATCCTAGTTAGACAAGCTATTTCTTAATTACAGGTATTATTAAAAGGTGATTAAGTTTGTTTTTAGAAAGAAGAGAGTAAAGAGATTACCTGAATCAGATGGGGATTTTCATCCATGGTTCAGAACTTAGATAGGGAAAAATTAGTCACTACCTCCAAGTAGAGAGTTGTGATTGAATGTCTGTAACACCAGGGAGAGTGAGTGCAGGCATATATTGTAAAGTTAAGGTTAAATAAAAATCTGTGGCTCTAGGTAGACAGCTTAACAGATGGATTTATTTTGGGCTAAAGTCCTGAGTTTTAAGTTGCATATTGGTTTAGAATTGATAGAAGGTGTTTAAGTTGGTTTTAAGGAGAGTAAAGAGATTACCTGAATCATGTAGTGATATTCATCTATGGTTCAGAACTTAGATAGGGAAAAATTGGTCACTAACTTCAAGTAGAGAGTTGTGATAAATGTCTGTAACACCAAGGAGAGTAAATGCAGACATATATTATAGAAGTTATTAAGGTTAAATAAAAATCTGTGGCTCCGGGTAAAGAGCTTAACAGATTGAGATATTTTGGGCAAAAGTCCTGGTTTGATGTGTTGCTTATTGATACCGGAATTGATAAAAGGTATTTGGTTTGTTTTATGAATTACCCCGCTAAAGGCCATATGGCTCGTTGATGCCAGCTAGTGAGGGTTTGTGGTTACTTTTGATATTTACCACAACAGGAAGCTCGAATTCTCTTAATGTGGGCTCCACGGGAATTTTGGGATCATTTCCTGATATCATAGAGTACAAAAGCCTATCAGGCTCATTGTTTAGCTTACTTCCTTTTAAAAAATTGTTTAGTCTTCATGATGGGTGTGACTTTGAGTTTTATTGTTATATTATTACTCTGGGAGAGAGTGCAAGATACAAGCTTTTCTGGTTTCAGAATAAGGAACACAGTATTTTGGGAGAAAGATTTTGTCTTTGTGTTTTTAAAAAGTGTGATTAGGCTCTGGAAACCTCACAGAGTCATACTGATCAGATTTGATAGAGGTAGACTGCCTGAAAATTTTATTTAGGAGAATCAAATAAAAAGATATTTCGATTCTAAACTTTTGTCTTGAGAGTTGTATTTTACAGAGTGTGACTACTTGGAATCCTGGTTTCAAGAACTTTCAGCTGGGTCCAGTCAGGACACATCGGCTACAGCATTTGCTTCATTCTTCCTACTTCGTACCCCAAAGGATATCTTAATGCCCCTGTACAGCTTGAAGAATTTATGGATGAGTCTTCACCCCAATTCCCTGGACTTTGGGGGGGGCTGAAAGTGGTTATTCTAAAGTTGTTTTTATGAGGAATTTAGAAATGGTTGTAATTTAACAGAAAGGAATTAGCTAGATTGAATTATACAGTCATAATCTCATTTGGTAACTAAGCTTAAATCATATCTTTGTTTTAACATAGAATTTCTTTGTCAAAAACGTTTAAAAGTACAATGTTTAGAGCCAGTCCTTCTATTGATGTCATTACAATCTTCTGAGTTGATTACACATATGAGTTGAGGGCCAAATAGCAAACATATTGCTGACTTTGTGAGAGTACTTTCAAGATACTATTAAGATATAAAGACAACAGTACAGATTGTCTTATATAGGTAGATGGTTTTCAAAAACATCAGAAATCCCCAAATTTGAGATTTAAGGTTATTTATCTTTTGTTGAGACATATCTGCTCCTAACAGTTCCCCTTTGGTGGAAGAATTTGAACATCTCTACCTCCAGGTGAGGCAATACTTTGTGGCTAGGCAGCCACTGGACAAAACTGCCTGTTTCATCTGCAGACTAGTATTGTCCAGAAAAGGACAAATTATGCAGAATAGTTGTCTGATAAACTCTGCCAAGACAGGGTGATCAGCCCTTTAAAATCTACATTTCAAGAATCTGTCAGCTGATTTTTGGCCAGAAGGCTGAAAACTTGCGCTCACATGTTGTTAACAGGGGACTGTGCTAGTGGAGATTTTTCTCTACAACCTCTCAGTTCTAGAAGCTGTGTTAGGCTTCCTACGTTTATAGATATTTGGTCATTCTCAGACTTCTGACGAGGTTGAAGACTGATTATAGTCTCATAGCCTATCCGGTTGTATAACTCTACATATATATATATATATATATATATATATATATATTATTTTATAGTTATCAGATAGTATACAAGCTAGCCAAGATATAATATAGATTTTTAGCCTTTTTTAAGCTGGAATGAATAACTAAATGTTCTGTCTAACTGATATAGTGGTGGACTGGGTGTTGAGTATATCTAATGCTTTATAAATTGTAGAATGGTAATAATTTTACTCAATTTATATATAAGTTAAAAGGCTTTTAAACTGGACAAAAAGGGGGCAATGTTGTGGTTTGCCCTGAAGTTATCTATTTTGATTCTAATTCCACTGCCCCAAGGACAGAACTCAGGTGACTTCACCAGAACCACCTCCCCATTGAATTTGTAAAGTACAGGTGAGGGACAGGTACAGGATAGAAGGAGGCCTGTCATTGGAGGAGAAGGAAGGATGGGCAGGAGAGAAGTTTGAAGGAAGAGGAGGAGACTGGAACAGAGACAAGAGACAGAGAGAGGAGAGGGTGAGAAGCCATGACAGGTGATGTTAATATTCTGCTCTGTGTATTTACAGGTTGTTATTAATGTTCTCTAGGGATGGATGGTACCGGGCTTTGTATGTTTAAGTGGGCAATTATATCTTACCAATTGGGTCAAAAGAAAAAGAAAAGCAAGATACATTTTCTCTCAGCTGTTTTTCTTATCAGCAGGTTGCAATTTATAGTTGAAAAAATAAGATCAATCTTATTATCTTAAAATAATCTTATGTAAAATCTAAAAGAATCTCAAATCTAAACTTTTATATAAAAATACTCAGTCATTTTTATTTTAAATCCTCAGGGTGAAAAATTGCTCATTAACATTATTTTTGATTAAATGATATCTGGAAGCCGACGATAAAGATAGGAACAAGAAATTAATCATCACCTTGAACACTAGCCTAACATAGCAAGAGAGGCATATTAACTGCTACCAGTTGAGCTGCCATTGTTCCTGTAAACTAACTTCAAAAAATCCTTTGCACAATTATTAAAAATGGGAGTTTCTGAACTTTAAATTGTTACCCAAGATTTTCTACGAGCAAGCCGCTAACAAAAATATCTTAACCTAACTTTACTAACAATCTACATGCCTACTTTCTTTTGCAGGATGATGGTTGAGTAAGTCTGCTCCAGCAGCAATGCCTGAAGAAGATAAATCACTGATATTATGAATCCCAATGTCATTGCTCAATGAGGGACTGGAAACCCCCTTAAAATTTTAAATAACTCATAAATTATGAAGATCGTGATGACCAGTAGGGCAATAAGCAGAGGAAACCCTCAGAACAGCATAAGTTCTCAAGACCTGTAGTCCTCTGGGCTCTGCTTCTCCCTGATCCACTATGGTTATTATGCTAAACACTGGGCTGCATTCTGGCTGCATTCTATGAGTTCTAAAGCTGTTTTGCTGCTGTTCCCTCTTGCATACCCCCAACAGTAAAGTAGTTAATTCTTTAAATAAACTCATAGTAACAGAAATACTATTCCATTGCCTCATCTTTATTGACAACCTTATCTGGAGCAAGCCACTCCTCATAGACTCTTCATTTTTTTGTGCATTTGCTAAACACACACACACACACACACACACACACACACACACACACGCTAGTGAGAGGAAAGAGAAGAATTGTAATAATTATAAGTAAATCACTGAGAATGGGGCTATAATTGAGGCCATGTAAATGCTATATTTCCTGGTTGTCATTAACTAATGTGTATGCCTTGGTAATAATTGAGTGATAAAATAACGTACCAAAGTTGTGCTTATAAAGCACTGAATGAGAACTGTTTAAATAAGACATAGCAAAATATGAAAAGACCTAATTTAATAAAAGAAATCAAGCCTTTAATGTTACCTCCTTATTAATCAAATGAATGTACTTATAAATACCTAAGATTTCTTCATGGATTCTGCTTTCTTACCACTGGCAGTTTTACATGCTTATGAAGGAACACACTTTATGGGATAATATGTCCACCTAAGCAAATGGATTCATTAATATGAATGAGGAATACTACAATTACGGCATTTAATGTCTAATGATACATTAATTAAACTAATTATTGAACTTCTATTACATTTCTGGCACAAGCATGCCATAAGATAATATAGAAATGAATTTGGAGACTCCCTGCCGAGATGCGGGTTCACTGTGTACCTGACAGAGATGCTCTCCCAGCTGCTCAGCAGTTAAGTGTGATCACATTGCTGGCTGCTGGTTCCAGGGAAGAGTGGAATCTTTTACCAAGGCAACGTAACTGAGTTTGGCTTTCCAAAATGGAAATAGAATTGTAAACAGTTTTCATATCAAATGTCATGTTTCTACTTTAAAATCGGACTGCAAGAATATATACTTGCTTTATAAATGAAATTCACCACTCGTGTGGTAAGTGCACTTATTTGTGGACATTAAATTGGACAAAATATAAAATATATGGCAGCTAATTGGCTTTGATTTAATGCCAGAACTCATTCTATCACTCTTACTGGAATGAAAGGTTAACTACGTTGAACATATTACTAAGTAGAAAAATTTGAAGAGTACTTAACCTCTTATCACTTTCAATTTTGTGGGAAATAAACAGCTATATAACATGAACTAGTAAGCTTATCGAATGAGCTAAATGCCAGGATAGTGGTAGAGATTTAACATAAGGTATCAAGAAATTCATGACTATCTTATTATTCTTATTAAGCAGAATATACAAGAAAGCTATTCTTATTGTCTGTGTGTATGTGCATGCACATGCATGTGTACAGGAACTTACCTGTAAACCCATGTGCATAGACTACTGGAGAACTTGTCATGGTTCATTACTCGTAAACTCATCTCATCAATTTGCAGTCTCTCACTAAACTTAACTAACCAATCCCTGAAATAATTAGGCTGACTGGCCAACAAGCAGAAGAAATCCTGCTGCCTCCACTTTGGGGTTACAGGCTCATGAGACTGTACCTGGCTCTCATGTAGGCGCTAAGGATATGAACTCAGTGTAAATCCTGCTTTAAATCACATGAACACTTCTCAAGCCCTAGTGTTGTTCTTAATCATTAAATTCTCTTATAGATTTAAAGGAATGCAATACGAAATAATACCCTTCCCAACAAGATAATTTTACAGGAATTCTCTAAAAATATAAATTCTCTGTTCATGTTTAAGAACCACAAACATATTCTCCTTCCCATTTTGTTTATTCACAAGTATCTTGAAGAATCTTAAGAAATTCATATAAATCAGTTTCAAAATTTGTGTGTATGTGTATATGTGTGCATGTAATTTTTGCATAATAAATGTTAAAATTGAACATATATATAATTTATTAGTAGTATAAATATATGTGTATTGCCTTTTTATAGAATTTCATGGTGTCAAAAATAAGAACTACATACACACATACACATATATGCACAAAAAATGTATTAAATCAACTCACACTTCTTAAAGTGAAATATTGCGAAATATTTAGAAATTTCTCATATTTGAAAGACTGTAATACAGATAGCCAGAGAGAGATAAAGGAGAAATGGGAAAGCAACAATTCCTTCATAAATACAAAATTAATTTTCTATTATCTTAAAATATATCTTTACTACACCAGTAAAACACAGTGATATTATGTAAAATCATGAAACGTTAAAAAAAAAAGTTGGAAACTATGTGTGAAGATAAAAGGGTGAAATGTTTTTCAGTAGCAGTATGGGTGTCTGAGAAATGTCAACTGAGGCATATCACATTAAATATGGAAGACATTTACATACAATTTAAAAGCCAACTTTTCTGAGATCCTCTAGAAGTGTTACTTGGTATAGGAACTTCGATATCTCTTCTACTCACATCCATTTCTTTGAGCCAAAGCAACTTTGTGAAGACAGGATTTATTTACTTTAGGCTTGCAGGTCATAGTTCAGCACTGAAGGCCATCAGGGCATAGACTCAAGCAGGAACAGAAGGTAAAGAGGGACACTAGTGGCTCCACCATGGGCTACTGCTTAGCTAGCTATCCTACATGGGCCCATGCTACCACTCGGGTGGGCTGGAGCCAACTCTCTCCATTATCAACCAAGAAACTCCCTCACAGACACCCTTGTATACCACTATGATCTGAAAAACTATTTGTTTGAGACTCCCTGTGTTAGATAAGCTGAAAAATATCGGTAATGGTACTAGCATATAAAAAAAGCAAGGTAATGGTTTTTGGAGCCTTAACTTTGAACTTTTTGCTTTGCGGTCGGTTTCTAATGCTTACTGTTTATAATCTCTTGGTTCTAATAAAGGCTCTTCATCCGGCTCTCATTTTCTATTGAAATACTAATTGTGTTTAATTTTTGAGTCATTCCTTGGTTCAGCAAGAATGTTTCATGTAATTTTAGAATATCAGTGAGGGAGAGAGGAGACAGGCTCTAATAGGAAATTTTATCATTACGAAAATATATGGTTTTATATATCTTGGATGTAAAATATTAGAATATTCATAATTTTAGATCAAAATGAACTTTTAGGATTGCATTTTATTTTAATTACTTTTTTCTTTTTAAATTTTTAAAATTATTTTATGTGTTTACTTATCTTTAAAATTTTATTTTATATATATACTTTCTTACACTACAGATTTTATCCCCTTCCTTGTCTACCCTCTGCCTGTTCCATATCCCATGCTTCCTCTTCCACCAACCCCCTTTCTCCTCAAGGATGTTCGCACCTACTTACTCCCCACCCCACCAGACCTCTCCACTCTCTGGGCCTCCAGTCCCTTAAGAGTTAGATGAATCTTCTCTGACTGAACTCAGACCCAGCAGTCCTCTGCTGTATATGTGTTGGGGCTTTCATATTAGCTTGTGTATGCTGCATGGTTGGTGGTCCATGAGGGATCTCATGGGGTGTAAGTTAATTGAGACTGCTAGTCCTCCATATAGGGTCACCCTCCTTCTCAGCTTTCCCCTCTTTCAACTACAAGGGTCAATAGCTTCTATCCATTATTTGGGTGTATATATTTGCATCTGACTCTTTCAGCTGCTTGTTGGGTCTTTCTGAGGGCAGTCATGATAGGTTCCTTTTTGTGAGCACTCCATAGTTTCAGTAATAGTGTCATGCCTTGGGGCCTCCCCTTGAGCTGGGTCCCACTTTGGGCCTGACACTGGACGTTCTTTTCCTCAGGCTCTTCTCCAGTTTTGTCCCTGCAGTCCTTTCAGACAGAAACAATTATGGGTCAGAGTTTGGATTGTGGGAAGGCAACTCCATTCCTCGCTTCATGCCCTGTCTTTCCAGGAGTTCATCTGGGTATTCATGGATATTCTGGGACTCAATATGAAGAGCAGGTTGGCTTTGAATACCCAGAGATTGTCATGCTGTTAAATGATGGGTTTCAAGGTGAGCACCACCACTGCCCTGAGGGTCTGAACTTTCATTTTTAATTTTAAAATATAATGTTGGTGTTAATATTGCTTCATTTATTTTAAGATAGTTTTTTGTACCTCAGAAGTCCTGAAAATAACTAAATAATGCAGGCTGGATTTGAACTGACCTCTGCCTGCCTGTGCTACTGTTCCATGTATAGATTAATGTCTGATTTACATTTCGTCCTAGTGATGACAATTTTGATGAGTTGAGACATAATTAAAGATATATAGAGTAATGCACATCCATATTAAACATATTTTCATCTACCTGATTTGCAGGCATTCCTAATTTAGGAATAAAGTAATATATATATATATATATATATATATATATATATATATATATATATATATATAGAGAGAGAGAGAGAGAGAGAGAGAGCCCAATGGGCTAATGGGTTAGTATTCTCCTGTATTATTACTGCACTCTGGACAAACAAATATAACATTACCTGAGTAGATAGTTATACACTGTCTTAGTATCTATGACCCAAGTTTATGTGTGCATGTGCATGTGCGTGTGTGTGTGTGTGTGTGTGTGTATGTGTGTGTGTGTGTGTGTGTGTGTAATAAAACACAGGAGATAGTGCAGCTATTACTAGCAATGAAAATGCAAAATGAGCAAGATACAATACATTATAAAGACTGGCTTATTTATGTGTAGATTAACTAAACATTGAGTACATTGTAATTCACATTATTTAAAAATTTAGATGCACAAGTATATCTAAGACAAAATACTTCCTTCTGCAGAATTTGTATTCTACTAAGAAGATAGAAGAGAGAAGCAACAAATTAAGCAAAAGACATTGATTTAGAAATACACAAATTTTATTAAGAAATTCCAGCAGAGTGACAAGAGAATGAATAATTTGGAAGTAGTAATTTTTAGATGAATCTTGGTGAGAGCTTCCCTGAAGTGATATAATGTGGTGAATGGCAGGAAGCCAGCTTTGCAAACTACTGAACAAATTCACTTACGGCTTGTCTATTTGATTTCCTTTATTAGTTACTTTGCTCATCAGTGTGATAAGATAGCTGAAACAACTTAAAAGGAAGGGGAATTTTTTCACTCATAGCATGAGAGGTATGGCACACCATAATAAGGAAAAAAGTAGAGAGGCTGGCAGTGAAAAACAATACTGGTTAATCAGCCAGTTTCCTCCTATCACACCATTTCTTCCAGCTAATTGCATGTGGTTAAGGCTCCACCACATGACCCAACCACATTACTAACTGGGAACCAAGAGTTCAAACCAATAGCCTGTAAGAAAACTCACATTCAACCCACAGCATTGTGTCACCTATTGCTCTGTTTCCTGAGTCCAGACAATGTTTTTTGCTATAGCCCAATATCTCAGCAACAGTAAGCCTAAGCATTGGTAGTGATGCGACTGAAGCTTGGAGTCAAAGGGGAGGTTAGACTAGGAGGGGTTTTATACAATATATTAGCTTTACTCATGACAAAGAGTTTTAAAGTTGAAATGTTATGATGTGCTTATATCAAAGAAAAGGAGGGAACAAATGACACCATGTCCCATAGGGTGATATAATTTAATGAAAATAAACAAATAGATTTAGATGACAGTAGAGTAAAGAAGAACTCCTGAAATAACACATGTACAGAGAAGACACTAAAACAGAAAGCATAAAAATGAGAAGCTTTGATACGAATACTTGGGGAGTTTGGAGAAACCTAACTTTGGATACATTTGTTTTTCTTAATACTATACATACAGGAAGACATACAAATAAAGGCAGTAAAAAAATGGAGAGTGTTAAACAATGAACAGGAATCACACAAAGTTGTATAGAGTCAGATGAAACAGCAAAATATTTTCCCAAATGAAGGTATTGTCAATTACTTTGCTAAAAATTCACGGGAGACAAAATCAGAAAATTAACTCATTTAATTTGACAAGCAAACCATCATTCTTTACCTGAACAACAAGTGTTTCTTCCATTGTGGAATCTAAGGTGTTTTTCAAAGGCATATGAAGTTAATAATATATTTCAGTTTTCTAAGTAAGAGTGAAATTGAGAGAAGAAAACATCAAATGTTGTGGATCATTAGGAAAAAAAAGAAAGAGGGTGCAGGCTAGAAACAGAGAAAGAGAGAGGGGAAGGAGAAAGAGAGAGTGAGTGATGGATGTAGGGGGAACAAGAGAATAGACATATATGAAACATATGCCCTTCTATAAGGAAAAAATATGTCCATAAAGAAATATGTGAAAACAGAAAGGCGCACAAGCACAGAGGCTATTTACAGTTTATGACACTGGGAAATGACTTTTCCTAAGAAAATTATTTCATGAATAATCTGGAAATGTAGCTGAAAATAAAAAGCTGCTCATTATCATGTTAGGATAAATTTGTATGCTTTTTGCCAAATGCTGTTAGTTAAAATAGTTCTTGAAATCTTTATGTCTTTTGAAGAATTAATGCATTTCCAGGAACAGATCTCCAAAGCTTACCTAATGAAATACTACTATGTATATTTTTTAACATACCCCAATATTGATAACATAAAAAATATACTAAAAGTTAGCTTATTCCTATAATGACATGCTATAAAATTATTGTAAAGTTCCTATTTTGAATACTACTTGCTAACATAAAACTATGCCACATTATATTTTATGGTAAAATAAAATATTATTACATAATCACAGATGTGTAAATTTATGCATAATTATATGAGGATTTTAATAATTTTCATGTAAGTATATTTACTCAGAACGATTGGGTTGTATTTACACATATATACATATATACACATATATATGTAACAGCAATTGAAAAAAAAGTCATCATTAGAAATAGCAAGGAGGAACCATGGGAGGATTTGGCAGGAAGAAAGGAAAAAGAAAACGATGTAATCATCTAATAGTCTCAAAAAAATGGTGACAACTACATCATGCTGGTGTGTGATGTACATGTTAGAAATATCAGAAAGTGTCCATTTGTCTCTGTCATTATTATGCAGGGATCTTCTGTGGAGAGAGAGAGAGAGAGAGAGAGAGAGAGAGAGAGAGAGAGAGAGAGAGAGAGAGAGAGAGAGAGAGAAGTCTGCTTAACGACTGTTATTTCCATAAATGCAGGGACTACAAGAAGACAATAGGTTACACAGGGTGCTGGAAATGGGAAATGGAATCAATGACTTTTGAAGAGGTGGCTGTTAAGTTCACCCTGAGAGAGTGGGCTGTATTCCTCATAAGTCCTCTATAGAGTTGAGGTACAGTAAACCATGAGAAACCTGGACAGTATAGGGAACTAAATGGGAAAAGGCAAACACTGAAAAGTGAGTATTAAAATTCCAGTACAAATGATGCAGCCAAATGATGCAGAAGTGTGCATTTAATGAAGGATATCAATGTGAAGCAATATTCTCTCTGTATTCTAGGCCATGCTGGAAACCAGATGTTTTACCTAGGAACATCCTCATGGGAAAACCTGTGTGTGGGAAAGTCATTATACACCAGCTATCTTGAAGTGTGCTCTTAAAATGTAGCCATGATATAAATCCTTATGAAAATAAGGAATATAGAAACAGGTTGAATAACCACAAAAAGCTTAGTGGTTGATCTACTTCTCCTCTTTTGTTTCAGAAGCATTTAACGACTTACACTGGAGATGAGTTTAATTAAAAGTAATCAATGCAATGAAGATCTTAGGTGTCTTAGATGTGGCCCAAGCCATGACCAACACCTAAATGCAAAGAAAGACTATGTATGGAAATGATTCAAAAAAGCTAGGGGTAATTCTGGTTTGTGTTTGTTTGTTTGTTTGTTTGTTTGTTCGTTTTTGGTTTTTTGTTTTGTTTTGTTTAATCTATGCACAAAGGCAAGCAAATCTCTATGTGTTTGAAATCAGTCTGGTCTACATAGTAAGTTCCAGGACCTACAGTATGACTATGATTGAGAGCATGTGTTAAAAAACAAATATGATTAGACTCCCTGTTTTGAATCATTACATTAAAAAATACATATTAAACTGAATGTGAGACACTATGAGTATTTAAAACAGGAAATGGGAGACACTGAGACATGTGGATAATCAATTACAGGAATGCAAATGGAAATAGACCAATCTGACTTACTTGCTTTGTAATGCTTGTTAAAGAAATAATGTGGGGTGGAGGATTTAGCTCAGTGGTAGAATGTTTGCCTAGCAAGCGCTAAGGCCCTGGGTTCAGTCCTCGGCTCCGAAAAAAAAAAAAAGAAAAAAAAAAAGAAATAATGTGTTATTGTATTGTTTTGTTTTCTTATTTTTCCTTTTCTTTTCGACATTATAACTACATTTCTCTTTTTCATTTTCCCATATAAATCTCCCCAAATATACCTTCTTGTTCTTGAAAAGTCATGGTTTCTTTTTTTTTTTTATTGATTGTTTTAGTAGAACAAATATAGACCTGTTAAGTAAAAATGGGAGAGAACTCCTGAGAGTAAGAGTTGCTCCAGGGAAGGAATAGCAGTAGTGTTTAAATTTCGTCATTTATGTGTGTTTTTAAAATCAAGTCATGTAGTTGTTTCTCCTTCATTTTAAATCCCTATGAATCATTGGTGAAGGGATGTTGATATGTAATATGCACAAAGTAGAAATGTCATGTTTTGAGGTTGAGAGTGAAAAGAATTAGGAGTACCATGGAGTTGGAAGAAGTAGGGGTTGATACTATAAACAAATAAAAGATATGTTTGTAAGTATCAAAGATTTCAGAGGGGAGTTGAGCATATGAATATTTTTTACAAGTTTTATTTTTATAACCTTAAAACTTTTCGATATAAACTAAAAACATATCTGTAGAGGGCCACAATAACATTCGCCACCACTAGATGGCGCTGGCTTCCACTGCGCCCCACGTGGAAGGCCAGGATAGACTCCGCCATTGCAAGATGGCGCCAGCCTTTGCCGCACCAGCCGACCCCCTTTCAGGAAGTTAACTGTGTGCATGTACAAGAGTGCCTTCATGCCAGGTCTTTGCCCACTCCGGGGCGTGCCTTATGAGATCATGGGTAACAACCAATCAGATGTGGGTGCGCCGCACTAGGGTTTTATAAGCGCGCCATGTTGGCGCAGCGTGGCTTTTCCTCTTCTAAGATTAATAAAGTGGTCACAGTAAGGATTTCTAAATGTCCGCGTGCTTCTTGCCGGTGGGAGGTCGCGCGTGGGACATTTGGTGCCGAGAACCCGGGACAAAAAGGCCACATCATCGCATCGCCGGCGCTACGGGAAGCCTCCGTTTCACGGAAGAAATCCAGAAGCTGTGGAATGCAGGTAAAAAACTCTGAGAGACTATGTTTAGCCTTGATCTGCTCCAGCTCAGTCCCCTGCCGGACGCGGCAGGTGCCGCTATGGTTGCTCTGGCAACCCTCGGGTTGTTTCTATTGACCTTTGAGTTTCTAGTTACTGCCAAATGGCGTCAGAGGTCGTGTGGGAACTGCCCAGCTATAACAGCAAAGCGGAGAGTGTTGGGGGAAGGGCGAGGCGACAAAGGGTCAGAAACAGAGGGTAGTGAAAAGTTGCAAAGAACTGATCAATCTCAAGCACCAGACCCTTCCAATTCGGAAGTGAAAGATTGGGGAAAGAACGCCCCGGTGAGAAGGGAGGAGGTAAAAGGAACACAGTATTTTGGGAGAAAAATTTTGTCTTTGTGCCTGTTAGAAGTGTGCTTAAGGTCCGGCGCCGGCTCTGGGGACGCCGCGGTGTCTCTGCGCTGACGCGACAGCTTTATAGAGTCATACTGATCAGATTTGATAGAGACAGACCGCCTGAAAATTTATTTAGGAGAATCAAACAAAAGGACATCTCAGTGCCCGTGCACAGCCTGATAGAGTTAATATAATTGGGTTGTGAGTAAAATATTCAGGGCTGTGTTTCACTTCCATACCATTGGCGAATGTCGGTCGTGCCGCTCAGATAATATATCTCAGTATCTTACAGGAATTGGGTTTCAACACGTTGGTGGACTAGTCCAGGAATTGAGACAATCCATCGCCCATATCAACTCCACCCGAGTGGATAGTCACCGGGAACACCATCTGGCTTTTTCCCTCTTTGTCTATTGTTTGTCTCTGGTGCACCAGGATGTCCCCATGTCTGTCAGTGTATGTCTGTGGTTTTTGTTTCTCGTTGTCTAAAAGTTTTATGTTTCATGTTCAAAAGAAAAAATGGTAAAAACTTTATCTGCCGGTTGTGCACACCTGACTTGTTTTTAACTCGTTTCAAAAAGGAACAAATGAATAAAAAACAGTTTCAATCAGGTTTTTAGAGCCCTGTGCCTGGAGCCAGGTGTCTAGATTAGCTGGAGAAGCTGCCCAGAGGCTAAGCGTCTACACGAGCTGATCTTAAAAGCGCCAACAGCTTCTCAGCCTCTTCGATACAAGAGTTGATAGCTGTTTCTCTTAGAAAAATCCCTGACTTATTATTTTGACTCAACAGGTGACAAGGTGCTTCTCTTAAAATCATAGCTAAAAGGGTAAAAATGGTATTTGGTCTAAATATTAAAGATAGGTGTAGCCACTTCAATTTTGTTTCTCATTGGTTTTAAATGTATAAATATGCTCTACTTGCCTTGGTTATGGACTATTGGCTTTCAAGTTATTGGATATGGTTAAAAAGGTATAATATTGGTAACAGAAAGTTGACATAAAGCTGATAATCTGGATGGAGTCATTCTAGATAGCATGTGACATGGGCCAACCTAGGGAGACAGGTCTAAATTGAGGTAATATTTTTATGGAACTCTTATCCTAGAAACCAGGCTTCTAAAAGAGTTTAGGACATTGTCCCTTGTTGAGTGAGGTATTGGAGACCACACCATTGTGCGTCCAATTGTAAGAATTGACAGTCAAATTTTGTAACATAATAGATAGACCTGGGGTGCCTTGGAGACTATATTGTTTGTTGGAGGTTGAGTTTTGCTTTCCAAAGTTGTGGCTTGCCCTGAAGTTATCTGTATTTTAATGCTAATTTCCACTGCCTGGAGGACAGCTGCCTAGTCAAGTACTCAGAACTCAGGTGACCTCCTGGGTGGCTGTGTTCTGGTGTTACAAAGAGAACTTAAAGATTGTAATTTAGGATTGCCAGTGTTACATTGACTAACTCAAACTTATTTTTAATTAAGGAAAAATCAAACAGGTAGAGATTGTTACAAGATTTACGAAAGATTGATAAGGTTTTGGAACTTGTGAGAACATTACAGCCAGTTTACTTACTCCAACTACCATTTCAGGATAGATTTAGAGGATTGCTAACAGCCTCATATTAGGTAATTTTGTTGCTTCTTCAGTGTAAGAAGTTAGAACTTAAATCCTTCAATGTATATGGAAATTTTTACTACAAACCTTTGCTCTCAAAATGAGCTTTAATATTTGGGGAGTAGCTGTTACACTACTCGGGATAAGAATATTTGAAGCTAATTTTAAGCTTCTAAAGATATGTTAATTGGCTAAGTACCTCACCTTA
Organism: Rattus norvegicus; assembly: GCF_021556685.1. Lineage (NCBI taxonomy): Eukaryota > Metazoa > Chordata > Mammalia > Rodentia > Muridae > Rattus > Rattus norvegicus. The sequence continues at coordinate 73,893,133 of NC_141548.1, forward strand.
CCAGAGGACTTAGGTCTTTGTTATGCACATTGGAGATAAAGCTTCAGCTGTGTTAGTACAGAGTTGTGGACTGGAGTCATGGAAGTATTTTGAATAGAAACCTGGTAAAACATATCTTATTCCAAACAACAGTTAATTGGTTACTACTAAATACTGATATTTGGCCTATTACATATACAAATTTTTCAGGCAAAATTGATAGTTTTACTCTTTACATGCTTTTGTACTTCCTGCATATTTGTGCATACAACCCATAGGAAATGCGCTTACTGTATTTATAGGTGGTTCATCTAATAAAAAGGCTACATGTATGATTGGATCACTTGTTTATTCTCTTGAGTTTCTGCTGCTTCAGCACAGATTATTAAATTCCGTAGTTTAACCACTGTTTTTAAATCAAACTTTCTATTCATATACTGATAGCCAATGTGTGGCTTGTGGTTTACAATTGATTTCAATTACTTAATGCTTTATTAGAGGCAAGTTTTCTACATGAAATCAGTGAATGATTTCAGTGTAAATGTCTGACAACTCACTGTCCCTTCAGTGCTCTGGCTCAGACAACTAAACAAAACCATAGACCCAGCTCTTTAAAAATGGTAATGGAGTTGATAACACACCCTCACGAAAAGAGGAAAACTCCATTTGCTTACTTTCAACTCCCAGCTTCACCCTGCCAGCTCAGGGATTTCTAGTAAGACTGAATCTGGACAATATTTACAAGATTTGACATTTCTAATTAATGCTTATGTTTAGGTAAATAAAGTTTGTGAGGTGCTAGAGAAATGGCTTAGTGGTTAAGAGCACTAAATACTGTTCCTTTATAGGACATTTAAGAACTCAAACTGTATTGCCTGGGCTCCTTAACAAGGGAGGACAGTTACCAGACAGATTAGGCCTTACATAGAAACAATTAGTCAAAAAGTCTCATTCCTTATATCATCAGAACAATAATGCTAGAGACAATAATTTGGTATACAAGTCAATTTATAAATACAAGTGCTCAGTGTCCTCAACTTTATCCTCGAGGACTTACCTTAATAAATAATATCTTTACTATATCTTAATAAATAAAAAGGGGGAGTTATCCCTGTATGCTAAATAATGCTCCTTTTATTTCAATTTTAAAATTTTGTATGCCAAAGTTTATGGCACCCTACAACTAGGCATACTTCTGCCTAGGTGAAATAGAGAGATCCACTTATTGACATGTTCCTGTCCAGATATTTTATATGGGGAAGAGGGAATGTTTGTGTTTTTTTACAGGATGCTACAAGAGTGTGCCAGCTGCCTGAGTGGTTGCTGAGACTTGCTGATCCTGGTTATTCAGCTCTCCTGGTTCGGGTCCCTGGAGTCATTCCTCTGCCCTGAGAGGAAGATAGAAGATTCCCCTTCATCCTTTGTTATCAGAGAGATTTTGTCGTTGCTGCAGTCAGTGTTACCACTGCGTGTGTTCCCGTCCCACTGTGGCTTACGCTCAGACTCTGTACACTGCTGCTTGCTGGGGAAGACTGGACTCCAGCCATTGCTGTCCCTTCATTTCCCTGGTGATGCTTGCTGCCTTAACTGGTAACTGGTGTTGTCATTTTACAGACTGTAGCTTCACAGAAAGCTACCTGTGTAAAGCTACAGTGACTGGAGAACTCTGTCCTGGTTATACAGATCTCAAAAATGGTTCCATTGCCTGCTGGTTGTTCCAGAGAAGAATGACTGATCCTGAACTGTCCTGGAAAAGACCTTGACACTTTCGCTGCTATTGCAGCAGCCATTACTGCTGCAGACATTGTGTCTGCAGTGTCTGGAGTTATCCTCCCCCAATCTATTGTTAGACAAGTACAGTGGGTGAACTTTCTGGAGTAGTTACTAACAATTGGGAATTCTAAATTTTATTATAAGAGCAGCTTGACTACGGCCCTTGGTGGTAACAGCTGAGGAGGACCAAATGAGGTGCCCACTACTTATCGGGAGTGGCTCTGTCTGGTGCAGCCCTATGCTGTGGATCAGTGTTCATACTTGGTTGGTTTGCAAACTCAGATCTCAACAGTATCGTGACAAGGCCGTTATCACTCAAGCACTTGTGGCCATTGTACTAGGGGCCTCCCCTAGTATTTGGTTATCTTGCTCAGGAATTAGTCTGTATCTGAGTTCTCTGCTTCTGCACCCCATGGATCTGTGGGTCCGTTGCACTGGGAGGAGAGGGACTCTCTCTCTGTATCTGAGTTCTCTGCTCCTGCACCCCATGGATCTGTGGATCCATTGCACTGGGATTGAGAGAGACTCAGTGATCCTTTGATCAGCCCTTGCACATTGCTGAAGTTTCCTCATTGCACGTGATAGGGTGATCATGACTGCTATAAATTATATAAATTATAAGGGTGAGATGTAGAGGGCCGCAATAACATTCGCCACCACTAGATGGCGCTGGCTTCCACTGCGCCCCACGTGGAAGGCCAGGATAGACTCCGCCATTGCAAGATGGCGCCAGCCGCCAGCCTTCGCCGCGCCAGCCGGCCCCCTTTCAGGAAGTTAATTGTGTGCATGTGCAAGAGTGCCTTCGTGCCAGGTCTTTGCCCACTCCGGCGCGTGCCTTATGAGATCATGGGTAACAACCAATCAGGTGTGGGTGCGCCGCACTAGGATTTTTATAAGCGTGCCATGTTGGCGCAGCGTGGCTTTTCCTCTTCTAAGATTAATAAAGTGGTCACAGTAAGGATTTCTAAATGTCCGCGTGCTTCTTGCCGGTGGGAGGTCGCGCGTGGGACACATATCTAACACTGTGGCATTGTGTCTGAGGAGGACTACTTAGCTGTTTTGGCTGCTTCCATTTTATTCTCAGATATCATAGAGGCTGTACCATAGCAAAGAGGATTTTAGGTCGGTAATACTTCATACCATCCAAATCTTGTGCCCTAAGCATGTGGTTCTTTCTTCAGTAATAGAAGACCATCCTCAACCCCTGAGACTAAGACTATAGTCACAGTCTATTGGGGGGGGGGGGAGTCAATTATAAAGTTTTCTCCCGCCTTGTCCTGACACTTTTCTAAATCCATGGCTGTTGTGAGAATGATTGTCAGCCTAAAACAAATGCACATGCGCATGAACGCAGGCATGCACTCAATTTTTCGGTTTACCACATATCACCTGTATCTTTCTACTCCTCTTTCAAGTACACTGTCCCCTTCCTGATTTGTTCTTTGTACATTGCTGATTTCTGTGGTTACTCCAGGTTTTACAGTGCCTTCCATTAGATTTCGAGATAGGAGCCACAAATGAGAGAGAACACGTGACATTGGTTTTTCTGGATATGGCCTACCACATTGAATATTATCATTTTTAAGTATGTCTTTTTATCTGCAAATTTACTAATTCAATTTTTCTTTATAGCTCAATACTTCCAATGGGACACTTACTATATCTTCATAAGCCATTCATCTTTTGACAGGCTACCAGACGGTCTCCATTTCCTTTTGATGGCTATTATGAATAGCATAGCAATGAACACTGCAAATGAACATTGGAACTTCTTAGCTTCCATGAGCACCAAGGGGAGGGGCGCAGGATTCCCTAGAAAGGGAATTTCTATGGAAATTATTATCTGTTTTCTCTTTTATACTAATAGTCAATGTGATATCAAAGCAGTAACAGAAAACATTTACCCTGGAACTTGTTTAAAGTATTAAACATACATGAGTTTATCCCAATGATTCTAATATTGGAAGCTTTCTTAATTATTAATATTTGAAGAGGATAGAACTCAAACAAAACTGGTTGTTTTCTTTGGTGAACAATTTCACTGTCAATAGCAAAACAAAAGCTACATAAAAAGGATTGTAAAATAAATAACAAATGCAGCACTTGTTGATAAGGACACACAGGGTTGCATAAATCATGGGAAATGTTTTAGACTTGCCACATACAAAGAATTTTATGTATTACTATGTCATTCTCACTAGGGTAAAAAACTTGACAATGGGAGAAACTTGAATTCCACTTGACATACATGGAGTCAAAAGCAAGTGTCAGGATGAGACAGAGGCAAACAGAAGTCAGGAGATAAACATTTATCTGCACACTGAAAGACTGGCTAGCTGCTAAGAGCAGAAAGGAAAGGGATAGATCACCATGCCTGTGACACGAACAAAGTATTTTTGCTAAGACTCTTGTTACTTTCAAGATAGAATATGGGTATTAGTGCAAATTGAAATTTATAATTTTAAAACGGAATTATTGAACAGATAAAAATGAGATTCATATTGAGTCAGGAGGAAATCTGATTAAATGATTGATGTAAAATAACACTAACATTATTATTATTATTATTAGTAGTAGTAATAATAGTAGTAGTAGTAGTAGTAGTAGTAGTGGTAGTAGTAGTAGAAGTAGTAGTAGTAGTAGTCGTAGTAGTAGTAGTAGTAGTAGCAGCAGCAGCAGTAGTATTGAATTGAATTGTATCAAATTTTAACAAGTGGCACTCACATGACAGTGCTAACCAAGACCTATCTTATTTGACTAAAGGTCACTCAGCTTGAGGTGCTGCTTTGCAAGTTGCTGAAAACCTCAGGCTCTTTGATGTTGGGGAAGGCATGACCATTACAAAGGAATCTATCATCACAACTTGGCTGAATGACCATAATTTCTTACTTCATTTTAAATGTGATTCCTGTACCCAGAGTTAAGTGTAGTTACTATTGCTCACTAGAGAAAACTCTCTTCACAGGAATGGAGCTCATCACAGAAATCCAAGTCTGAACAGGAATTAATGGATTGTCAGGAGCCCAGACCCAATGTGGATATATAAATCAGTGTGCAAAGTTTGTTAAGATATTTGTACAAAGAACTATTGCATGTATATGAGTACACTGTAGCTGTCTTCAAATACACACCAGAAGAGGGCATCAGATCCCATTATTGATGGTTGTGTCACCATGAAGTTGCTGGGAATTGAACTCAGAGTCTATGAAACAGCAGTCAGTGCTCTTAACTACTGAACCATCTCCAGTCCTTAAAATTGCCAAACTTCTGTAAGGCAAAGGACACCCTCGATAGGATAAAATGACAACTGAAAGATTTGGAAAAGATCTTTACCAATCCTACATCCTATAGATGGCTAGTATCCAATATATACAAAGAACTCAAGAAGTTAGATTACATAGAATCAAATAACCCTAAAACAATGGGGCTCAGAGCTAAACAAAGAATTCTCAACTGAGGAATATGTAATGACTGCGAAACACCTGAAGAAATGTTCAAAATCATTAGTCATCAGGGAAATGCAAATCCAAAAAAGAAAAAACCCTGAGATTCCACCTCATACCAATCAGAATGGCTAGGATAAAAAATTCAGGTGGCAGCATATGATGGCAAGGATTTGGATAAAGAGGAACACTCGTCCATTTTTGGTGAAATTGCAAGCTGGTACAACCACTCTGGAAACCAGTCTGGCAGGTCCTCAGAAAACTAGTCATAGTACTACCTGATGATCTAGCTATACCACTCTTGGGCATATACCCAAAATGATGCTCCAACATATAACAAGGACACATTCTTCACTATGTTCAAAGCAGACTTATTTATAATAGCCAGAAGCCTTAAAGAGCTCAGATGTCCTTCAACAGAGGAATGGATAGAGAAAATGTTGTATAGTTACACAATGGGGTACTACTTAGATGTTAAAAACAATGACTACATGAAATTCTTAGGGAAACAAAGGGAACTGTTAAATATAACCCTGAGTGAGGCAACTCAATCACAAAAGAATACAAATGGTATGCACTAACTGATAAGTGGATATTAGTCCAAAAGCTCGAATTTCCCAAGACCACATGAAGCTCAAGAAGAAGGAAAACCAAAATGTGGATGCTTCAGTCTTTCTTAGAAGGGGGAACAAAATACTCAGAGGAGGAAATGGAGATAAAGCCTGGAGCACAAACTGAAGGAAAGGCCATCCGGAGACTGCCCCACCTGGGAATCCATACCACAGGCAGTCACTAAACCCAGTCTCCACTGGGGATGCCTAAAGAGGTGCTTGATGACAGGAGCGTGATAGAGCTGTCTCCTGAGAGGCTCTGCTAGAGCCTGACAAATTAAGAGGTGGATTCTCACAGCCGACCATTGGACTGAGAACTAGGTCCCCAATGCAGGAGTTACAGAAAGGACTGAAAGAGCTGAAGGGTTTTGCAACCCCATAGGAAGAACAACATTATCAACCAACCAGATGCCCCAGAGCTCCCAGAGACTAAACCAGCAACCAAAGAGTACCCAAGTGGATCCCATCTCCAGTACTGTAGGTAGCAGAGGACGGCCTTATCAAACATCAGTGGGAGAAGATGCCCTTGGTCCTGTGAAGGCTACATGCCTCAGTGTAGGGGAATGCCAGGGTGGAGAGATATGGGAGGGTGAGCACCTTCATGGAGGCAGTGGGTAGAAGATGGGATAGGTTGTTTCTGGAGGGGAAAGCAGGAAGGAGATAACATTTGAAATGTAAGTTTAAAAGCATCTGATAAAAGAAAGAGAAAAAAATAACCGATTAAGAAACTTCTGAATTTCCTAGACATTTCTGGCCTCTATGCAATAATTCTAACATAGTACTAGTATTTAAATATTTGACAGTATTCCATGGTTGTCCTTCTGGTTTAATTGTCAGACACATATGACAGGAGCTACTCAGGAGGCGAGAAAACTGCCAATTTGATACTAGGACTTTAGCAAGACTTTGTCCTAATAACGAATGAGTAAATAACAAGCATGTAAAATACATAATAATCACCCATGAATTATTGATTGGAACTATTTGCTAAGATAACTTTAGTGTTTTTCTTATTAAGCAGTATATAACTACACAACTTCTTCTGGAAATGTTTTGGAAATAAGAGTATATAATGATGTATTATAGGTAGCTATATGAGTGCATAGTTGTTATTTCTGTTAGGTAAGGATGTTGTCTCCTAACTTTCAGCAGTATAAAGCTCCCAAACAATTGGTAAAAACAAAGTGTGTAAGAGCTTCTAGGGAGTTTGCTGTGACATAGTCTCTTCTGGACATAACTTCATGAAGAAGACCATAACAATGATGATTTTAATAGAAGTGCTAACATAAAGTGAGGACAATATCATGGAATCACTCATCTGAGTAAGGCTGTATATACTGAACGAGTGTTAAGAGAAAAAGATTTAGATTCTCCCAAGGATTAGCTGCTACTGGCTATCCAATGAAGAGTAGTAAGTGCTCTAATCATATACATCCCAAAACAAATAACAAATTGAGCAGACTGAATTTATATGTTTGTATATAAATATACACATATATGTTTACACAACAATTATTTTTCAATTTTTTTGGGGGGGGGGAGCTGAGGACCAAACCCAGGGCCTTGCATTTGCTAGGCAAGCGCTCTTACCACTGAGCTAAATCCCCAACCCCATTTTTTCAAATTTTTATTAGCTATATTCCTTTATGTACATTTCAAACGTTATTCCCCTTCCAGGTTTCCTGTCCATAAGCCCCCATTCCCTCCCTCCCTCTCCCCCATATGGGTTTTCCCCCTATATATCCCCCCATAAAACAATTATAGTAGAGGAAAATGAAGCTATCAACTTGAAAATCGTTTGACACAGGAGGGATTAAGGTGGGGGCTGGATATATGAGAGAAGCTGGAGGAAGAAAAGGAAGGAAAGTGTTATTTAATTTTATTTAGATTTAAAAATTTTAAAATCCATAACTGAGTTAGAAAATATTAACTGTCTCTTAAAAACATCATGCTGCAATACCAAGTAAATAAAGTCACTGAGTAATAAAATATAGCTCATTAAGTATTTCTAAAGAAAATATAGTTAGGGAAATGTATACTTGTCACGGGCATTGCCTGAAGAATGAAGACACCAGTCTCAAGTCGGTAACCACGCATGAAGGATGCTCTTCTTCTCCAGATGGCATTGAAATAAGACAGTAGCATGGAAAACACCAAAAATATTCACAAAAATGACTGATCAAGGGAGGTATTATCTATGAAATGTATAGTTTAGCACTTATAATAAAAAAAGAATACTTATTGTTTCTCAGAGAGATGTTTTAGATTCTCCACCTTTAACTAAGCCACAGTGAGAACCACGGTGGTGACTTTTCAAGAGTGAATTCAGGTTTACTGGAAGAACTGTAGTGCTCAGAAACTGGGAGTGTCAGGGGAATGATTAGCAGAAATTCCTGTAATAGCAAAAGGAAAGCAAAAACTTAAAGAGTATACATTAGGGCTTTATTACTCTGATTTCTTCATATTTTCTTCTCCAAGGACATATTTGCCAAATCAGAAGGCAAACAAACATGTTTAGGAAACTTTCCTTGGAAGAGTTAAGGCTGTAAAGACCAAATTTGACATCAATACACAAAACATTTTTGTTCGGATTTTGTTAATTTGGCAAGGATAAATGAAACATAGAAGGAAACCTCATTTATTCTTAATATATTGTAATATATTGGGAGTAATATTAAAAATGACACAAAAAAACTACAAGAAGGTTTCTAAATGTAGAGAAGCAACATTGATAAAATAACCTCATTTTGTATACAAGTAACAAAATAGGTAAAAATGCAAATAAAACATATAAAAATCATTTCAAAAACTGATTAAAATATATTGACTTTATAAAATTCATATTTACCACTACAATAAAACAAAAGAATAGGAGATTATAACTTTAATTTTTTTTCTTTTTTTTTTGGACTTTTAAATATATTTCTATATTTTTTTTTATTAACTTGAGTATTTCTTATATACATTTCAAGTGTTATTCCCTTTCCCGGTTTCCGGGCAAACATCCCCCTCCCCCCTCCCCTTCCTTATGGGTGTTCCCCTCCCAACCCTCCCCCCATTGCCGCCCTCCCCCCATAGTCTACTTCGCTGGGGGTTCAGTCTTAGCAGGACCCAGGGCTTCCCCTTCCACTGGTGCTCTTACTAGGATATTCATTGCTACCTATGGGGTCAGAGTCCAGGGTCAGTCCATGTATAGTATTTAGGTAGTGGCTTAGTCCCTGGAAGCTCTGGTTGCTTGACATTGTTGTACTTTTGGGGTCTCGAGCCCCTTCAAGCTCTTCCAGTTCTTTCTCTGATTCCTTCAATAGGGGACCTATTCTCAGTTCAGTGGTTTGCTGCTGGCATTCGCCTCTGTATTTGCTGTATTCTGGCTGTGTCTCTCAGGAGCGATCTACATCCGGCTCCTGTAGGTCTGCACTTCTTTGCTTCATCCATCTTGTCTAATTGGGTGGCTGTATATGTATGGGCCACATGTGGGGCAGGCTCCGAATGGGTGTTCCTTCAGTCTCTGTTTTAATCTTTGCCTCTCCCTTCCCTGCCAAGGGTATTCTTTTTCCTCATTTAAAGAAGGAGTGAAGCATTCACATTTTGATCATCCGTCTTGAGTTTCGTTTGTTCTAGGGATCTAGGGAAATTCAAGCATTTGGGCTAAAAGCCACTTATCAATGAGTGCATACCATGTATGTCTTTCTGTGATTGGGTTAGCTCACTCAGGATCATATTTTCCAGTTCCAACCATTTGCCTACGAATTTCATAAACTCGTTGTTTTTGATAGCTGAGTAATATTCCATTGTGTAGATGTACCACATTTTCTGTATCCATTCCTCTGTTGAAGGGCATGTGGGTTCTTTCCAGTCTCTGGCTATTATAAATAAGGCTGCGATGAACATAGTGGAGCACGTGTCTCTTTTATATGTTGAGGCATCTTTTGGGTATATGCCCAAGAGAGGTATAGCTGGATCCTCAGGCAGTTCAATGTCCAGTTTTCTGAGGAATCTCCAGATTGATTTCCAGAAATGTTTTACCAGTCTGCAATCCCACCAACAATGGAGGAGTGTTCCTCTTTCTCCACATCCTCGCCAGCATCTGCTGTCACCTGAGTTATTGATCTTAGCCATTCTCACTGGTGTGAGGTGAAATCTCAGGGTTGTTTTGATTTGCATTTCCCTTATGACTAAAGATGTTGAACATTTCTTTAGGTGTTTCTCAGCCATTCGGCATTCCTCAGCTGTGAATTCTTTGTTTAGCTCTGAACCCCATTTTTTAATAGGGTTATTTGTTTCCCTGCGGTCTAACTTCTTGAGTTCTTTGTATATTTTGGATATAAGGCCTCTATCTGTTGTAGGATTGGTAAAGATCTTTTCCCAATCTGTTGGTTGCCGTTTTGTCCTAACCACCGTGTCCTTTGCCTTACAGAAGCTTTGCAGTTTTATGAGATCCCATTTGTCGATTCTTGATCTTAGAGCATAAGCCATTGGTGTTTTGTTCAGGAAATTTTTTCCAGTGCCCATGTATTCCAGATGCTTCCCTAGATTTTCTTCTATTAGTTTGAGTGTGTCTGGTTTGATGTGGAGGTCCTTGATCCACTTGGACTTAAGCTTTGTACAGGGTGATAAGCATGGATCGATCTGCATTCTTCTACATGTTGCCCTCCAGTTGAACCAGCACCATTTGCTGAAAATGCTATCTTTTTTCCATTGGATGGTTTTGGCTCCTTTGTCAAAAATCAAGTGACCATAGGTGTGTGGGTTCATTTCTGGGTCTTCAATTCTATTCCATTGGTCTATCTGTCTGTCTCTGTACCAATACCATGCAGTTTTTATCACTATTGCTCTGTAATACTGCTTGAGTTCAGGGATAGTGATTCCCCCTGAAGTCCTTTTATTGTTGAGGATAGCTTTAGCTATCCTGGGTTTTTTGTTATTCCAGATGAATTTGCAAATTGTTCTGTCTAACTCTTTGAAGAATTGGATTGGTATTTTGATGGGGATTGCATTGAATCTGTAGATTGCTTTTGGTAAAATGGCCATTTTTACTATATTAATCCTGCCAATCCATGAGCATGGGAGATCTTTCCATCTTCTGAGGTCTTCTTCAATTTCTTTCCACACTGTCTTGAAGTTCTTATTGTACAGATCTTTTACTTGCTTGGTTAAAGTCACACCGAGGTACTTTATATTATTTGGGTCTATTATGAAGGGTGTCGTTTCTCTAATTTCTTTCTCGGCTTGTTTCTCTTTTGTATAGAGGAAGGCAACTGATTTATTTGAGTTAATTTTATACCCAGCCACTTTGCTGAAGTTGTTTATCAGCTTTAGTAGTTCTCTGGTGGATCTTTTGGGATCACTTAAATATACTATCATGTCATCTGCAAATAGTGATATTTTGACCTCTTCTTTTCCTATCTGTATCCCCTTGATCTCCTATTGTTGTCTCATTGCTCTGGCTAGAACTTCAAGAACTATATTGAATAAGTAGGGAGAGAGTGGGCAGCCTTGTCTAGTCCCTGATTTTAGTGGGATTGCTTCAAGTTTCTCTCCATTTAGTTTAATGTTAGCAACTGGTTTGCTGTATATGGCTTTTACTATGTTTAGGTATGGGTCTTGAATTCCTATTCTTTCCAGGACTTTTATCATGAAGGGGTGTTGAATTTTGTCAAATGCTTTCTCAGCATCTAATGAAATGATCATGTCGTTCTGTTCTTTCAGTTTGTTTATATAATGGATCACGTTGATGGTTTTCCTTATATTAAACCATCCCTGCATGCCTGGGATGAAGCCTACTTGATCATGGTGGATGATTGTTTTGATGTGCTCTTGGATTCGCTTTGCCAGAATTTTATTGAGTATTTTTGCGTCGATATTCATAAGGGAAATTGGTCTGAAGTTCTCTTTCTTTGTTGTGACTTTGTGTGGTTTAGGTATAAGAGTAATTGTGGCTTCGTAGAAGGAATTCGGTAGTGCTCCATCTGTTTCAATTTTGTGGAATAGTTTGGATAATATTGGTATGAGGTCTTCTATGAAGGTTTGATAGAATTCTGCACTAAACCCGTCTGGACCTGGGCTCTTTTTGGTTGGGAGACCTTTAATAACTGCTTCTATTTCCTTAGGAGTTATGGGGTTGTTTAACTGGTTTATTTGTTCCTGATTTAACTTCGATACCTGGTATCTGTCTAGGAAATTGTCCATTTCCTGAAGATTTTCAAGTTTTGTTGAATATAGGTTTTTATAGTAAGATCTGATGATTTTTTGAATTTCCTCTGAATCTGTTGTTACCTCTCCCTTTTCATTTCTGATTTTGTTAATTTGGACGCACTCTCTGTGTCCTCTCGTTAGTCTGGCTAAGGGTTTATCTATCTTGTTGATTTTCTCAAAGAACCAACTTTTGGTTCTGTTGATTCTTTCTATGGTCCTTTTTGTTTCTACTTGGTTGATTTCAGCTCTGAGTTTGATTATTTCCTGCCTTCTACTCCTCCTGGGTGTATTTGCTTCTTTTTGTTCTAGAGCTTTTAGGTGTGCTGTCAAGCTGCTGACATATGCTCTTTCCTGTTTCTTTCTGCAGGCACTCAGCGCTATGAGTTTTCCTCTTAGCACAGCTTTCATTGTGTCCCATAAGTTTGGGTATGTTGTATCTTCATTTTCATTAAATTCTAAAAAGTTTTTAATTTCTTTCTTTATTTCTTCCTTGACCAGGTTATCATTGAGTAGAGCATTGTTCAATTTCCATGTATATGTGGGCATTCTTCCCTTATTGTTATTGAAGACCAGTTTTAGGCCGTGGTGGTCCGATAGCACGCATGGGATTATTTCTATCTTTCTGTACCTGTTGAGGCCCATTTTTTGACCGATTATATGGTCAATTTTGGAGAAAGTACCATGAGGAGCTGAGAAGAAGGTATATCCTTTTGCTTTAGGATAGAATGTTCTATAAATATCCGTTAAGTCCATTTGGCTCATGACTTCTCTTAGTCTGTCGACATCACTGTTTAATTTCTTTTTCCATGATCTGTCCATTGATGAGAGTGGGGTGTTGAAATCTCCCACTATTATTGTGTGAGGTGCAATGTGTGTTTTGAGCTTTAGTAAGGTTTCTTTTACGTATGTAGGTGCCCTTGTATTTGGGGCATAGATATTTAGGATTGAGAGTTCATCTTGGTGGATTTTTCCCTTGATGAATATGAAGTGTCCTTCCTTATATTTTTGGTGACTTTTAGTTGGAAATTGATTTTATTTGATATTAGAATGGCTACTCCAGCTTGCTTCTTCTGACCATTTGCTTGGAAAGTTGTTTTCCAGCCTTTCACTCTGAGGTAGTGTCTGTCTTTGTCTCTGAGGTGTGTTTCCTGTAGGCAGCAGAATGCAGGGTCCTCGTTGCGTATCCAGTTTGTTAATCTATGTCTTTTTATTGGGGAGTTGAGGCCATTGATATTGTGAGATATTAAGGAATAGTGATTATTGCTTCCCGTTATATTCATATTTGGAGGTGAGGTTATGTTTGTGTGCTTTCATTCTCTTTGTTTTGTTGCCAAGACGATTAGTTTCTTGCTTCTTCTAGGGTATAGCTTGCCTCCTTATGTTGGGCTTTACCATTTATTATCCTTTGTAGTGCTGGATTTGTAGAAAGATATTATGTAAATTTGGTTTTGTCATGGAATATCTTGGTTTCTCCATCAATGTTAATTGAGAGTTTTGCTGGATACAGTAACCTGGGCTGGCATTTGTGTTCTCTTAGGGTCTGTATAACATCAGTCCAGGATTTTCTGGCCTTCATATTTTCTGGCAAGAATTCTGGTGTGATTCTGATAGGTCTCCCTTTATATGTTACTTGACCTTTTTCCCTTACTGCTTTTAATATTCTTTCTTTATTTTGTGCATTTGGTGTTTTGACAATTTTGTGACGGGAGGTGTTTCTTTTCTGGTCCAATCTATTTGGAGTTCTGTAGGCTTCTTGTATGTCTATGGGTATTTCTTTTTTTAGGTTAGGGAAGTTTTCTTCTATGATTTTGTTGAAGATATTTACTGGTCCTTTGAGCTGGGAGTCTTCACTCTCTTCTATACCTATTATCCTTAGGTTTGATCTTCTCATTGAGTCCTGGATTTCCTGTATGTTTTGGACAAGTAGCTTTTTCCGCTTTACATTATCTTTGACAGTTGAGTCAATGATTTCTATGGTATCTTCTGCTCCTGAGATTCTCTCTTCCATCTCCTGTATTCTGTTGGTGAAGTTTGTATCTACAGCTCCTTGTCTCTTCTTTTGGTTTTCTATATCCAGGGTTGTTTCCATGTATTCTTTCTTGATTGCTTCTATTTCCATTTTTAATTCCTACAACTGTTTGATTGTGTTTTCCTGGAATTCTTTCAGGGATTTTTGTGTCTCCTCTCTATGGGCTTCTACTTGTTTATTTATGTTTTCCTGGAATTCTTTCAGGGATTTTTGTGTCTCCTCTCTATGGGCTTCTACTTGTTTATTTATGTTTTCCTGGAATTCTTTCAGGGATTTTTGTGTCTCCTCTCTATGGGCTTCTACTTGTTTATTTATGTTTTCCTGGAATTCTTTCAGGGATTTTTGCGATTCTTTCAGGCATTTTTGCGATTCCTCTCTGTAGGCTTCTACTTGTTCTCTAAGGGAGTTCTTCACGTCTTTCTTGAAGTCCTCCAGCATCATGATCAAAAATGATTTTGAAACTAGATCCTGCTTTTTTGGTGTGTTTGGATATTCCATGTTTGTTTTGATGGGAGAATTGGGCTCCGATGGTGCCATGTAGTCTTGGTTTCTGCTGCTTGGGTTCCTGCGCTTGCCTCTCGCCATCAGATTATCTCTAGTGTTACTTTGTTCTGCTATTTCTGACAGTGGCTAGACTGTCCTATAAGCCTGTGTGTCAGGAGTGCTGTAGACCTGTTTTCCTCTCTTTCAGTCAGTTATGGGGACAGAGTGTTCTGCTTTCCGGCGTGTAGTTTTTCCTCTCTACAGGTCTTCAGCTGTTCCTGTGGGCCTGTGTCTTGAGTTCACCAGGAGCTTTCTTGCAGCAGAAAAGTTGGTCTTACCTGTGGTCCCGAGGCTCAAGTTCGCTCGTGGGGTGCTACCCCCGGGCTCTCTGCAGTGGCAGCAACCAGGAAGACTTGTGCCGCCGTTTTCGGGAGCTTCAGTGCACCAGGGTTCTAGATGGTCTTTGGCTTTTTCCTCTGGCATCCGAGATGTGTGTGCAGAGAGCAGTCTCTTCTGGTTTCCCAGGCTTGTCTGCCTCTCTGAAGGTTCAGCTCTCCCTCCCACGGGATTTGGGTGCAGAGAACTGTTTATCCGGTCTGTTTCCTTCAGGTTCTGGTGGTGTCTCAGGCAGGGGTCCTGCCGCTCCCGGGCCCTCCCCCACGGGAGCCCAGAGGCCTTATACAGTTTCCTCTTGGGCCAGGGATGTGGGCAGGGGTGAGCAATGTTGGTGGTCTCTTCCGCTCTGCAGCCTCAGGAGTGCCCACCTGACCAGGCGGTTGGGTCTCTCTCTCACAGGGTCTGGGAGCAGAGAGCTGCTGCGGGCCAGGATCCACGGGTCAACTTTAATTCTTTTTGATATAAATTTTCTAAAAAAACTGAAAATCCATGAAATGAAAATCACCACTTAAACTATATCAGTGTGAGACACATATGAAAAATAGGCATTTAAGGAAGTAATATAGGAGAAAATGGACAGAATAGTAAAAAAATTAAAATGCAAATGAAAATTTATAAGTAAATATGAAAGATAATGTAAATCCTATTCATTTTCTGGTAGGGTATATTCTAACTAAACCAGATTACATGAAACCTTTGAATTAAAGAGATCTACACTCCAAAACTCAATAATTAGATAGAAAATTCTCAAGTCTTAATTAATAAAGGCATTTATATTAATATCAATTATTTTATCAGAAAAACAAAATTATGGGAAACTTTTAATGCTCTAGAAGAGTCTTTAGTGTGCAGAATGTTTCATGTTATAGTCACTAAAACAAGTATGGCTCTGTAGACTAGTTTTTATGTGGAAAGAAATTCAAATGTCTTTCTTGAAGATGTAGTTGAATAAAGGCACCAGTTTTGACCACTTTTAACTCAAATAAATTGGAAAAGTAATAGCTATTTTCCAGCAAAAACCAGATATGATCTTTAAAATAATATGTGGATATAAATTGTTATGTAGGCGTAAGGAGCAAAGTTCAAAGAAGTTTAAAATGTCTGTAAGCTAGTAGAAAAATATGACAGAAATAAAATAAATGTCCACTAATAAACAACGCAATTAGGAACTTCTAAATCTTTCTGAAAGTGCAGAAAGATGTCAAAACTATATTGCATTTACTAAACTTTCTTTACTCCCTAACAAATTATTTGTGTTTCCATGTGTGATAAACTGATTTACAAGGAAGAGGTTCTGTGCCATATATACAATCGTTCTTCATCATATCCTCCTCTACACTCTTTGTCCAACTCTCAGTGCTCCCTCATCTCCTGCAGCAACTTCATGCTCCCCCCTTTTATTGATTCAATTAGTCCTAAGTGTATAAGTGGTCAACTCCAAGGGGTCTGCCATTCTACCATGAGCTAGCATAAGCCTTTCCTCCCCCGACAGCCATTAAGTGTCAGTAGCTCTTCAGGTAGTGGTGCGTTATTGTGAGTCCCTTTCTCGTCAATGAGGGAATTTTTGAGTCTAATTATTCTTGAAAATCTTGACTAGACATCTGTAGATGACTTGAGTTGATTTATGTAACAGCACTGTCATGTCTGTTGGTCATCCTTTAACAACATTTTTCCCCATCCTATGGTTCGGTTCTTCCTCTGTACCCTATGTAACGTCTTCTAGCACTATTGTTTCTTCCAGGAATGACATATGCTTTTGTAATTCAAAAATGTATCGAGGGCTGACTGATGTTTTGCAATTTAAAAATGTGTCAATTTAGGACAAACTAAACAAACAACCAGAAGAAAAACAGTCAAAGAAAACTCCAAGAAACAAATACATAAAGGATGTTGATTTTGGTGAATGAAAAGGTAGGAAGGATCCGTGAAGAGTTGGGAAAGTAGAATCATGACAGAATCTATTGCATGCCAATATCTATTTTCTATAAATGATAGAAATGAAAATGAAAATGTTCTCAATTATTACTGGATAATCAATTGATGTGTTTTCTGGGAAAGCCTAATTTTTCACACTCCTTTAAGCATTCCTTTTGTTCCTGTAGTTCTTTGGGTAGATTTGGCGTTAGGGGCCTTCTCAGGCTATTTTGCCATGCCTTTTGCTGTTTTTATCCATCCCTGAAAACACACATGCATGTTAAATAATTACAGACTGAGTAGGTTGTATATAGGCACATAGTAATACAACACTCACAGCTACTCACACGTAGAATATATTTAACACATATATGTAATATGTATGTAATGTACATAGATGGATAGATAGATAGATAGATAAAATTAAAAAGCAAAGAAGCCATGAATTTTAAATAAAGGAAGGAGAGATACATCAATAGATTGGAGAGAGCACAGGGAAGAAGAAAATGATATAGTTATGATCTCAAAACTAAAAAATATGCAATAATATAAAAACAGGTGATAATTTGTCTTCAATTTTAAAATGCAAAACATTATTAATTAATTAACACGTAGTAATTTGAATAAGATTTCATCAATTGTTTTGGCATTGAGTACTTATTCCAAGTTGGTAGTAGTTTTCATGTAGGTTTAGGAATTATGGTCAAAATAGATGCAGATTCTCATCAGGGGTGAGACTAGAACAGATAGGTACAGATTGGGGAGGGGGCAGAATGGGAAGATCAAAAGTGATGAGGAATGAAGAAGTGCAGGGTTGGGAGAAGGAATACATGAAGTAACATCTAAAACTAAGGCCATTTTTGGAATTATGTGGAAAACCAGTACAGTAGAAGCTGCCTAATATATACCCATATATGAAGGCAACCTAAATGAAGTTGGCAAATAACAGGAGAGACAGAGCACCAGCTGGATATCTCTCATCATCAAATAAAGCTTCCTGTACCAGGAAAAAGTTATATCTAATTGACTTCATAGGAGTAAGCAACCAATATATGCTTTGAGTTAATACCTACACTATGAGATGGAAACCATAGTAAATGCTGTTTATGTGACCAAGAATCTGAGAATAGATAGGCCACAAACCTAGAGAAAAACCAAATACTACTGTATTATTAAAGAAACAAAGATATGACAGATAGATAGATGGTAGATAGATAGATAGATAGATAGATAGATAGATAGATGTAGGTAGATGGACGGTTGGATAGAGAGAGTTAGAGATAGATTAGATAGATTCTGAGAATGATATAGCATACACAGGGCATGGCATATCTGTACCTGAAGTGGTCCTAGATTTGAAAAGGAGGTTGAAGACACATGCACTGATTCTGAACCCTGAAACTTTGTCAAATTGACAGCCAGAAATGAAAAACTGATTTTTTTTCAAGACAGTCTCACTGGGGAATGAAACCACTCTTATAGGTAGGTCCCATGCCAAGTGGGTGATGACCAACACCCAATAAACTCAAGGCAAACTTTTTATGTTGTTTTTCTCTCCTGTCTTTTCCCATACCTGATCCTGCCCTTCTATTTTCCTCCCCCTTCTTTCTACCTCCAATGATTGT
The DNA here is from genome assembly GCF_021556685.1 of Rattus norvegicus. Taxonomy (NCBI): domain Eukaryota; kingdom Metazoa; phylum Chordata; class Mammalia; order Rodentia; family Muridae; genus Rattus; species Rattus norvegicus. Next base: position 73,911,581 of record NC_141548.1, read on the forward strand.
TTTCTTCTGCTTTTTCAGGAGGACAGAAGCATCCATACTTTGGTCTTCCTTCTTGTTCATCTTCCTATGGTCTGTGCATAGTATCATGCCTATTCTGAGTTTTTAAGGTAATACCCACCTCTCAGTGAGAAAACACTATGTGTTTTCTTTTGTGTCTGGGTTATCTCACTCAGGATGATATTTTCTAGATCTATCCATTTGCCTGCAAATTTCATAAAGCCATTGTTTTTAATAGCTGAGTAGTATTCCGTTGTGCAAATGTACCACATTTTCTTTACTCTTCTATTGAGGGACTTCTGGGTTGTTTCTAACTTCTGGCTATTATAAATAAGGTTAAAATGAACATAGTTGAACATGTGTCCTTAATATATGTAGAAGCATCTTTTGGGTATATGCTCAGTAATTGCATAACTGTTTCCAATTTTCTGAAGAACTTCCAGATTGTTTTCCAAAGTTGTTGTACCAGTTTGCAATTCCACCAGTAATGGAGGAGTGTTCCTCATTCTCCACATCCTCACCAGCATCTGATGTCACCTGATGTTTTTATCTTAACCATTCTGATTGGTGTGAGATAGAATCTCAGGGTCATTGTGATTTGCAATTCCCTGATATTGTATATTTCTTTTGATGCTTCTTTGCCATCCAAGATTCCTCAGTTGAGAATTCTTTATTTAGTACTGTAGCCCAGTTTTAGTCAGGCTGTTGGATTCTCTCAAGCATAACTTCCTCACAGAGATAGAGCAATTCTCATATTTATCTGGAATGCCAAAAATTCCAAGATAGCAAAAATTATTCTCAATGATAAAAGAACTTCTCTGGGAATCACTCTCCCTGTCCTCAAGCTGTACTACAGAACAATAGTGATGAAAATAAGCATAGTATTGGTACAGAGGCAAACAGGTGTATCAGTGGAATAGATTTGAATGTCCAGAAATGAATCCATACACCTAAAGTCATTTGATCTTTGACAAATAGGTCAAAACCACCTAGTGGGAAAAGGATAGCATTTTCCACAAATGGTACTGGTTCAATTGGCAGTTACCATGTAGAATAATGCAAATTTGTCTATTTTTTATCTCTTTGTACAATGTACAAGTCCAAGTGGATCAAGAACCTCCAAATAAAACCAGATATGTTGAATCTAATAAAGGAAGTGGGAACGAGCCTCAAACACAGTGTCACAGAGAAAAATTTTTTAAACAGAAGAACATCAATGACTCTGACTCTAAGATCAACAAATGATAAATGGAACCTCATAAAATTGAAAGTCTTTTGTCAGGCAAAGGTCTTTGTCAATAGGATAAACCTTCAATCTACATATTGAGAAACAATCTTAACGAACCCTGATAGATGGTTAATCTGATAGAGGGCTAATATACAAAATGTCCAAAAGAACTCAATAAGTTAGACTTTTCTCACAATGTTAAGTCAGGGCATCTTTTAAACCATATATATCCTATGTGTATACATTATGACTTTCAAAAGGTGTTTTATGGGACTCCTGCATTTGAAAATGTGTGTGTGTATGTCTGTGACTGTATGTACTGTATGTATTTCTAATAATTTCTTTTTGGCTGTTTCCCTTGTTTGATTTTCATGTCCCATTCTGATTTGCTTATTTTTTTAAATAATCATTTCTTAAATATTGTTTTCTAAAGAGAGAAAAAGAGGGTTTGGATACAGATGTTATGGGATGTGGGATGGAATTTAGAGGGACTGGGTGCTACCATAATCGGAGTATATTGCATGAAAAATAAATTCAATGAAAGAAAAGAAAAATTACCCCTTTGAGTCATGTATGCCACATGTGATTTTTGCAGTTTGTTCATAGATCAAGGGGCTTGCACTTCAAGTAATACCAATATTCAGTATTAAAATTCAAAAATCCTTCCTGCATTGGACCATGGAACATAGTTCAGAAACACAGCATTTTTCTGGAAGAGCCATGACATAGTAACATCTGTCCACATAAATTACATGGATCTTACTAAATATGTCCTTAGTTTTTGCACTGGCAATAACCAATGATGTGGAAAATGCTAAGTTTGTGAAATTGTGTTATGTGTGTATACATGCATCAAGTAAACAAGATAATTAGTAAAAGAGATGGTAAGTTATTCATGCAATTGATATATAAATTAATATTATATCATAGTTTAAAATATCAATAAATGTGTTCTCTATAAGGCATATATGAGTGAGATCTATTTTTGAATCCTACAGCTTGGAGTAAAAGAATAGATTCTGTTCATCTAAGAAAGCAGATATCCCATTCTAACACTGGGGATCATTGTTAACTAGTGATCATAATACTAAGACTGTCTTACAACAAACCTTCGAAGAGCAATGACATCATCTAGGAATATCTTTCTTGGGAGAATTCAAATACCTTAGGAAACATTCTGTTTTAAGTTATTCAATACAAATCCTTGAAGGCTACAATGTTTTTTTTAAATATATAGGTTTATTTTCTCATTTTTCTGTATCTTAACTTAAACCTGCAGATAAAAACTGATTTCTAAACATAGTTCCCATAATTATCACTTGGAAGTATTAAATGAACTTACACTTTCAGTTGTCAAACCCTAAAAATGATATTATTTTAGGAGGTTCCTACTTATACTCATTCTTTATTCTTCCAAGTTTCATTTATAAAGTGGTGGCCTGGTGTGATGGTTTGTATATTCTAGGGTCAGGGAGTGGCATTATTAGGATATGTGGCCTTGTTGGAGTAGGTATGTCACTGTGGCTGTGGGCTGTAAGAACTTAGTCGTTAGCTGCCTGGAAGTTGCCTAATCCTAGTGTGCTAGCAGGCTTCAGATGAAGATGTCCACTTCTCAACTCTTCCTAGACCATGCCTGCCTAGATGCTGCCATGTTCCTGCCTTGATGATAATGGACTGAACTTGTGAACCTGTAAACCAGCCCCAAATAAATGTTATCCTAATAAGACATTGGTTGAGGTGTCTCTTCATAGCAGTAAAACCCTCTGACTAAGACATCAGGGGAGGTTATTCTGAGGAATGTGTTTCTGTAGATTAGTTTTGTTTTCACACAAAGTAAATTGATGATCAATTTTTAAATGTTTCATAATTATAACTTCCCTGTACCTATAAACATAAACATGCATTCATATATAATAAGAAAATAGTCTACAATACTAGTGAAGTTGTTTTCAAGGGAAATTGTGTTTTTCATAGATCCTTTCTTTTGTATGTGTTTTCTGTTATTAATTTTATGCCTTTATGAAGCTGCTAACAAGCTAAGTGTGGAATACACTTTCTAGATATGGAGATGCATAGGGTCACATGTGGTGAGCCCTCCATGGAAGAATGTAGAAGTTTCCCAAATAGCTAAAAGTGGCTGAAGAAAGTAGCCAAGAAAAAAATCCAGAAGCTATAAGCAGGCTTGTAATTTTTTTTAACTTCACAAAACCCAAAAGCCAGAGGAAGGCAATACTAAGACCTTAAAAGCTATTACTCATTATCGACCTGTGCACAGGACCACTTCAGGAAGATGAGCTGACTAATACTTAGGTCATTTGAAAAGCTTTTCCTCTTTCTTCTGTGCAGAAAATGACTGACAACAACTATATATATTTCACTTATTATTTCTTAGTTTGGTTTATTAAAAGTGATCATTCTACAGTATGTAGTAGACTTCACAGCAGCAAAGCTCAACCTGTGAGTCACAACCCCTTTGAAGGTACATTCAAATATTTTGCATATCAGATATTTCATGTTACAATTCACAGCAGTAGTAAATTATGAAGTAAACTATGAAACTATGAAGTGGCAATAAAATAATTTTGTGACGGAGGGATCAGAACATGAGGAAGTCTATGAAAATTTCAAAGCATCAGGAAGATAGGGAACCATTGCTTTATAGTATTATTTGGTCATTTGTTCTTACCCAATTGTTAAAATTAAGTTATTAAATGTCATGATTGGAGCAAATGTCAGCACTGGTTCTTTATTAGCTATCAAAATTTTTAGTATGTATGTGGAAATGAGAGAAACATTGGTAATGGGAGTTTTGTATACACAGGACTTAGCTTGAATGATAGCATTAGCCTAGGGTTATACAAATATAATAAAGTATCACTGGCATCACGGATGTCTCTTTTTGTTTATATATTTAAACATCTATATATTTCCAGCTACCAATTTGGCTTAGTTATAAGGAGAACTTGTTGCTTGTGGGGGGTTGAATACAATAGCCTCCATAGGCTCACATATTTGCATGCTTAGTCACAAGGGCACACCCAACAGCCATAATCTGCATCCCCATTGTTGGGTCCATATTCTGTCACAGCAGAAGACCTAAGTTTTCCTGAAGGCCACTGTGGTTCTAGGGACCCCAGAGGCAACCCCGGTACCCAAAATCGCAGAGGTCACTCAGACTACAAATTCCCCAGCAGAGACACCCTGCTTGACCTACGAGACTAACTGGTAATCAGATCCCAAGGCCACTCAAGGCATAAGACAAGAGAGAAAACTGAAGTACAAGAAATAATCTTGAATCCATCTTATAAAAATGATAAAGGCTATTAAAGAAGAAATGAATAAATCCCTTACAGAAATTTAGGAAAATAAAATTGAACAGGTGAAGGAAAATGAATAAAACTGTTCAGCACTTGAAAATGGAAATAGAAGCAGTAAAGAAAATACAAACTGAGGGAATCCAGTAGATAGAAAATCTACGTAAGAGAACAGGATATACAGAAGCAAGCATCAACAAGGGAATATGAGAGACTGAAGAGAGAATCACAGGCATAGAAGATACAATAGGAAAGAATTTATACAGTGGTCATATAAAATGTTAACATTTAAAAGGGGCTGAAACCAGATATCCAGGAAATTGGAACACTGTGAAAAGACCAATTATATAAATACCAGTAATAGAGGAAGAAAAGGATGTCTAGCTCAAATGCACCGAATATATTTTAACAAATTCTTAGAAAATGTCCCTAACCTAAAAAAAAGGATGTTTCTAATTGTCCAAAAATATTACAAAACATGGGAATCCAATGAAGGAGTGAGAGAAAATACTAAAGGAGCTGAAGGGGTTTGCAACACCATAGGAAAAAAACAATGTCAGCCAACCAGACCCCACCAGAGCTCCCAGGAACTAAATCACCAGCCAATGAGTAGATATGGAGGGACCCATGACTTCAGCTACACATGTAGCAGACAACATACTTATTGAACATCAATGGGAGCAGAGGCCCTAGGTCCAGGGAAGGTAAGCAACAGAACCTAAGAAATTGAAGAGGATCACAGAAGATGGAATGTTTGCCCATGTTCATGGATTGTCAGGATTAATAATGTAAAAATGACTATCTTGCCAAAAGCAATCTATAGATTCAGTAAAATCCCTATCAAAATTTCAACTCTATTCTTCATAGAGTTAGAAAGCAATTTGCAAATTATTCTGGAGTAACAAAAAAACCCAGGATAGCAAAAACTATCCTCAACCATAAAAGAACTTCTCTGGAATGACCATCCTTGAGCTCAAGAAGTATTACAGAGCAAGAATGATAAAAACTGTATGGTATTGGTACAGAGACAGACATGCAAATCAAGGCAATAGAATTGAAGACCCAGAAATGAACCCACTCACCTATGGTCACATGATCTTTGACAAAGGAGACAAAACCATCCAGTGGAAAAAAGATAACATTTTCATCATATGATCCTGGTTCAACCAGAGGGGAGCATGTAGAAGAATGCAAATCAATCCATTCTTATTGTCTGGAATAAAGTTCAAGTCCAAGAGGATTAAGGACCTCCACATAAAACCAGATACACTCAAACTATTAGAAGAAAAAGTAGGGAAGAACCTCAAACACACAGGCACTGGGGAAAATATCCTGAACAGAACACTAATGGCTTATGCTCTGATATGAACAATGATAAATGGGACCTCATTAAATTGCAAAGCTTCTATAAGGAAAAGGACACTGTTATTAGGACAAAATGGCAACCAACAGGTTTGGAGAAGATCTTTAGCAATCCTACAATCTATAGAGTACTAATATTCAATATATACAAAGAATGTAAGAAGTTAGACTCCAGAGAATCAAATAACTCTTTTAAAAAGTAGGGTACATGACTACACAAAGATTTCTCAACTGAGGAATATCCTAACCCTGAGAAGCACATAAAGAAATGTTCAACATCCTTAGACATTAGAGAAATGTAAATCAAAACAACCCTGAGATTCCACTTCACACCAATGAGAATGGCTAAGATAAAAAAAAAAAAACCCTCAGGTGACAGCAGAAGCTGGCAAGGATGCGGAGAAAGAGGAACACTCCTCCATTGTTGGTGGGATTGCAGACTAGTACAACCATTCTGGAAATCAGTCTAGAGGTTCCTCAGAAAATTGGACATTGAATACCTGAGGACCCAGCTATACCTCTCTTGGGGTATATACCCAAAAGATGCCCCAACATATAACAAAGACACGTGCTCCACTATGTTCATAGCAGCCTTATTTATAATAGCCAGAAGCTGGAAAGAACCCAGATGCCCTTCAACAGAGGAATGGATACAGAAAATGTGGTACTTTTCCACAGTGGAATACTACTCAGCTATTAAAAACAAAGACTTCATAAAATTCATAGTCAAATGGGTGGAATTAGAAAATACCATCCTGAGTGAGGTAACCCAATCACAAACACACACACACACACACACACACACACACACACACACACACACACACAAGGTATGCACTCACTCATAAGTGGATACTAGCCCCAAAAGCTTATATTATCCACAGCTTGTATTATCCACAGACCACATAAAACTCAATATGAAGGAAGACCATAGTGACTATGCTTCAGTCCTTCTTAGATAAGGGAACAAAAATATACATAGGAGGAGATATGGAGACAAATTTTTGAGCAGAAACTGAAGGAATAGCAATTCAGAGCCTGGGAATTTAGCCCATATACATACATCCACCAAACCCAGACAGTATTGCTGATGCCAAAAAGTGCATGCTGACAGGAGCCTGATATAGCTTTCTCCTGTGAAGCTCTGCCAGAGCATGACAAATACATAGATGCTGCATGCAACCATTGAACTGAGAATGGATTCCCCATTGAAGGATTTGGAGAAACTGTTGAAGAAGCTGTATTGTTTTGCAATCCCATAAGAATGATCTTATCAACCAACCACAGCTCCCAGGGACTAAACCTCCATTCAAATATTACACACGGACACACCCATGGCTCCAGCTGCATATGTAGCTGAGGATAGCCTTATTGGTTATCAATGGGAGGAGAAGCCCTTGGTCCTGCCAAGGCTCAGACTCCCCAGCCCCCAGTATAGGCAAATGTCAGAATGAGGAGGTGGGATGGGTTGGTTGAATGGGTGTAGGAACACCCCCCTCATAGGAGAATGGGGAGGGTTGATGAGATAGTGGGTTTGTGGATGGTAAGCTGGGATAGGGGATAACATTTGAAATGTAAATAAATAAAAATCCAATAAAAACAAACAAACAAAAAAGAAGCATGTTGGAGGAGTATGAAAAAGGGAGGAATGAGGATAACATTTGAAATGTAAAATATCCAGGAAAAATAAAATGAAAAAAAAAAAGGATTACAGAACACCAAATAGGTTGGACCCAAAAAGACAATCCCTCCATCCATAATGATGAAAATATTAAACATACAGAATATAGAACAGATATTAAAAGGTACAAGGGAAATAGACCAAGTAACATGTAAAGGCACACCTATTAGAATTATATTCAACTTTTCAACAGTGGTCTTAATCAGAGAAAGCCCAAGGAGAGTTAAGGCAGTCCACTTAGTTTGTCAGTCAGTCGAAAATCACTGCAGTGAGTTCAGGGAAATGGACTTGAGTACTTTTCTGACATCATGCATTTCAGTGCAGACAGCAAAGGCAGTTGAAGCCAGAGAATAAGAAGGAGCCAGAAGATTAGCACAAATTGCCAGAATTAGTGTAACACCAAGGAGACCAATTGAATGAGAAGCTTAGAGAAGCCAGATTGAATCAGTAAGCTTGGAGATGAGTTTTAAGCCAGAGCAGGTGAGGTGAACCACCCAGTCAGAGGGCAGAAAAAAAACAGAAAGGGTGAGCTTATTCATCAGTAAGCCTTGAAGGCTATAACTATATAAAGTGAATAAAAGATACTCTTATAACACACACATACATACACACACACACACACACTATAAATATGAAAGGAAAGGGAATGAACAATTCTTGAATTCTTGCTCACTAATATATCACATCAATGGAATTAACTCCCCAATAAAAACACATTAGAATGTATGCTAAAACAGCTTGCATCATTCATCAGCAAACAAAAATTACTAATCCATATCAAATATAGACAAAGATATGAAATGTTAAAGATGTGAAAGTATGAAACATATGAAAATGTATCAATATAATCCACCATATAAGCAAAGTAAAAGAAAAAACATATAATCATTTCATACATGCTGTAAAGCCTCTGACAACATTGAATACTCCTTCATGGTAAAAGTCTTAGAAAGATCAGAGACACAGGGGAGTGAAGCTTAAAGCTGTCACACTGAAATCAGAGCTGTCTTACCAAAAGCATCTATAGATTCAGTGCAACTCCCTTCAAACTTCCAATATAATCCTTCTTAGACCTTGAAAGAATGGTCATCTTCATTTAGAAAAATAGAAAATACAGGATATCTAAAATGATCTTGTCCAATAAAGAAATATTTGGAGGTATCAACATTCCTGATTTCATTCTGTACTCCAGAGCAATAGTAAGACTTTATGACACACAGGTTGATCAGTGGGATCGAATGAAAGGACAAGTCATCTATGAATACTTCATTTTTGACAAAGAAGCCAAAATTATGCAATGGTAAAACAAAAGCCTCATCAAGCCAATCAGGGAAATGCAAATCAAAATTCTGAGATTGTACCTTACACCTGTGAGAATGACTAAGAAGCTTAGCAATAGCTCATGGTAACAAGAGGAACATTTCTTCATTGCTGTAGGAGTGCTAACTTGTACAGTCTTGTACAATCACGTTGGAAATTAATTTGTTGTGCTGTCAGAAAAATGGAAATAGACCTACCTCAATATTCAGCTATACCATTGTGATTTGAATAGGTATGGCCCCTATAGACTCATGTATTTGAATGCTCTGTATGTGACACATAGAGAGTGGCAATATTAGAAAGGTGTGACCACATTAGAGGAAGTGTGTGAGTGGGTAGACAGGCTTTGTTATCTAATATATAAGATCAAGCCTTCCTCAATGTGGCACACACTTTTCTACTACTGCCTGTGGATCGAGATGTAGATTTCTTAGCTCCTCCTGTACCATGTCTACCTTCATACTGCCACGTCTCCTGCCATAATGATAATTGACTGAAACTCTGTTACTCTAAGATAGCCCCAATGTTTTCCTTTACAAGAGTTGCTATGTTCACATTGTCTCTTCACAACAGTAAAACTTAAATTAAGACAACGACTCCTAGGCGTGTACCTAAAAGATGCTCCACCAGACCATAGGACACTTGCTCAACTCTGTTCACAGCAGGTAAACATCATAGGCAGAAGTTGGAAACAACAACAACGTAAAAGTGCGTCAAAGAAAGAATGTATGAAGAAAATGTAGTACATTTACACAATTACAAGGATTACTCAGTTATTAAAAACAATAATATCATGAAATTTGTGGGCAAATGGATGGAACTAGAAAATATCATCTTGGGTGATATAGTTTCAGAAAGACAAACATGTTTTGTACTCATGTATAAGTGAGTATCAGCTATAAAGAATAATCATGCTCACATTCATAGACACAAAGAAACTAAGTAACAAGGAGGGTTCAAGGTGGGGCAGGTAATTCTCATTGAGGAAGGAAAATAGCTGAGTTTTTTTGTGGGTGGACAGGTCAAGGGGACTAGACAGGGGTGTGAGAAGCAATAGGAACACTAAGGATCAGGTGAGGGGAGGATGGAGGGAGAGAGGACTGGCTTCCATGTAAGACTTGGGAACCAACCCATCCATAAAACCTTTAAAACCAAAATTTGTCCTGTCAACAAGAAGCATAGGGATAAAATGGAGCAGAAGTTGTGAGAGTAGCCAATCAATGACTGGTCCAACTTAGGACACATGCCATGAGACAGACCTCCCCTCTGACACTGTTAACAGTGTTTTGAATACTTGAAGATAGGAACCTCGAATAACTTTCATCAGAGAGGCTTCACAGAGCAACTGATAAAACAAGATTAAGAGATGAGACTGAGAGTTAAACATTAAATGGAGCTTGAGGAGTCATGCAGAAAATAAAGGGAGGATGTAGGACTCTAGGGATACAGGACACCAGAAGAAAACCTTCAGAATCAACTAACCTGGGAGACTGAACCACTAACCATGGAGCTTGTATGGGAGTGATCTAGGCTCTCTGCACATTTATATCTATTGTGTAGCTTGGTCTATATGGACTCTAATAGCTACAACAGGGCCTTTTCTTTTCCCTGCCTTTGGGAGCCTTTCTTCATACTGGGCTGACTAGCCTAGGTTCAAGAGGAGAGGATGCAAATAATCTTATTGCAACTTATGCCAAAGCATGTTGATATCCATGGGAAACCTCAACTTAAACTAATAGTAGAAGTGAATATCAAAGATGTTAGAGAGGACATTAAAAGAGAAAAGAGAGAAAAAAATTTAAAAAAAGAGAAAAGAGAATTTAATTAAAAGCAAGAAGGAGCTTTTGTCTATTTCTGTTTAAAAAATAAATTTGGTATAATCTTAAATAAAAAAATACATATAAAAATTTAACTGCAAAATGAAACAAACAAGAAACAAATCCAGATAGACTTTTTATCTTTGTGTGATTTTTTTCAACAGTTGAAACACCCTGCACTTGTGAATTTTCACTGGTAGAAAATGGATTGTGAAAGCCATGAATCCCTAAATAAGGTCAGACTCAGTTGGAGCTGTGAAAAATAATAGACAGGGAAGAATATTGCAGAGGACGGAACCAAGAAAATAACTCCACTACCATAGCAACTAGATTTTGTAATTCATATCAATCAGCATTTGAAATGTCCTCTGGGAAGTGTGTCAGATTGTCCATTTTTAGCAGGTGAGTTTACAACACTTACATGTTTGTTCCCTGCCATTATGTATTTATGGTCTTTACCATTGACAGTAGGTTTATTTAAGCCACATTGTATTAAAGGTACACAAACTTCTGCCTTCATGAAGCCAAGTATTTGTGAAGATTCTATTGTTATACATATAAACTATTGGGTTGAGCACTATGTCATTGAAACCAGTTCAAGTAAGGTAGGTGATAATAAATACACCCCACTATTGAGATGGAATATCTGTCCTAACATTGGAAAACTTTCAAAGTCATCTTAGCTAATGGTCCATAGTAAAGAGCTGGTAAAATAAAAGTTAAAGGACAACTAGAGAGACAGAACTTAGTATGCAACTTTGATAATCTTATTATTATTTTTAATTTTTTGAGTTCATAATTTAAGTACATATCTTTCTACCCTTTCCTGTTTTAAATGTTTCCATATATCCCCTCCCAGTGATCCTTCCTATTTGTGGCCTTTTATTAATTGTTTTTGTAAGCATATATGTTTATGAAATACATGCATATCTTAAATATAACCCATTCAGTCCATAAGTTATTATCCACATTTATGTTGTCAGGGTTACCACTTGGCACTGGGACAACCAGTTGGTGTGCTCTTCCATGCAGCGAATAACTTACCTCTCCTGTTTGCAGAAGAATGTGCTAGATCTCCTCGAACTGGAGTTATAGACCATTTTATAATGGTTGCTGGAAAATAAAACCCTACATCTCCTTACCACTTAACCCAATTAACTGTAACATATTCCTTTTCTTTGTGCCTTTTATTATAGTCTTCTTGAATATTTTATATATTTTTATTATGAACGAACTAGTTTAGCAATGAATGGATAAAATAAACTAAGATATATCATGTATTGAAAATTATAGCATGTTAGATTTGAACAAGATGATATACATTTTTACATTTTTTAAATAAAATCAATGTTCGAAAGTGTATACACAATGAACTTTATACATCAATATTGTGAATGACAAAATAGAGTAGGAAAATAAAGTATATCGTCATGTCTACATTCTTCCCTCAGAAAGCCAAGAAAAGTATTTTGGCAGACTTTGATATTCATGAAATGATTCCAATGAGTCACAGTTTTGAAATATATCATCGTACTAATTAATTACATAACCTCTAAGCTAATATTCACTTTCTCATACCATATATATTTATCTGCATTAATTAATTAATTAATTAACTTTATGTCTTGATTGCAGTCCCTGTCTTATTCTAGTCCTCCAAATCACAACATTCCTTCCCCCTTCCCTTCTTCTCTGAGAATGGGAACACTCCCCTGGATCCCTAGGTAACAACCTACTCTAGCAAATCAAGTCACTGATGAACTAGGCACGTACTCCCCTTCTGACAACAGACAAGCCAGCCATGTTAGAAAGCAGGATCTACAGACAAACATCTGAGTTGAGAACAGACCCAGCTCCAGTTGTTGGGGTCCCACATCTGCTACATATGTGTGATGGGCCTAGGTCCAGTTCATGTGTGCTATTTGGTTAGTGGTACATACTCTGTATAGCCCTCAAGTATCCAGGTTAGTTGACTCCGTTGATCTTTTTTTTTTTTTTTTTTTTTTGGTTCTTTTTTTCAGAGCTGGGGACCGAACCCAGGGCCTTGCGCTTCCTAGGTAAGCGCTCTACCACTGAGCTAAATCCCCAGCCCCAACTCCGTTGATCTTTTTTGTGGAGCCTATAAACCCTCAATCCTTCCTCCAACTCTTCCACAAGACTCCCTAGAGTTCCATCTATTGTTTGGGTATAGGTCTCTGCATCTGTATCTGTGAGTTGTTAGGTGCAGCCTATCAGTGGTAAGTTATTATAGGCTCCTGTGTACAAGCATGACAAAATGTCATCAATAGTGTCAAGGACTGGTTCTTGCCCATCGGATGACTCACAAGTTGGGCTGGTCATTTGGTTGGTCATTCCTCAGACTTTGCTGCATCTTTGTCCCTCCACATGTAGGCAGAACACATTTTGGTGAGATTCCACCTCACATCAGTAAGAATGGCTAAGATCAAAAACTCAGGTGATAACAGAAGCTGGTGAGGGTGTGAAGAAAGAGGAGTACTCCTCCATTGTTGGTGGGATTGCAAGATGGTACCACTACTCTGGAAATCAGTCTGGAATTTCCTCCTAAAATTGGCCATAATACTACCTGAGGACATGTGGAATGGTAACTATATCACCCTGGACATATACCCAAAAGATGCTCCAACAAATAACAAGGACACATGTTCCACTATGTTCATAGCAGACTTATTATAATAGCCAGAAGCTGGAAAAAAAACAGATATCCTTCAACAGAGGAATGGATACAGATAATGTGGTACATTTACACAATGGAGTAGTACTCAGCTGTTAAATTCAAATGACTTTGTGAAATTCTTATGCGAATGGATGGAATTAGAAAATATCCTGAGTAAAGTAATCTGGTCACAAAAGAACACACATGGTATGCACTTACTGATAAGAAGGTATTAGTCTGAAAACTCAGAATACCTAAGATACCATTCACAGACCATGTGAAGCTCAAGAAGGAAGACCAAAATGGGGATCCACCAGTCCTTCTTAGAGGGGGGAACAAAATATCCACAGGAGGAAATTCAGAAACAAAGTGTGGTATACAGACTGAAGGAAAGGCCATCCAGAGACTGATCCACCTGGGTATCCATTCCATATACAGTCACAAACCTAGAAACTTTTGCAGATGCCAAGAAGTGTATGTTGAGAGGAACCTCATATAGCTATCTTCTGAAAGGCTCTGCCAGAGTGTGACAAATACAGAGTGGATGCTCACAGCCAACCATTGGACTGAAAATGTGGTCCCCAATGTATGAATTAGAGGAAGTACAGAAGGAGCTGAGGGGTTTGTAACCCCATAGGAAGAACAACAATATCAACCAACCAGACTCCCCAAAGCTTCCATTGTCTAAACCATCAACCAAAGAGTATAAATGGGGGGAACCCATGGCTCTAGTTATATAGGTAGCAGAGGATGGCCTTGTAGGATATCAAAGGGAGGAGAGGCCATTGGTCCTGTGAAGGCTAGATACCACAGTGTAGGAGATTGCCAGGGTGGAGAGGCAAGAGGGAGTGGGTGGATGGGTGGGTGAGCACCCTCATAGAAGCAGGCTTAGGGGATGGGCTAGGGTGTTTCCAGAGGGTCTAGCATTTGAACGTAAATAAAGAAATTATCGAATTAAGAACCAAATTTATAAAGTGACTATCTTATACGTTTTCCATCCACAAAGCTGACACATCAAGAAAAAGAGGGTTGAATAGAAAAGTATCAGACGATTAAGAGAGTGATTTAGGTTGCTGAGATTATCAAAAGTAAAATGCCTTTTTAAAGACAAACAAGTCCAAAAAATAAACAATTTTATAACAATTCACAGTAAAATATACTAATTTTTAAAATTGCTCATGGAATAAAAATACCTAACCCCCCAAACTGATACAAATATAATAAAATGCATATGTTAATTAGTGTTATTTAGTTTTTTGAAAACTTATAAGTATGTACATGAATGTAAGCAGTAAAGGCACAAAAATTTCAGTCATTAATAAAATACTACATAAAACATTTTAATCAATGTGTAATGATTGTATAAATAAAACTATGTGTGGTGAAATAATTTGTAATTTCATACAATAAGAACTAGTTATGCAAACATTTTCAGTAAAGTCTGAAATAAAAGTAATAATTAGTATAAAGCCAATAAACTATCTTGGAAGCACGGAAATATGCACAGATTTAGAATAAGAAAGAGATAGTTTTAACACCATTAAATAATGTGAAACTGTGTCTGCTCCTTAGTGTACATTAGCAACATTGAATTAAGAGAGAAAGCATAGGAATGTCATTCAGTGGTAGACAGTTAAGTCATATGTATGGCCTGTGTGTAGCCCTAAGTCTAATTTCTACCAAGGAAGAGTAATGAGGAAGAGGAGAAAGAGGAGAAAGAAGATGAAGAGGAGGCAAAGAAGAAGAGCGAAGATGAAGAAGAGGTGGAGGAGGGAGAATTTAAAACTAAGGGATAGAAATTTCAGTATTCATAATATCACTAAAACAAAATTATCATAGACTTGATTTTTCTATATTAATTAGTTTTATAAAACAATACATTTTGCCTGTAGTTCTAAATTGGGACATTTATATTAGCCTCACATATTTGAATTATCTAATTATACTATTGACTCTTGTTGACATGGAGAGTTTGAACTGTTTACACAAGAAAAAATAATTGCATGAGGCCATTATACTATTTTTCACTCATTTAATATGCATCAATGGAGTGCTTTTTGCAATGTTTGTTGAAAGGGGCGCATGAGACTAGGGCACTGAATTTGAGGATACAGAGGAGAGGTGAAGTTCTTCAGTGTGCTACCTCCCTCTTTGGCTGGAAGGACTTCTGGGTTCCTAGGGAATGCCTACTGAAGTTCTAGGCTTGGCTTAAACAATGACTAGGGGCAAGGAAAGTTTGGAAGTGAAGAGCTGTGCAAAACGCTGGAGATAAGGGGTGGGGGTGGGGAGGTTGGATGCAGCAATGGTCTCCTGCACAGCTAGGGATAAAACTAGATTAGATTTGGAAAAGAAGAGACAGAAGTGAAATATTCTGTTAGCCTACCTGCTTCCGTTCAGGGTTGGCTTTCAAATTGTCAAAAAATGCCTGCTGGAATTGACAGCTCTGAGAGAGCAATGAGGAAGGAAGCAATGGGGAGGAAGGTTGAATGGTAAGATCTGTTGATACCCTGGAGATGAAGAGAGGTAAGAAAGGGAGGCTGCATCAGATGATCTTTTAATATTATTAAAATATTATTTTCTAAAGCTAATGAGTAGATGTTTTATTATAGATAGTTATGTTTGTTATTGTGACACTAAGCCTCCTTCTTAAATAACCAGGAAAATTAATTAATGGGCATTTCCCACCTTGAACTCTATAAATAGACATGCACTCTCTGTCCTGCTGTATCACTTCCGAACATTGAGCAGGGTAAGGGCCGTGTGGTTGTGATCATGATCAGAGTAGTGATTCTAAAATGGGATGGATACCTTTACACTATTTACTTGTGGGAGTAGTAGCTGTAAGAAACTAGTGTGCCAAATTAGGAAATGTTTTCCAATTCAGTATGTCTGATTAGACATCAAGAATGTGGCTTTCTGATCTAAATAAAGTTAATTATGTTACTAGTAAAGTATCAAAATAGTTTTAAACAGGCTGTGTGCTTTCCAAATCTGATTCTATATAAAACAAATATGTCATTTAGCCAAAGGCGGTCAATTGGAAAGCCAGTGCCAGCTGGATGCTGGAGAGTGGAAGAGAAGGAAAGGGATGGAGGGAGGAAGGGAGGGGAGGAGACAGAGATTATTCTGGTACAAATGAAAGTTACTCCAAATTACCTTAAAATATTTGTTAATTTCAATTTATTAGATAATTTATAGTTTAATAGTTTTTATTCAATAAAAATACATATTCTCCTGCTATAACATCATCTAAATGTAAATCATCCTTGTCATGATGGACTTTTGAGATTTCAACATGAAAATTATCTAGTTGATGATGCAAGTTTTAAAGATAATAATGATAGAGTTCATTCTTTGCATTTTAAATACTTTCAGATAGCAATTTTGTTTGGTATTCATGCCTTAAACAAGATTCAAATCAAATAGAATGTTTTCTATTTGATTATAACCTCCATGTAAGAAATTACTGAAAATTTACTCTCTTTAAACTGCTTTCCCATTATATAATAGCTGTGGGTCATATATAGCTAGATACCAGTTACTGCATTATTTTCTGTGACTGTCATGAGTATAAAATTAATGTCCCTTTTAAAATTTTTCTTCGATATTTTATGTACTTATATTTTAAATGTTATCCACTTTTCCCACTTTCCCATACCCCGTTTGCCTCCCCCACCTTCTATGAGGATGCTCCCACTCCTACCCACTCCCACCTCTATGCAGTGGCATTTCCCTACATTGGGACAAGCCTTCCCATGACCAAGGGCCTTTCCTCCTATTCATGCTGGACAATACCATCCTCTGCCACACATGTGCCTGGAGTCATGGGTCCCTCCATGTGTATTCATTAGTTGGTGGTTTAGTCCAGCATGTGATAGATGCAAATGCAGAGACCTTTAGCCAAATACCATGCTGAGTCATGGAACATTGACGAAGAGTTGGAGGAAGGATTTCTGGAACCACAGCAGTCAGGAACCTCAGGAGAACATGACCCTCAGGACTCAAAATGGCTCACAAAGACTGAAACAACAATCATGGACCCTGTATGCCTTCTCTGCATATATTTTATGGTTGTGTGGCTTGGTGTTTTGTTGGACTCCACTAACAGTAGGAGTATGGGGTACCTCTGAGTCTTTTGCCTGTTTTTGAGACCCCTTCTTTCTTCTGTGTTGTCTCAACAAGGCTTATTTGCATGATTGTACCGGGTATTATTGTACCATGATCTGCTGTATTTTATTATCATGCCTGGGAGGTCTGTCTTTTTCTGAAGGGAAAAAGAGGAGAAGTAAATATAACAGAGAGGGGAGATAGGAGAGATGGGAGGAGGGGAGGTAGGAAAAATCTGTACTTATGATATAATGTAGTTAAAGAAAAAAAAACTAAAATTAAAAGAATCTATTTTGAATAAAAACCAAAATCAATCTATCAAACACACACACACACACACACACACACACACACACACACACACACACACTGAAATGGTGCTGAATAAGAAAAACACAATAACCTGAAAAAAATCATAGTCAATAGGAAACCTCTAGAACAGGATGGTTCATCTGGAAAATAAAATCAAAGACAGAAAACAAGGTACAGACTCACTTAGTAGAAATCAAAATCATTTCTAAATTACATATATGAACTGCAACTGGAATAAACTTAAACCGGAAAACACTCAATTTTTTGATTATGAGAATAGAAGAAGAAAACCACAAAGGCACAAAGAGTGCTCTTAAAATGCAAAAGAAAAAATCTGGAAAGAATCTAGGGCCAAAAGATAAAAATTGTCAAACCAATTTGTAATATTTAGCAAAGCTGTCTATTAAAACTAAAAGAGAAATTAAAAAGTATATTTTATAATAGAAACAGAGTAAACAAATTTATCTCTTGTTTTTACATCTTCCATTTCTAATATCATCTCTAACTATTTATAAATGCATTAAGTTTTATGGATTTTGATTCTGGTTAATTTTTGTGGGTGGTATTTGTAATCATTTACTTAAAGAACATAGTCAATAGAACAATTCAGCAACCTAAATATTGGGAAAAAATTCCACTCACTGCACATCTGATAGAGAGGCTAATATCCAAAATATAAATTCAAGAAGCTACCCTCCAGAAAAAAAACGAAAAACCTAATAAAAATAATGGGGTACAGAACTAAACAGAATTCACAACAGAGGAATCTTCAATGGCCAAGAAACACTTAAAGAAATGTTCAAAGGCCTTGGTGATCAGAGAAATGCAAATCAAAATGTCCCTTAGATTATACCTTATACCTATCAGAACTCAGGGACAACACATTTGGGCCAGGATATGGAGAAAGAGAAACACTCCTCCATTGCTGGTGGGATTGCAAACTGGTAAATCACTCTGGTAATCAATCTCAAGGTTCCTTAGAAAATTGGTAATAGATGTACCTCAAGATCCAGATATAGCACTCTTGGGCAATTACCCAAAAGATATCTCACCATGCCACAGGGGCATGTGCTCCACTATGTTCATAATGGCCTTATCTATGATAGCTAGAAGCTGGAAACAACCCAGATGTCCCACAACAGAAGAATGGATACAAAAAAATGTGGGTCATTTACATGACGGGATATTATTCAGCTAGTAATAATAATGAGGACATCACGAGTTTTGAAGGCAAACAGACAGAACTAGAAAACATCATCCTAAGTGAGGTAACTCAGACACAAAAGGACATACAAGGTATGTACTCACTAATAAGTGGATATTAGGCAAAAAAGTACAGAATATCTAGGACACAAATCACAGAACTCAAGAAGGTTAACAAGCAGAGGGACCCAAGTGAAGATGTGTCGATCCAACTTGTGATGAAGAAGAAAATAATTACAGGAGGCAGAGGGAAGGAGGGACCTCAATGGGAAAGGGGAGTGGGAGGAGAAAAGAGGAACATGATCACGTATTGGGGGAGGAGGATAACAGGAGAGAAGCCCTGAGGGCCACCAAAATGAATGGACATATACAACCTCGTTGAGTCACAGGTCGGGGACCATCTAGAAGGTACCAAAAACGTAGGAGGTAAGAGATTGTCAGGACTTAATGGGAGGGACCTTAGATAAAGTCTCCAACAGTGGAGAGAGGAGACTTGAAGATTCCACCTCCAGTAGAAAGACAGAGCATCAAATGGAGGCATGGGGTTGCCATCCAACAGTCAACATCGCTGACTCAAAATTATTCTTGTCTAAAAGACCTGCAAGGTCAAAAAAGAAGAAACTGAGGCAAGGTCGATCCAGTGACCGACCCAATTTAGGACCCCTTTCAAGGAGCAACTCCAAGACCTGACACTAATACTGATACTATGCTGTGCTTACAGATAGGAGCCTAGCAAGGCTGGTCCTCCAAGAGGCCCATCAAGCAGCTGACTGAGACAGAAGCAGATACTTATACCCAACCAATGGATAGAAGCCAAGGACCCATGTGGTTGAATTGGGAAACAGTGGAAGATGTTGAAGAGTAGAGTGACCGCATAGAAAGACCAGCTGTCTCAACTAACGTGGACACATGGAGATCTCTCAGACACTGAGCTACCAACTATACAAGAGCTTGTCTGAGAACTCCCACACATATACAACAGCAGACTATACAACAGAGGACTTCTGAGTTTGGCCTCAATGGGAGAAGATGTGCCTAACCCTCAAGAGACCAAAGAGTGTGGGGAGGCCTGTTGTGGGGACATTCTCTTGGAGATAGGAAAGGAAGTATGAGATGAGGAACTGAAGGAGGGCAGGCCGGGAGGCAGGTTAATGACTAGACTGTAAAAAAATAAAAATAATAAAAAAAAAGAGGAAAGAGAAGTGTGGAATAAAGGAGGCCGTTTAGAGGATATTTAAAAAATATTTTTTATGTAAGCAATACTATACACAAATAAGAAGTCACAGGGAAACAATAAGTAATTCTTTATTAAAATAGGAAGAAATTCTACATTATACCTCTTTTTTAAAGAGGACATAATTACCACCCTATATAAAAACGTACCAAAATTCCACAAAACAATTAAATGACATTTAGAAATACATGGTGTTCGATAATAATTGTTAAGAAGGTCACAATTCCACAAGAAAAAGACACAGATTAGCAAATTTCATTAGAAAAGAGAACCGTTTTTGTTTCCAGCCTACAATTTACCTAAGGATTAAAAAATAACACCTCTTAAGGGAAAGACAATGGAAAACTATGTTCCAAACAAACGGATCCAAGATGCAAGCCAACTTAGTCTAATATCTGACAAAGTACCAAAGTTAATTCAAGATGAAGTAAATCACTTAAAAATAGACATAAAATGAAGGAGAAGGTATCAGTAATTACAAACCTCACAACAGCAAAACATGTCCATGATCTAAGGGACTTAATAGAAATTCTACCAGGCCTTTAGAAAAAATTGAACACTAAAACTTCTCATATTCTCTAAAATAGAAAAGGAAGTATCTCTTTAAGTCTCTTTTACTTGGCAAGAATTATCAGTATAATACTTCCAAACTAAATTTAATATTACACACACACACACACACACACACACACACACACACACACACACACACACCATCTTCTTCTTCTTCATCATCATTATCCTTGAT
The DNA here is from genome assembly GCF_021556685.1 of Rattus norvegicus. Taxonomy (NCBI): domain Eukaryota; kingdom Metazoa; phylum Chordata; class Mammalia; order Rodentia; family Muridae; genus Rattus; species Rattus norvegicus. The sequence continues at coordinate 73,932,578 of NC_141548.1, forward strand.
CAAAGAAACTTCACTTAAGAGACAGATGGAGGGTGTTACTATATAGCACATAGATCAACTCTGAGCCAGAAATCACATAATCATCTCTATAGAAACATTAAATACAGAAATTTGGTAATGTAAATAAATAAAATAAAAATTGAAAAAATAAAGAATGCTTTGTTTCTAAAAAAAAAACCTTTTGAAAAATCCTACATTCTTTTGTGTTATAATTTTTGTTAAAGGAGGTCTGGTAGAGTTCGAGGGTTGAGGACATTCTCTTGGAGACTGTTGGAGGGGTGAGTGAGGAGGTATGGAACAGTCCGAGGGTGGGCTGGAAATGAGATAAAGTCTGAACTGTAAAAAAATGAATAAAGAATAAATTAGAAAAAGAAAAATAGAAAAAGGGAACATTGTTCATCATAACACGAACAGTATAACTGTTTGTACCAGTACAATCTGATATAGCCATTACCGAATCATTGTGAGTATTCGTTTAAAAGACATAAATTCATAGGCCATAAAATCCATCTACAATACTCTGTTGCATATTTCCAGGGCACTCTGTGTCCTACTAGAGTGAAACTTGCACTTCTATGATCATTGTTGTTTCATTCAAAATAACCAAGAAATGCATACCATGTAGATGTCATTTATTATGAACAGTAAATGAAAATGAGAGTGTAGATGACTCATCTTTAAATGGCAAAGCTACATCCTCAAGGCTTGGGGATCTTGACTGAATACACTGGTGGTAAGATAACATGAGAGAGAGCAGGTGAAAGCAAGGGAAGATTACTGGCTAGACGTGGTACATGAGCTCAATGTAACTGTGATTAAAATGTATTCACAAGATCAACCCATCCAAATTTCCCAGCATGAATGGGTAGGGACTCATGAAGTTCTATAATTAACCGAGGAGTAACTATTGATAGGTGCTACAAGAGAAACCGTCAAATGTCATCAGCCTCTCAGCTTCAGAAAGGCTACCAGAACATCAGTTACATTGCTCTATACTCATCTGTATGAACTGAATTCAGTAGGTTTGCAAAAGAGCACTTGAAGTTAGGAATAATAATGATGGAGTATTGGGGAGAAATTGCAAGATTTGGAATGGAGGGGATAGATTTTTACAGCATTATATGATGGTAAAATATTCTGAAAAATGACTTTGAGGAGGTTATGCTTCCATGAAGAGGTGTCTAGTCACATACCCATATTGTGACAGCAAATAAAAATTAAAGAATAAAGTTAGTACCCAGAATACTAATGACCATATTAGCAATATTCTCTTTAGTGCGCAGCATACATTTTAGTAGCAAATGCATATGAATGTTTCTCTTGTTTATCATTTAGGAGTTTTTCTGTTTTATAGCCCCAGACTTAAAATATAAATTACCTGAGGAGGAGGGCCATAACACAGAGTTATTACTGTTAATAATGAGCTTGGAATGAAGCAATGTTCAGAAGCAAGGATGGAAATATCCACATAACCCCTTCAGAGTAATGGCTGAACTAGAATATAAATGCTGTGTGTAATTAAACATTTAGTTCTGCAGATATGTTATATATGAAATTGTGAGATCTCTCTCTCTCTCTCTCTTTCTCTCTCTCCCTCCCAGTATGTGTGTGTGTGCGTGCACGCGTGCATGTGTGTATAGTATATGTGTTTCTGTAGCAGCAGCAGTAGCAGCAGAAGCAGTAGATATAACAGATAATGTGGTTATTTACTTCTCAAGCTCTTTGCCACTACTTAGTATCATAACTCTTTAAAGGAAACTTGCAAAGGTCAAGTATTTACAGGAGTGGTTGCCATGCCCTGCAAGGTGATCACAATGTCAGTGTGATAAGATTACCTCCCCTTGAGAGCTGAGATCTAGGTCATTAGGAACAGCCCTGAGGAATAAAAGGGAGACAAACTACCTTCATTAGAATTATCCTTAACTCTGGGTGAAAGTACTACTTTATATTAAATTTATCACATTGACTTAAAGAGATATTTTTAAGCTTCGGTAAAGACATATATCCTAAGGCAGACATTTCTTAAAAGGGAATATAATTAAGCATCAGGTTTAATCCTTGTTTTAAGAGAAGAAGAAAAAAAACACATGATTTTTGTTTTATTTTCTAAAAACATTCCTAATTTTTTGTCAATCTTATTTCATCAGATTTGGAAGACAGTACCAGTTATGTTATTAGAATAAATTCCTAAACCAATGATGTCCTTTTCTTGGACTCTAATTTGCTTAGGATCCACATGGCAGGCAGCTCCTTACTTGTAAAAACTATTTCAGGGTAAGCTTTGGTTGGGACAGGTAATTTCCAGATGGGAATGGTCACAAGGGTCACCCATCTGTATCACAGCAGGAAAATGCCATCTGTCCAATTTAATCAGAATTGTTTCAAATTTGTGATTTTGAAAGTCTTGCTTATTCATTCTGCAGAGGAAAAAAAAAGCTTTAAAAGTCTGTGATATATAAGATCTTATTCATTTATATGGTTATAGAGGAATTAATAAGGATAGTGCCTAAAGCATCCCCAGAGTAATTTTCTAGTTGTGACAAGTACAAGTTCCCTTTGACACATGAGGAAATTGCTTCACTCTAGAAGACAGCATCTGTATGACATATTGAATATGGAGAATTCAAGCTGTTCCTACACAGAACATTCTCCCCTATGTGCTAGCATTTTTTGGTACAGGAATCTACTCTAGACATTACCGAGAGAGAATTGTAAACATCAACCCAGCACCATACTTTTGGATAGGCAACGGAGTCCCTCCTGTAAGTTATGCTAGGTCAATGGTGGTGTAAATCTTATAGGAGTAACCCAAGCAACATCTGGTTTGACTTAAAACTCACTCCAAAAAGATGGAGTCCATAAATAACACTCCTTAGGTGACCCAGATTCTGAGACTATACAGCTGAGGGGCCTAGCAGAGAAACAGGAACTATTGTTCAACTAAAAGAAGAAATTATAAAATGGCAGAGAAACCCAAGTTTGGACAGAAATATGTATGCTCCGAAATTTTTTAAAGATCAAATTAATCCGAGCCACATATAATTTGTTGTTGCTCTAACAATTGGAGTGTATATTTAATAAACAGGGCTCTAAATTTCTTAATTACTTAAATCATTTAAAAACCTGATTCATTGAAGAAAATAATTTAAAAAATAAATAAATATTAAATACAATGATCATCTTGATTCCGTAAAATAAAACGCTGTAACAGAGTCCCAATTGCCTGTCCTCAAGTGACAAGGGGTCCTTTCCTTTAGCCACTAAATCTGGTAACTTCAGGATTGGCTAGCTACTATTAATGGTATTTCAAACTATACAACTTTATGGTACAAGGTGAGCATGACTGGAAACATTTCTGCCCATCACTTTTAATATTGAATTTGTAAACACATGTTTTATGCCTTAAGCTGAGAATGTTCAGGAAACAATGAACTTAACTAAGCATACTTACAAATTGTCAGATCCCTGTATGAATGTGCATGGACTGTGAATAAAATCTTACTTCTTCCTCCATCCAGGAGATCATTGCTTTAGGAACAACTTCCCTACTTATTTACAGAACGTAGCCTATCTTAATCCATATCATTTTTGTCTTCACGGTGTACATTTACTTTACCCTAGTCAAGAAACGAACCTATTTTCAATAAAAGATATTAATAAAGGAAAACAGGAAGATAACCATACAAAATTACTCTCCTTCATACTCCTGTGACTACTGATATTTTTTCTGAAGACACCAAAACTATTGTTATAATGCAGAGTTACACTTGCTAGAAATTTGACACCAGAATTCATTAAATTAGTTACCACATATTTTGAATCCTTCATTACATCCAATAGCAATATAAAATTTGAGAAAAATATTTAATATTTTATTATTCAGGAAGTACTTTCTTTTCCTTCCTCCAGCTCTCTCTTCCTAATCCTTATATATCTTCTTTATTGGTTTTAAGCAACCTAGTACATCGTAAGTGTCTTATAGACAAGAATATGAGGTCAGGAACATTACCCAGTTCCTGACCTAGGCTCTCTGCTCAGTAATGTGGAAAGATCAAAAATATTCCAGCAGAATGAGGTTACAAGGGAACCCTTTCCTAGTCAATCCAAATATGAAATATAATCCTCACTTACAACCTAGCAAAGATTCACCTAAGTCATCTCCAGATGGCCAGATACTTCAGAATAAAAGAGTTATGCCACAAAAAATCCATTACAATGTGTTTTCTGTTACAGATATTTTAATATTATCCATAAGGGTTATTTATATTTTATTATTTCATCTATTTAAATGTTAATGATACTTCCTATAAATATTATTAAATATCAGTCATTTTCAGATAATTTTCTAGTCACAACTTTACTTGATTTCCATCAAATATTGCATTTATTATTAAGATATTATCTGAAGTTGAATAGTTTATTCTAAATTCACACAAATTAAACATAAACATAAAATATCATATTGAAACTTTACAAAACTCCAGCTGATAAAATATTTGTCATATCTACTTTTGTTCTAGACAATTTGTTCAACATTTCGTAAATATTTTTTATCATCTGAAAATGTAGATAAGGTTGACAAGATAACTTATGAAGTAAAAATGTTACAATTCTTGTTTTTTCTTTTATTGGATACTTTTTATTTACAATTCAAATGTTATTCCCTTTCCTGATTTCCCAGACATAGGCCCCAATCCCCTTCCCCTCCCCTTCTTCTACAGGGTGTTCCACTCCCCATCCATCCTCTCTTCCCCCAACCCCAACATTCCCCTACACTGGGGGACCAAGGGCTTCTCCTCCTATTGATGCCCAACAAGGCCATCCTCTGCTACATATGCAGCTGGAGCCATGAGTCAGTCCATGTATAGTCTTTGGGTAGTGGTTTAGTCCCTGGGAGCTCTGGTTGGTTGGCATTGTTGTTCTTATGGGGTTGCAAGCCCCTTAAGCTCTTTCAATCCTTTCTCTAATTCCCACAAAGGGGGTCCTGTTCTCAGTTCAATAGTTTGCTACTAGCATACTCCTCTGTATTTGATATGCTCTGGCTATGTCTCTCAGAAGACATCTATATCCAGTTCCTGTCAGCATGCACTTCTTAGCCTCATCAATCTTATCTAGTTTTGGTGGCTGTGTATATATATATGGGCCACATGTAGGGCAGGCTTCACATAGCCATTCCTTCAGTCTCTGCTCCAAATTTGGAGAGGTTATAATTCTTATATTAATGCATCTATTTGGTAAATATTTGAGCTTTATATTTCTGATTATATTGTAGAATTTCTAGTTGTATAATTTGACTGGCAATTCAGTAAGTTAAACAGGGTATTATTTATATGAATGAATAAAATAATCCTAATTTTGGATTGTTAATTTCATACATTTATTTCATATTTTAATCCAGTTACTTTCAAAGTGTTTGGTAATTTACCAAAGGTCATGGTCATCTGCCTTATATCTACCATTCATATAGAGAATAGTTAGTGAGTCTTTTTCAAATAAAGATCTTAAAGGATAATCAAGAGAAGCAAAGTTGACAATGAAAATTTCCTATAAAGGAGCTGGTTTTAAATTATTTAAAAGGTTAGGAAAATGAAGTCCTAAAAAGAAAAATAATCACTCTTGTAAAACACACACACACACACACACACACACACACACACACACGCACACACAAAACAAAGTTTGTGTTTCTAAACTTTTCCAAAGTTAGAATTAAAAGAATTTTCCTGGCAATTGAAGGAGAGAGGAAAGCAACTTCCTTGCTAAAAGCTCAGCAAACATCATTTAACTTAAATATTAAAACTCAGCAGGTCTTTGAGTAGCTAAATTAAAAGCTATTAAGAGGCACATAGTTAATTAATGGATCTAATTCTTTTTATCAATTAAAAGGTATATAATTTACCAGGGTGAAGAATAATTAAACAAGACATTTCTTATGTAGTGTGGTACTAAACCTCACCATTTTGAACATGGTGGACAAACTATTTGGCTATCACTTGGAGCACAAGCAGAAGGCACCCCCTTGTTCTTCTCATTGACATAGAGAATGTGACTTTTCTTTGGCAAGATAGTTGTTATGCACATATCAAAATTAAATGTATAAGTCACTGACATAAATTAATAATTACCAAGTTACATGACAGTGAGAAAATATTTCTCAGGCCTTTCTGAATGTCCTCTGCACTTTTCACTCAGTGTATGTTCTATTTTCCTTTTTTTTTCTTATTTATTCCTGAGAAAAGATCCATAATAGAGGTATAGAAACAGAAACCCACTTGTTTGCACTCTTAGAAGTCTCATAAAAACACAAAATAGAGAGCCATGATATATATGAAAAGGACCTATAGTATACAAAATAGAAATGTAACACACATAGACACACACACACACACACACACACACACATACACAAAGACGCATGATGAAGAAACAACAAATATTAAATTAAATTAAAAGAGGAAAAGCTCTGCTAGGACAGTATGAGATAATGAACCTCCGAAGATGTTGAATTCAGATTCTGTTGAGCATCTACTGTGGAGCCTGCAGTCTTCTCTTAAGTAAAGATTGTTTCCCCTTAAATAAAAACTCTATTTTCATTTGCAAATGAGTATATGTTGAAGGTTACTTCCGCGCAAGGTGTGGAGATGGATGTCTACTACTTTCAGTTCTAGGGCCCCATCTGGTGCTGACCTGAGCAAGGTATACTCCCACTGTCTCAGGCTCTGTCAGCTTCAATGTTCATTGATCGTATTGATTTACAGTGCCTTGTTTTCTTGATGTCCTCCATCCCTCTGTCTCTTAGACACTTTCTCTCTCCTCTGCTCTGGCCAAGTGCTTCCTTAGCCTTGAGTGGAGAGATTTGGTGAAGACATCCCATTTAAAACTGAGTGGGTCTGGCTGTTGTTTGGTGTATTTGTTGCCATCTGCTGCAAGTGGAAGCTTCTTTGGTGATGGCTGAGTAAAGCATTGATTTATGAGTATAGCAATAAATCTCATTTTAAACAGTATTATGGCTCAGTATAAATTGGAAAACTCCAAGATTGAAATGTGCCTAACAAAATTCTGTAAATTAAAGCTGGCGGGTCTCTTATCAAGAATCATAGCCCTAAAACAACAGAGTAGGCTTAAGGACTTTTATAAACAGGAAATAATAAATTTAAACAAGATAGTTTAAGACTGGTAGCTCCATATACTGTTATTTAACTGAATAAACTGAGAAGAGTTAAGGAATATGAAAAGTAACAGGATAAAATATAACAAGGTCCCATAGAATTTCAAATTACTCTACAGTGATGTTTAAGTATTAACCAGTAAGAAATATATTTTTAAACCTTACCCTTAACTTGCATGCTGGTACATGCCTTTAATACCAACACTTTCGAGGCATAAGCAGACAGATCTCCGAGTTGGGAACAGCCTTGTTTAAATAGCAAGTTCCTTCCTAGTCAGAGGTACATAGATTCTTTCTCAATAAATAAAGAAAAATAACAAAACCAGCAATGAAACAACAGCCTTCTCCACTTATACCATCTAGAAATTGTCCCTATAGAATATAACAAAAAAAAGAAATAGCTGTCCAAGTAATACACAAAAACATGAGGCTATCAATTAAAATGCATAGCTCTTAGTGGAAAATTAGCCACGAGCTCTCCTTCTCCCCTCCCCAAAAATTTCACATGTTGATAATTTGGGGCAGACATATTACAGATTGGGGCCTTTTTTCTACTTTCTAATCAAATCCCATGATACTTAATTTTGTAACAAAAACAAATTCATCTGAAGCCTTCAAACTCCAGCCAGAGTTTTAGAGAGTAATATCCAAGTGTGGTTAGTTGCAAGTTAACCTCTCTTCATGGCCACAAATGTAGTGTACGATCTCTACCTCATAGCCACAGCTAAAGGAAACAGCCTTCCCCTCTCAACCATGAATAAGAGACACGGGTCTTCTTCTTAGCCACAAATCATTTACAGACACCACCTTATAACCACAAACATAATACAGAGCCTCTACCTCATAACCACAAACAAAACAAGTGGTTTAACTCACAGCCACTGACAGAAAACCAGGAATCTTCTTCATACCAACAAACAGTGCACAGCTAGACAGTTCTACAGAAGGAAATGGTTACTATACCCAGTTTTATAAATCTACATTACAAATGCAAAATGTTGTAGGTTATGCAATCACAGATATATGTCCTTTTTATGTTAAGTTACCTAAAAATCAATTTAAATTTTAAAACAGCACTGTTGAGCCAGCAGCATACGTAAATGGAATAAATGCATTTACTAATGATAGTGCAAAGGAAGAAGGTGGTAGATAGACAGGACTGAAAAATAGTGGCAGATGGTGACTTAACTCCATTAAAAATAAAAAGAAAACCGAAAGAGTAAAAATAAATAGTATTATAGCAAGCATTATAAATATCTACCTATTGTTTTTTTCAGGCTTACTTAAATATAGATTGTATGTATAGGTTAATAGTATAATAATGAACCACTGCTTATTATTGGTATATACTTATGGTATAATATGTATATGTGTAAGCAAAATGGATACAAGAGTTTTGGATAATATGTTTGTACATATATATCATAGGATTAGCTAATAAAATTTGAAATTGATAATGACATATTTTTTGCATAATCAACTCTCAGATGGTGCTAACTAAACTATTAAAGTATAATGAATAAAATAGATAATATCATCCTGAGTGAGGCAACTCAGACCGAAAAGGACATACATGGACACACAAGGACAAAAATCTGGAGCAGAGACTGAAGAAAAGGCCATCCAGAGACCACCCCACCTTGCAATCCATGACATCCTCAGACACCAAACCCTGACACTTGCTGATGCCAAGAACTGCTTGCAGACAGGAGCCCAGTAGGGCTGTCCTCTGAGAGGCTCAGCCAGCACCTGACTTAAGAAGATGAAGACACTCACATCCAACAATCAGACTGAGCACTGGAGAAATGTAGTGAAGGACTGAAGGAGCTGAAGTTGACTGCAGTCTCATAGGAAGAACAACAATATCAAGTAACTGGACCTCCCAGAGCTCTCAGGGAACAAACCACCAACCAAAGAGTACTCATGTTGGTGGGACCCATGGCTCAAGCTGCATATGTAGCAAAGCATGCCCTTATTGGGCATCAATAGGAGAGGAGGTTTGATGCCCTAGCCTAGGGGAATTCTAGAGGGGTAAGGCAGGAGTGGGTGGGTGAATGAGTACCCTCTTAAAGGCAAAGGGTAAGGAGTTGGAATGGAGGCTTTGCTGAGAGGAGACCAGGAAGGGTGGTGTTTGAAATGTAAGTAAATAAAATAATGAATAAATATAGTAATGACTATATCATTAAACAGATAATGTTACCTTTCTTAATGAAAGTAAATATTGTACTAATATTTTCTCTGTTTTGGTAAAGTAATTTTATTATTATGTATACGAATTTATAAATGTTTTTAAAGTAAAGATAGCTGTGTGGCCCACATCTGCAATACCAGCTGGTTGGAAGGAATCAGAAGGATGAAATTTGCATGGTAAAGCTCAGCTACATGGTAATTTGGAGGCCATTGTTAGCTATGTAACATCTATCTCAAAACAAAAACAAAATGAAGAAAACTTTTGTCATAATTGTACCGAGGTACATAACACTTTATGGTTTTCTATAATTGCCATGTTAAAACAGAATGTTCTTAGAATCTTGATATATGCTATAAATAATATTCTTACAAACATTTGTGTTTTAGTTATATTGTTTTGCTCCTTTGTACTTTTCCTTGATTGCCTCTGTTAGTATCCGCTTTTATCAAAATAAACATAAATATTTTGTGTTAAGTAATGCTCCTGTGAAAGGTCACAATCTTGATTGAAGTTTTGTGTTTTTGTTACATTCTATTTCTTTATAATATATTACCTCAAGTGACAAAATATTAAATATTTATCTTTAATACATGTTAAATATGAAAGATTTGATAGCAGCTTAACAGTTATATTATTTATCTTAGGAGAAAACATTGTGTTATAATGTTTCATTGTCATTCATATATATATATATATATATATATATATATAGAGAGAGAGAGAGAGAGAGAGAGAGAGAGACAGAGAGAGAGAGAGAGAGAGAGAGCTTTCTGACCCTTGTTTCATAGGTAATTTTGTAATTACTTTCTACCACAGATTAGTTGCCTCACAAATTAATTTAATATTCAAAATAAGTTATTTTAGTTTCACTTATTTACTGACATCTTGTAGTTTTTAACACATTACACTGTACCTTCTTCAGAAACATATGTTGTTCAAACATTAATTTTTAAAAATACATTTTAGTTATTTATTGCGCTGTAATGTATGGGCATGTGTACCTGTGCCACAGTGTATGAGTGGATGTTAGAGTACAGGGTAGGAAGTCTGTTCCCTCATTTTACCAAATATATCTACGAATTAAACATATGTCATCAGCTTTGTTTGTAGGTACCTTTACATGCAGAACTATCTAAGTGGCACAAATATTGAACCTTTAAATTATTATTCTAAAACGATTTGAAAACTGGAAAAATAATCCATAATCACAGTTTTATATTATACTGGATAAGAGTTTCTGTTTTTAGCTACATGATAATTAGTAAATTAATATATACCATAATATTAGTGTTTTTTAGTCTTGTCCATCACACATTAATCATATTCTCTAAAATATTTTAATAGTTTATTTTTTCCATGTGATTAACAATTTTTCTTCAGTTTAACACAGAGGGTTTTCATCTTCTCTTAGATATAAATGTTAATGTAAGGTCTTATTGAATAGTGTTTTTTAAAAATAATTATTTTATTTATTTACCTCCCGAACGGTGCCCTCCACACAGTCTCCCTTCATTACCAGTCCCTCTGCTACTGAGAGGGTGGCCCACCCTGGGCATCACACTTCCCTGGGGCATCAAATCTCTACAGGATTAGGCAGATCCTCTCCTACTGAGGCCAGAAAATGTAGTCTTCTGCTACATATGGGCCAGGGGCCATGGACCAGACAATGCATGCTCTCTGGTTGGTGGCTTATCCTCTGGGAGCTCCTAAGGGTCTAGGTTGGTTGACACTGTTGAACTTTATATGAGGTTACCATCCTCTTTGTTCTTTCAATCCTTGCCCTAACTCTTCCATGGGGACCTGTGACTGCAGTCAGATGTTTGGCTTTAAGTATTTGCATCTGTCTCAGTCAGTTGCTTGTAGGGCCTCTCAGAGGCAAGCCATGATTGACTTCTCTCTACAAGGACAACATGGCATGAGTAATAGTGTCATTGTTTAGTGCCCATCCACGGATGGATCCCAATTTGGGTATATTATTGGTCTGCCTTTCCTTCAGCTTCTGCTCTATTTTTGTCCCTGCATTAATTTTAGACGGGAACAATTCTGGATCAAAAATTTTGAAGGTGGGTTGGTGTCCTTAGCCGTACACTGGGTACCCTGACTAACTATTTGAGGTGGTCTTTTCAGGTTTCATCTCGCCACTGTTGGGCAATTAGGGTAAGGTCACCCCCATGAGTCTTGGAAGCCTTTCACAGCTCACGTCTCGGGAACATTCTAAAATTTCTCCCCAACCTATCCCCAGTAGCCACATATTTCTATTCATTGTTCTGTCCTCCTGGGCTTCTCTCCTGTCTCCTCTCATAGCTCATCCTCCCCTCTCTTCTCTCCCTCTCCCCTCTTCCACCCAAGCCTCTCCCTCACTCTGCTTCCTGTGATGATTTTGTTCCCCCTTTTGTTTACTTGTCTTCAGTTTTATTTTGTGAAGTTTTATTCAAAGTGAGCTTGAAGCACCTTCCCTTTGACCTTCCTTCTGTATTAAGTTCCTAAGGTCAGTAGTGTGTATCATGATAAACGATAACAAACAGAAAAGAAAAGATCTTCACTAACTCTACCTCTGCCAGAAGGATAATTTCCAAAATATATAAAGAACACAGGAAGGCATGATCCCAAAACTCCAAATAAACCACTTTTAAAATAGGATACAGATTTAAACAGAGAATTCACAACAGGGGAATCTTGAATGGCCAGGAAACCATGTTAAGGAAATATTGAACATCCTTAGTCATCAGGGAAATGCAAATCAAAATAATCCTGAGACTCTATCTTAACAACCAGAATGGCAGAGACAAAATTTTCAAGTGACAGCACATGTTGGAGAAGATGTGGAGAGTGGAGAACACTCCTCCATAGCTGGTAAGATTGCAAACTGGGACAACTCTTTTAATCAATCTGGAGTTTCCTCAGAAAATTAGAAATCTCCCAGAAGACCCAGCTACACCACTCCTGGGCATATATCCAAAAGATGCTCTACCATGCCAAATTGGCCTGTGCTCTACTACGTTCTTAGCAGCCTTATCCATAGTAGCCAGAAACTGGAAGCAACCCAGAAGTCTTTCACCCAAATAATTTAAATTTAAGGTAAATGTGTAAGAAATACACATTCAGTAGAAATACTTTTTTAAATCTTGAATTTTATTCTTTGTCAAGGATATTAAAAGCATAATACGTTGCCATTCCCAGTGGCAGCAAGGGACACCAGCTTCAAGTCAATACTCAATAATCTACAGATTCTGTCTATATTGCTAATTTATAACGTTTGGTAGCACATCTCAATGTAGTTACAACAGACCTTGCTTCACCAAGAGATGATGGTAAACCTATGTTTAGAGTATTATCATGTTAAGAAGGGTTTATAGGGCTTAACTTTACCAGAGTTGGATAACATATGTAGTATTGAAACACAGAATATGAAGAATATTTAGAACAGGCACTTACCAAGATCTTAATGACAATCATTTAGAGACATGGATCAAAGAAAATTCTTTAAAAGTTAAAAACAAACTTGTAACAGGGGATTTAAAATGTTGAAAACAACAAGAACTTGTATTTTAATATGTTAGAGTTACTACTTTATTATTAGAAAAAAAATTTCTCCTTGTAACATGATTCTAATTGTCTATCCTGAATTTCAGTTTGAAAGACAAACAATTCCACGCAAAAGTCTGCAGCACTTAAATTATTTAAATTAACTTTAAATTGCACTTTACTTTACAAGCGTAAAATCACAGCCACCACCTTACTGGAAAGCTTATAAAATTTTGAAATGCTCCAATAATTTTAAATCTTGTAGAAACCTGGAGCCTTCTAAATTAAAGTGCTAATAAAAATTAGCACTGAAATTTAAATCTCCATGAGTAATACAGAATGATTTAAGCTTATTGAAGCCTTTCAATTTTTTATGAGTTTTATATCTGGAAGTGAGTCAAGCCGTTTCTTTAGAGCAAAATAGTTACTTAAAACATGTAAACAACATTGTCAACACTGATAAATTTCCTGGAGCAAATGCTTCCCCAGATTGTCAAATATCACATGGAGACATAGTCAACACATATTTGAAAATATAATTTATGGGAGCCTCTCAGAGTCCAAGGGTCCTATCCTATAGACTACTATAATTTCTTGAGTATAATGGACTTCATTTCAGGAGGATCAAGGAAAAGATATGGAAACAGAATTTGTTATAAACATATTGAACCTTAATGCATTGAAAAGTGCATACAAAGTATTTTTTTGCCTTTGGATATACATATTTTTATCTTCAGTATAAAGGCATTGGACAAACATTAAATGTCTGTCTTAGACACTACGTTGATTATATTTTATTTTAATTTTTTAGTGTTTTTACACATCCACACAAGTGTATGAGTGTATGTGTGTAAACATTTATACACACACACAACCATACACACAAAACGACAGTGTGTATGTGAATGTAAGAGAAAAATTTGCCAGAGACATTCCCTCTTTCCACTGAGGTCTAGGGTGAAAAACTCAGGTAATCAATGCTGCTTGACAAGAGCTCTTATCCACTGTGCCATCTCACCAGCCCCAAACATGTTTTGTAATATAGAAAAGTATTAGTCTCTTCTTACTGTTAAGAGAAACAGGTGTCCTCTTGTCTGTGATTGCATTCTAATTAACAAGGCTATTATGGGGATTTCTATTGTAGGAATAGCTGCTTTAAAGTAGTCTAATTTTTGCTTCGGAGATGTTCAGAGGTTATCTTTGTCTTTTCTGAAGTTGTGAAACACACTAGAAATAACTCCTGTATTCAGGATACAAGGGCTCTGAGTTACTTTTTGTTGCAAAAGGACAAACTGTGAGAGAAAATAGCAGCCAGTGTGCTCTAATCACAACACTTGAATATGGATTTCCATTTCTTCTGGGGATCCCTTTCCTTCACTGTAAGTTCCTGTGCTACTGCAATGGTGAAGAATATTACATGGATGCTTGCTAGAACTGACAATTTGAATTTATATTCCATAAAGCTTGAGACATAACATGTTTTTATATTAAAAATATCCACTACATAAATCTGTGTTAAATTTCTATGATTCAACAGTAAAACCAATTTGATTCAAACAAAATGTATTTTTCCCTCATTAATACATCACACTAATAGAAGATTGAAACTTTATCATTAAGGAGCAATAACTTGTCATGTTCAGAGTAGTGCATGAAATTTCAAGTATTCAGTGTTTCAAACACAAATACCTGTGAGAAAAATAAACCTTATGTGATTTATATAAACTTTCATTCTAAAGTTGTTTAGGTTTATGGTATGTACTGACTGTACATGTGTTTGCAGTGTGTTGTTGCTTGTGATCATCCTGTGGTAAAGATGATAGTGATGTAAACAACTCTCAGAGATCCTATCCATTTCTTCATTCAATGATTCCTGTGCCTTAGAAAAATTAAGTTAAAATTATTTTCTTCTTAGTTACTCCGTGGAATTTGAAATGATGATAGCAACGTAGAGTCCTTCATTTATACCACTATTGAAGTAACATAGCCTACTTGATCATGATGGATGATCGTTTTGATGTGTTCCTGGATTTGGTTTGCAAGAATTTTGTTGAGTATGTTTGCATCAATATTCATAAGGGAAATTGGTCTGAAGTTCTCTTTCTTTGTTGGGTCTTTGTGTGGTTTAGGTATAAGAGCAATTGAAGGAATTCGGTAGTGCTCTATCTGTTTCAATTTGTGGAATAGTTTGGATAGTAATGGTATGAGGTCTTCTATGAAGGTCTGATAGAATTCTGCACTGAACCCACCTGGACCTGGGCTCTTTTTGGTTGGGAGACTTTTAATGACTGCTTCTATTTCATTAGGAGTCATGGGGTTGTTTAGGTGGGTTATTTGCTCCTGATTTAACTTTGGCACCTGGTATCTGTCTAGAATACTGTCCATTTCCTAGATTTTCCAGTTTTGTTGAATATAGGCTCTTGTAGTAGGATCTGATGATGTTTTGAATTTCCTCTGAATCTGTAGTTATGTCTCCCTTTTCATTTCTGATTTTGTTCATTTGGACACACTCTCTGTGACCTCTGGTTAGTCTGGCTAAGGGTTTATCTATCTTGTTGATTTTCTCAAAGAACCAGTTTCTGCTTTTGTTGATTCTTTTTTTTTCTTTTCTTCTTTTTTTTCGGAGCTGGGGACCGAACCCAGGGCCTTGCGGTTCCTAGGCAAGAGCTCTACCACTGAGCCAAATCCCCAAACCTGCTTTTGTTGATTCTTTGTATGGTACTTTTCGTTTCTACTTGGTTGATTGCAGCTCTGAGTTTGATTATTTCCTGCCTTCTACTCCTCTTGGGTTTATTTATTTCTATTGTCCTAGAGCTTTAAGGTGTGCTGTAAGCTGCTTACATATGTTGTCTCCTGTTTTTGTTTGTTTGTTTGTTTGTTTGTTTTTGCAGGCACTCAAAGCCACTTAGTGCCACTTTCATTGTGCCTCATAAGTTTGGGAATGTTGTATCTTCATTTTCATTAAATTCTAAGAAGTCTTTAATTTCTTTCTTTATTTCTTCCTTGACCAAGTTGTCATTGAGTAGAACCTTGTTCAACTTCCACGTATATGTGATGCAGGAATGGTTTAATATATGAAAATCCATCAGTGTAATCGACTATATAAACAAACTCAAAGATAAGAAGCATATAGTCATTCATTAGATGCTAAGAAAGCATTTGACAAAATTCAACAACCCTTCATGATAAAAGTCCTGGAAATATCAGGAATTCAAAGCCCATACCTAAACATAGTAAAAGCACTGTACAGCAAACCAGTAGCTAATATCAAACTAAATGGAAAGAAACTTGAAGCAATCCCACTAAAATCAGGGACTAGACAAGGCTGCCCACTCTCTCCCTACTTATTCAATATAGTTCTTGAAGTTCTAGCCAGAGCAATCAGACAGCAAAAGGAAGGCAAAGAGTTGCAAATTGGAAGGGAAGAAATCAAAATATCTCTATTTGCAGATGATATGATTGTGTATTTAACCGACCCCAAAAGTTCCACCAGAGAACTACTTAACCTGATAAACAACTTCAGCAAAGTGTCTGGTTATAAAAGGAACTCAAACAAATCAGTAGCTTTCCTCTATTCAAAGGATAAACAGGCTAAGAAAGAAATTAAGGAAATGAAACCCTTCACAATAGTCCCAAATAACATAAAATATCTTGGTGTAACTTTAACCAAGCAAGTGAAAGATCTGTATGACAAGAACTTCAAATCTCTGAAGAAAGAAATTGAGGAAGATCTCAGAAGATGGAAAGATCTTTCATACTCATGGATTGGCAGGATTAATACAGTAAAGATGGCCATTTTGCCAAAAGCAATCTACAGATTCAATGCAATCACCACAACAAAATTCCTATTCAATTCTTTATAGAGATAGAAAGAGCAATTTGCAAATTCACTTGGAATAACAATAAGCCCAGGATAGTGAAACTATACTCAACAATAAAAGAACTTCTGGGGGTATCACCATCCCTGACTTCAAGCAGTACTACAGATAAAATAGTTATAAAAACTGTATGGTATTGGTACAGAGACAGACAGATAGACCAGTGGAATAGAATTGAAGACCGAGAAATGAACCCACACACCTATAGCCACTTGATCTTTGACAAAGGAGCTAAAACCATAAAATGGAAGAAATAGAATTTTCAACAAATGGTGCTGGTTGAACTGGAGGCCAGCATGTAGAAGAATGCAGATCGATCCATGCTCATCACCGTGTACAAAGCTTTAGTCCAAGTAGATCAATGACATCCATATCAAACCAGATACACTCAAATTAATAGAAGAAAAAGTAGGAAAGAGTCTCCAACATATGGGCACTGGGTAAAATTTCCTGAACAAAACACCAATGGCTTATGCTCTAAGATCAAGAATTGACAAATGGGACCTCATAAAACTGCAAAGGTTTTGTGAAACAAAAGACACTGTCATTAGGACAAAACAGCAAACAACAGATTGGGAAAAGATCTTTACCAATCCTACATCTTATAAAGGGCTAATATCCAAAATATACAAAGAACTCAAGAAGTTAGACTCCAGAGAGCCAAATCGCGGTGTTAAAAATGGGGTTCTGAGCTAAACAAAACATTCTCACCTGAGGATTATCAAATGGCCAAAAAGCACCTAAAGAAATGTTCAACATCCTTAGTCATCAGGGAAATGTAAATCAAAACAACCCTGAGATTCCACCTCACACCAGTCAGAATGGCTAAGATCAAAAACTCAGGAGACAGCAGATGCTGGTGAGGATGTGGAGAAAGAGCAACACTCCTCCATTGTTGGTGGGATTGCAAATTGGTACAACCACTCTAGAAATCAGTCTAGAGGTTCCTCAGAAAATTGGACAGTGTACTACCTGAGGACCCAGCTTGGGCATATACACAAAAGATTCTCCAACTTACAACAAAGACACATGCTTCATTATGTTCATAGAAGCCTTATTTATAATAGCCGGAAGCTGGAAATAACCCAGATGCCCTTCAACCGAGGAATGGATTCAAAATGTGGTACTTCTACACAATGCAGTAGTATTCAGCTATCAAAAACAATGACTTCATGAATTCATAGGCAAATGGAGTGAACTAGAAAATATCATCCTGAGTGATGTTACTTGATCACAGAAAAACACGTTTGGTATGCACTCATTGATAAGTGGATATTAGCCAAAATGCTCAAATTACCCAAGATGCAATCTATAGACCACAGGAAGTTCAAGAATTAGGATGACTAAAATGCAGTTGCTCCCACTCCTTCTTAAAAGGGGGGAAAATATTCATAGGAGGGGATATGGAAGCAAAGTTTATAGCAGCGACTCAAGGAATGGCCTTTCAGAACCTGAAACACATGTGGCCCATATATATACAGCCACCAAAACTAGATAAGATTGATGAAGCTAAGAAATGTATGTGGAAAGGGACTGAATATAGACCTCTCCTGAAAGACACATCCAGAGCATGTCCAATACAGAGGTCAATGCTAGCAGCAAACCATCGAACTGAAAATAGGACCCCTTGGGTGGAATTAGAGGAAATATTGAAAGAGCTGAAGGAGCTTACAACCCCATAAAAACAATGCCAAATAACCAGAGCTTTCAGGGACTAAACCACTACCAAAAGACTATACATGGACTGAACCAGGGCTCTAATGGCATATGTAGCAGAGAATAGCCTTGTTGGGGCACCAATGGAAGGGGAAACCCTTGTTCTTGACAAGGTTGGACCCCCAGTACAGGGGAGTAGGGGGGCGGGCAATAAGGAGGTTGTATAGGGGGAATACCCATATGGGGAAGTGGGAGGGGGAGGGGAGGGAATGGTGGCTTATGGACAGGAAACTGTAAAGTGGAATAACCTTGGAAATGTAAGTAAAGAAATATATAATAAAATATTTTTAAAAAAGGTCCTTGGTATGCTTGCTCATAACGTTGGAGAATGAAATCAAGAATTTCTTCAAAGCCCATAATCCTGTAGAATATACAACTGGATGATGCTGAAGCCAAGAAAAAAAAAACCCAACAACAACAACAAAAAAACAAACAACAACAAAAGAAATAGCATAGAATAGAGAGATAAGAGTTTGAGGGGGGAATACATTGGGACTCCTTCGTCCTTTCTTGATTAATTCAAATAGCTCTCTCTCATTAACTGTCTTTTAAGAACATCCACTTATTTTCACATTTAGTGTATATACAATGCATACATATAAAAAACAAGTTATAAACAAATAAGTTTGCAAAATATGTGTACCCAATATTTAAGTATCATCCTTATGATATAAAATATTTTTGACAGTAGAAATTGCATCCCTTGAGAATCTAACAGGCCTTATATTATACCCAGTCATTGAACTTTAAATAGATGAAATCACAAAATATATAATATACAACTTTTAATATATAAATGTGCATTACATACAATACATTTCTGTTTATATTTATTTTGTTCACCATAATAATGATTTCTAAAATGAAACTATTGTGATTACATATGTATATTTCAGGGTTAAGTGCATATTCAATGGTTAAGGAATCGTATTTGTGCAAGTTTTTTAGATCTATAAGTTATATGTTTATATTGCTGAAGATAATTATAAATAGTAAGAATTGTTGAGTATTTTAATTAGAAACTGCTATGCTAAATACAAGAATTAGAAATAAAAGGAAACATTTTTTGTGACCATGTCTTGTTATTATTTTTGAAATACTTGAAGTGTTAATTAGGCATAGGATTGTTTGTCTTTTGAAAGTCAATGCAGAAGTATGAAAAGTTCAGGGCCAACCTCAGGTACATAACCTGTTTGAGCTTAGTCTAGACCACAGTATATCATGTCTGCATTTCTTCTTCTTCTTCATGTCTTCTTCTTCTTCTTCTTCTTCTTCTTCTTATTATTATTATTATTATTATTATTATTATTATTATTTAAGTATAGAGATGAGAAATTTTTAGACATCTTTGTAAAGAGCATAAAATCTCTTAAAGAGAGATTAAGAAGAGAGATAAAAAGAGAGATAGGGGAGGAAGGAGTGAAGAGTTAGGAAGTATTTGTTCTGACAGAGAATAACTTTCTTGATGATTGGTGTCCTGGATTTCGATGGACATTCTCTTTTTTTTTTTTTTTTTTGGTTCTTTTTTTTTTCGGAGCTGGGGACCGAACCCAGGGCCTTGCGCTTCTTAGGCAAGCGCTCTACCACTGAGCTAAATCCCCAACCCCTCAATGGACATTCTCATGAAGACCTGTGGACAAACATTTAAAGTGAATGTTCACAGTGACTAGGTTGGGACGTTCATGAGGACATGGCAAAGATATGCTTTATCTCCTATGTTTTTATTTTTAAATATGTCTTTCTGTCTGTTTGTTAAACACTCATTTCCACAAATGATTATCGAGTGTATATAACACAGAGAAAATTGTTCACATTATTGCTGTTGTGAATGAAAAGACCCAGTTTTTACCTCGAAACAGGGAAAGAGAAAGTCTCACAGCATGCCTTCCTTTCACACAACACTCCATAGTTATCTTTGGTTTGGGAAATGTAATATTTTCACAAACCGTGCTGTTGGGATGCTTCTTCTGTGAAGACAATGGTTATGTGTGAGTAATTGCAGGTGTTAAGTTTTCAAAGCTTGAGGAACCTCTTGAATATTGAAGTCTATTTGGTATTGTAGCTCCTAAAGGAAGACATGGCGTGAAAGGATTCTGGAGTTGGTTGATCATGTGGCTTTATAACTCTTTGGCATTTGAAACTCAAGATTTAATAACCTCCCGTGTTCCAAAACATCAGACATCCTTTCATAGCAGGATGCTGAGGCCCTGTTCTCTCCATTGCTGCCATAAATTACATACTCTTTCAGATTTTATTGTTAGTTTTCAAGATATTAAGCACTTTCAATAAAATTTATCTCAGCATCAAGAAGGTAAAAATGACCACTTAGGAGTGAACACGACTGAGTAATTTATGAATTTCTGTTTATTTCCATTTTTAAAATTTGAATCTTTTGATTTGTTGTTTCCTTTTTGATTATTTAGCAAATCTGACCCCTGCTCAACTCCTTATCACTGATAGAGAGCTAAAATATCTGTTTTAAATACTTATCAAAGCCTAGATTTTGTTTATTTTAAAGTATAAAGATTATCTTAAAATATTTATTATATTCTGGGTTTTTTTTGGTGTTTTCCAAACTCATGCAGTATCAAAGACCATGATTATGAAGCTGAATGATCTGGTAAAGTAAAGACATCAAGTTAGGGCATCTTGCTTCTCATAGGCATATAATGTTGCAGGAGTAAAGAGGACATATAACTCAATTTTATATAAAATTTGACATTTCTATTGTCATAATTCTCTGATACAGTTTCTAAGATCAAATGCTTATTATTTATTTATTTATTTTATATCGTAAATGTGAAATGAAAGAGTTCGCATGCAGAGATGAAGAGATATTTGTGTAACACCTTATATTTCATCTGGAGCTGGGTTGTATGAGTAAGTATTTCACAGAGAAAACTTAAACATCTTCTAAGCATGGGTCAAATAACATAAATTACAACATTATTATAACAGTAGGATTACTAGTGTTAATCTTTTTCCATGTAGCTTTTTATATTTTGACGTCTTTTAGGTATCACTGAAGCACAGGTCAGACGTGAGCTCTTTAGACAACTTCATCTGTATTTTGCTAGCTTGTGAGGGAATTGTGGGAACCTAGGGATAAATCCTATACTGACAATATCACTCTCAATTATATTTATTGTCTTTTGTGCACACCAAAACAACAGGAATAAAACCCTTAACTTCTATATTTTGTACTTAGCTTGGAACTATATTAGATTTTTTTTAAATTATCTTTATTCTCTTTTTATAGTTCAGTCGATACCCTCTCATGATACTCCCTCTTCCTCCTCCCCTTTCCCCAAGAGTATGTCCCCACCTTCTACCCCACCAGGCCTCCTACTCCAGTTTTTCTAGTCTTTCTAGGGTTAGGTGCATCTTCTCTCACTGAGGCCAGTTCTCTTCCATATGTATCAGGGACCTCCTGTCAGCTAGTGTGTGTTGTCTGGCTGGTGGCTCAGTGTCTGAGAGACTGTGAGGGTCCAGATCAGTTGAGACTGCTGGTCTTCCCATGGGGATGCCCTCCTGCTCAGCTTCTTTCAGCCTTTCCCTAATTAAACCACAGGGGTTCCCAATTTCAGTCCATTGATGGGTGTAAGTGTATGCATCTGACTCTTTCAGCTGCTTGTTGGACCTTTCAGAGGGCAACCATGCCAGGTTATTCTCTATAAGCACATCATAGCATCAGTAATAGTGCCAGGCCATAGAGTCTCTGCTTGAGCTGGATCCCAATTTGGCCTGGTCACTGGACTTCCTTTCCCTTAAGTTCTTCTCCATTTCTTTCCCTGCAGTTTTTTTTTTCTTTCTTTTTTTAGACAGGAACAATTCTGGGTCAGATGTTTTGACTGTGGGATGGCACCCCTATTTCTCCACTTGATGCTGTGTCTGTCCACTGAATGTGGACTCTACAACTTCCTTCTGCATTACATCTTAAATTACATTTCATATCTGTTTGTCTTAAATAAATTTAATGTTTCCCTTACATGGCACCTGACGGCATTGTGTGTTTGCTATAATGATTCATTAACTGTTGGTTATTGGCATGAATTTGTTTATTTCTTTATTCTGTGACATACTGAAGTATATTTCAAAATACTTCATTCAATATGTGCAAAATATAAATATAATGATGTACTAAAATGTATTTAAAATTAAATAAATTTATATTACTTTAGGTATTGACTCTGGTAACATTATCAATAACTTTTTATTTTCTGTAGGGTACCACAGTTAAGTGTATGCCTTTGTACTTAATTTTTAAAGAGTAATTCTCCCCAGATTTTGTGGAAGCCTAATTCCAGCTTTTTCATCATTATTTCAGTAGTAAAAATATGTGTCAGTTAATCTGTATCACATATAATTCTGAATTATACTTATAAAATAAAATCATACTGCATTTTAAGATGAACGCTGGATATTGAAACTGGTGCTTTAAGCAAAATGTAGTTGATTTACTGTGGTCCCACTTTAAAAAAAAACAGTGCAAGACTTAAACTTTAATTCTAGGATTAATCTGTTCTTTGCTTTTATAATGATTAAAAGAGATGTAATATCTACCTCTCTTTGGAAAAATGTTCTTCAACTGCAAAGTGATTTATTTTTTTAAGTATTTTACAACTGCAAGATTTCTCAACTAGTCCACTGCAATTTCCATTCTGATCGACTCACTGTAGAGTATAATGAGTCATTGAACAACATCTATGAGAAATCCAATGATTTATCTTAAAGGTTTCCATAATAAATCACTTCTTTTAGTCACTAGTGTTTTATTTTACTTGCTTCTGATATGTTGCAAATAAATCACCTCCCAACAAAATAATTTCAACAATTGACTATGTCACAGATGTAATATCTAATTTTAAATTATGGAAATTTGAAACTTTTTTGAGGTAAAACATGAACTATAACTGAATTTGATTGCTCCTAAATTTAAATGACAAGCAAATGTCAAATTACAAATGCAGCAATGGACCGTCCATCTGTGTGAATGATGTTCATAAAGCATCTGTAAATGCTAAGTAAATATTTTGGTCTCATTTCTAACATACCTTACCATACATTGCAAAATACTGTGTAATAAAAAATATTGAAATAGCAAAACACATCTCATCATAAACTACTCAAATAAAATCTTCTCAACATGTATTTACATTAAGAATGTTCAGTTTATAGATGCCCAAACATAGTATAAACATGTATATGGCTATGTAAGCAGCATATGTATGTGTGATGTATGCATATATATTTTTTCTGTGTGCAGATGTGCATGAAAATAGTACGTACATGGGGACACCTAACATCAATGCCAGATGTATGCGTTCATTTCTGTGCATGTTATTTTTAAAGCACACTCTCAATGACCATGAAACTAAACTATTCAGTTAGGCTGGACCATTTGGAAGCTCTGTGGATTCACCTGCCTCTGTTTGTCTATTTCTAGAATTATAGATATATGTCAATTGGCATGTATTTATAAAGGAGTGCTGGTGATACGAACTCAGATGATTTTATCCTTGCTTAATAAGCACTTTATTTACACTGAACTGTCACACAAGCTTCCCATCCCCAATATATTCCTGATAAAATTATTCTAAGGGTTTTAAAACTAAATATTTCCTATAGTGCATGCTTATGGTTCAACTTATTTAGAATAATTTAGAACAATTTCATGCATGATTATCTTGATTGGTCAAGGTTAAAAACGATCATTAGATCAAACTGAAATTAGCATGTGTTTTAATGTCTCACTATTACATTTAAACAGTAACTAAACAGCATTATCTTGTAGTCCTCTATTAGAGTATGTGAGAGCTCATCCTGTTAGAGAAATATATTCTCGTGAAGATTAAACATTGTGATAGGGCAAATCAATGTCACAAAATATGAGTGAACACTTCATGGACCATGCAGTACTTACTGTACTCTCGAGAGCATAATGTGTCATAAATCTTAGAGAAAATGTTCATTAAGAGATGCTCCCTTCAATTTATTTATTAAGATGAAGATTTTAAGACTTGTCTTTGCTAGAATTTTCTTTAACTCATATGACAATGAGACAATTCTATATCAAACTAACAAAGCTTAATCCAGTTTAAAAAAAAAAACAAAAAATGTAACAGAATTGGGTCATATATTTATACTTAATGAAGCAAAAAAGGACTTAATTGAGTTTGAAAATTCTTGTGCTTCATGGGTGGTTTGTGGAAGTTGAGATATGAGCTGAGAGTGCATGTAAAAAGATGTACAGTAAAATGTTAATTGGCACATCTTCGCTGAAGCAAAAATTTGCCAATTATGTGGTAGGATTATTGAAATGCTAGAAATTTTATTTTAAACTATATTCTTCCGAATACTCGTAAAAATAGGTCCTTGAACTGTTATAAACAAAACTATTACGCTGTCAGAGATGAAAATATTTAGCCCAGAACTACCTATTTCTTCAAGTACAAAATTATTTAAATTCTCTTAGAAACAATCTAAAAGTTTGAGAAATTTGGTGTGGTAAAGACTACTTTTTACTAATATGGATGGATATCTTTGAAAACACAGCTTCAACAATGTTTCAGAAATTAATTTGCAGAAGTAAGATTAAAATGTGCAACGGAAGTGCGGTTTCAGGATTGAGGCTGAGAATACAAAGCTTATGATTTTACATCTTCATTGTTAGGTTGACTGGACTTGAAATCAATTGAAGACAAGTCTTGCTGCTTTGATGATGTTACTACACACCTTCTTCCCACCTTTTTCGGGCTGCTAATGGGAAAGAAAATGGAGACAACCAGTTCCTCTAGGTATTCATCAAGCGATTGTTACTGTTAAGACATGCAACCCACTGCACAGAGAAATTTCCAGTTCCATCCTCTTGAGTGTGAGAGCCATTTTGGACTACCCAGACAATGTGGTGAAAGCCAATCTATTGAATCCTTGTTTGGTATATATGTCATTATTTCATTTCCTTTAGAGATCTGTTATTATTACAGATTGTATATTGTGCTGGGAAGATAGCTCAGTGGTTAATATGCCTGTTGCACCAAAAAACAAACACTGTGAGAGTGTCCATCTGTATCCACAGCAGTAGGTGTGCACAGGACAGAAAATTCTGTAGACTCTCTAGCCAGTTAATCCAAGACAGTGAGAATGCAGTCCAGTCAGAGAGCTTATCTTTAAAAAGTGAGGCAGAATTATTAAAAGTCAGTTTTGACCACTGATCTCCACATGTGTACTCACAAGCCGGAGAACTCATGTGCTTACACACATAGACCACATGAATGCAACTTGGAGCAATGAATGCAAACAGGCTTCAGAAAAAAAAAAACATTATAGGACTGATCATTAGTAAATCATTTCAAAGGTTCAGTAATGGTGGAAATTTTTTAAAAAGTTATCTGTGGGGTTTAAATTTATTCAGTGATAATAGCACTTTATTCACAAAAAAAGGACATTTCAAGGATATTACTGCTGATTTTCTGAAACATCTATGAATACTATATAACATATTAAAACAACAACTTAAACTTCAAGAAAATTCTTTAAAATAAATACATGTAAACTATTAGACATATAGAGTAATTTGTATGATTTATAAAATGGTTGATTATAACAAGCAATGGGTACATAAAACAAAGAAATAATATGTCTTCCTGAATATTTTGTGTCAGTGAACATCTATTGAAAGACATATGAAATATTTGAGTTATATTGTCAAAACAAAATAATGTTAAAATTCTGAGAGGAGTTATTTAGTATTTGTTACATTGTTGATAATGGAGAATATCAATTTATTAAATGTCAGTAGACAGGGTACCTTGATTTAAATAATCAATACAACTGAATTTTTATCTTTAAGCATTTGATGAAATTACAGGTTTTTATACCATGAAAACAAATTAAGTGTCATTGAATAAAAACACATATAAATGTGTGACAGTTTTGTAGACAGGATTCTGTTTTTTGACCTAGAAAGTCAGGGATTGTATCCCAGATGATGTGAACTCCAGACAGACATTATGTCCATGGCGTGGATGGTATAAGAGTCAGAAAGAAAAACCGTATCCGTAGATCAGTGGTTCTCAACCTTCCTACTACTGTGACAGAGTTCCTTCCTACTGCTATGACACTTCAATCCAGTTCCTTCTGTTTTGGTGACCCCCATACAACCATACAATTCTTTGTGAGGCTACTTTATAACTTTGATTTTGCCTGTGATATTAACCATAGTGTAAATAAACTTTATACAGGATATATGACCCCTCGTAAAAGGGGATTGTGACCACAGATTGAGAACCACTGCTGTAAATGTTCATGAATTTCCAATGAGTCTTAATTTCTTGTATTATAATAAAATCTTTTAGAGAAAAGAAAAAGGTTTCATATACTGTATCAATATTTTTATAATAGCACTCAGGAAATTTTAAGGTTTATTTTATAAAACAAAGTTTATGAAAGTGAAAGGACTTACATCCATGAAAGTTATATATGGCCCACCTGATAGAATTCTCATCCTGAATTCCCTGTTCCAGATATGTAGAACATACACTCTTCAAATTTTATTTTTCTATAACATAATTATTGAATAAGTGCATCCATTTCATAATATTCCTATAAGAAACAAGTTAATTATTATATATAACTTTCCTATACAGTATCTATAGCATAACAAATGCAATTAAATTTAACACACACACACACACACACACACACACACACACACACACACACTTTGAATTCACTTTGAATAGCCAGGAAGATTGAATGAGGTGAGAGAAGATATATGTGAGCCTATTCACTTTGGCAGTTGAGTAATGTCATTGGTTGTTTATGAAGCACCACTGATATAAATATTGTATTTGAAAACAGAAGAACTTTAACTCCATGTTGGAGACAAGACTGTCCTGTAGACCTTACACAGAAAGGCAATAGTGATCTCCTGTAACATGTGAAAGGTCAATTAGCTTTAGTGTGCATGAGATGCAAGGTTAAAGCCTAGAATAAGGAGAGGGGAAAGAACAGTGTAATTGAATGGGAATGGAAGAGTCCTTAAAGATGATTAAATCTGAGAAACTGCTTGAGAGATTGATTTTGATGCTAAAAAAGAAAGAATCAAGCAGAATTTTTAAAGTACTGGCAACTTTGGGAAAAAAATTAACTCTTCTCCTAATTAAATAAATTTGGAGTTTACCAAGAGACACTCAGAGTTTTTTTTTCCTCTAAACTTGGAAGCTGTATTTGTCAACTTTATAACTTAATTGGGCTTTGATGTTGACAAATTGATTTTTCTTGCTTCTAATTTATTTAATTCAGTTTTCACAATTAGGCAAGCAATTAATCAATGGTGGAGTCATTAAGATTCATTGCATTGAAATGGTGTCCTGACAATCATCTTAACTAAGAACTGTGCAATTCATCAGAATGCAGACGCTTGGGAAGATGTTAAGCAGAACACATTTAATATGCTTTTATTAATAGTAAACATTTCAAGTTGTTCCATTGCTAAAACTTATAGGATGATCTGAAATTAATGCTTATGATTTAGTTTGGTTCATCCTGCAGTCTTATCTAGAAATAAAGCATTATTAACCTGTAATTATTAAGATAAAATGTTAAGCAGATAGTTACAAGAATAGAAAAGATTTGCTGTCTAGGCCAATTATATATTTCTGTGCCTTAATGTGGAATGATAGAGATATTAGCTGGTGAGCATTTTATCTATATAAACTCTATATAATTGTTTAATATTATACAAACTGTATAATATTAAATTAATAAAATTTTCTTTACACTATTTTATTTAATGGGTATATTGCACATGAAAAACTAATTGAATTTAAGATCAATGATTCTGCATTTCTCTGAGTTTTGTGATGTAGAAGATACATGAGAGTTCCTTTCTTTAATATGAATAATATTAAGTTAAAACAAAAGAATGGAGCTTACCTATGTACAAGAACAATAGGCCAGACTCGCATAGACCCCGCATGGTGTTCAGTGTTACCCAACCTTGGATGACTAAAGCTAGACTACATGTACCAGATAGGCATGATATTTGGAATTCACCTTCATTCTTAAGCTAAATTGGTACAGTGGTTGAGCTGTTATGTTCTTTCTCTTTACCAAATCTCAAAGTCCAAAGGACACTTCATTTGAGGATCCTGAGTAAGGAAATGGGGTCCTTTGCCTATTATCTAGAACTGCTGACTCTTTGCTTTCTCAGGTTGTCTGTATCTGCTGTGATGATAGTCTATGTGCAGAATTCCCAGGGAAGGATGATCTGATACTGTCCATTTTCTGATTTCCCCCAGAGGGATTTGATCTTTCACTCTTTCTACGCCTTTGGCATGCTCTTTGGTCACCTCCACCTCCTGTTTTAAGCTGCTTTCCTAAAGATTCATGAGTGAGGTATTTTTCAGACTCACAGTTGAAATGGAGGAAGTTTAGTATCTTTTCTTAAAATCCTGCTTCTGTTGCAACATAGGGAAAACCATTGACCTCGCCATTGACTTCTTTTACCATGCCTTGTAATGTGGGAAGTTTGGACATCTGTCTATTCGTATTGTTTGTTGAAATCATTATAACATAGTTGTTTTTACTCTGAAAAGTAAAGAAAGCAAAATTCACAGGATTTACAATGAAAGTTTGTATAAATTATTATCAATTAAATGACATAAACTGATTTTAATTTTATTATACCTTGAATGTTTAACATATTTAATGAAATATATTTTACCCTCTAAGTTCTCATATGTCCTCCCTGTCTCCTTACCAATCCAACTTTATATTATTTCTCTCTCTCTCTCTCAAAGGAACAAAGAATCAATAAAACCAATCAATAAGAAAGAGGACAACAAAACAGAGGAAAACAAAATAAAATAAAAATTTAAAAATTCTTTTGTTTTAGAGTGAAATTTTCTATAGATAGGTGTTAAATCCATTTGGTTCATAACTTCTGTCAGTTTCACTGTGTTTCTCTTTAGTTTCTGTTCCCATGATCTGTCCATTGATGAGAGTGAAGAGTTGAAATCTGCTGGCAGCCAACCATTAGACTGAGCACGGGGTTATCAATGGAGGAGTTGGGGAAAGGACAGAAGGAGCTAAAGGGGTTTGCAATCCACAGGAAGTAAAGCAACATCTACCAACCAGACACCTTAGAGCTCCCAGGGACTAAACCACCAACCAAGGAGGGATCCAGGATTCCAGCTGCTTATGTAGCAGAGGATGGCCTTGTTGGGCATGAATGGGAGGAGAGGCCCTTGGTCCTGTGAAGGCTTGATTCCTTAATGTAGGGGAATGCCAAGGTGATGAGGTTGAGTGAGTGAGTGAGTGGGTGGGTGTGTGGGTGTGTGGGGTAGCATCCTCCTAGAAGCAGGGTGAGGACTGATGGGATAGGGGATTTGTGGAGGGGAAACCAGGAAAGGGAATAACATTTGTAATGTAAATAAATAAGATATCCAATAAAAAACTTTAAAATAAATCCCATCAGACCATAACAATAAGGACACACAGAGAAACTTGCTCACACACACAGACACAGAGACAAACAGACACACACACACACACACGTACACACACACATATCATGGAAAATACATATTTTGTCTTTGCTATCAGGTAAAAATAGCAAAAGTAATTCCTGGTTAGGTTGAGACTTTGTGTCCCATTCCCCTTCTTCATGCTAGGATTTTATCTTGCTTAATTTTATACAAGTCTTTCATATGACGTCTCAATGAGTCTTAGATTTTAAACATTCTATATGCTGCTTTAGCTAGCAATATAAGTGGGGCAGGGATGTTACAAGGAATGGGAATAGAATATAGTGTTAAAATGGACAAGGTGGAAGCTGGAATATGATTAAGTGGGAGTATGATAAATAAAGGAATAAGAGGATGGACAGCTAAAATTTAACTATTTTCCACTGAAAATTCTATAGAAGCCAATTATTATAGAAGTTTCCTACATTATATACATATGTAAAATAAGTTATTTGGAATTGCCATACAATGGTGGAGACAATATCCCAGTTAGATATCATGTACTATGAAGAAAAATCCTGCAGTGCAAGCAGGTTTACATTTTATTGAGTCACTGACCGAAGCTGTTCTATGAAGCCTGCTCCTTCAGATGTATGGGCTATTGACATTGCTATTGGTTACTCTTTAAAAGAATGTTCTTCAGGATGCTAGAATGTTCTGCACCCACTATTAGTGGAGAAATGTTATTCCATTTGACTACAAACTTACAACCTAAAACTATGACAACCTTACAAGATAGATCAATACCAAAGTGATAAAAATGTTATGGAAGTAAATAAATACTTTATTGAATGTAAGTCCTATATCATGATACAGAACCCTGATGCTATTAATGAGGTCAGGAACATCAGACTAATTTGGACATGGGCCCCATGAAAACCCCTCTTACTAATTTTTGGTGCAATGAACACAGCAATAAAATTATTCCTAAAAATGTTCTACTATAATCATATACGAGTGCCTTATTCTGCCCTTATCAGAGCTTCTTCTTTTAGGAGATACAAATTAATGGAGATTCACACCTGAAAATTGGGCATACAGTCATACAATAGAATACCTTGAATATTTACCTGAAGATTCAAGGATTTATATGGAAGAAGGAATGGGAAAATATCTCCATGTGGTTTGTTCCAAAAAAACAATGTCTTCTAGACGTAAGAGGACTGATGTACACATAAACTGTAAATTATAGAATAATCAGAAGTATTTATAGAAATAAGGAAAACCATTTACAGTATTATTACAATCCATTTTCCTTTAAGTTCTTTAATTTTTATTTTTTAAGTTTTTTTTACTATATTGCATTTAATCTGTGTGTGTGTGTGTGTGTGTGTGTGTGTGTGTGTGTGTGTACACACTTGCACTAATGGAGGTCAGAGAACAACTTGTAATGTGGACTCTGTCCTTTCAGTGGATTTAGGGTAATACTAATGTCATCAAGTTTAGTATTAAAGATATGTGATCATGCTTCCTCAGAGTCTTCCAGATGAATATATATTTTGTTCTTAGAAGAAACCTGAACTATATTGGGCAACCTCTAGTAAAAATGTAGCAAAAAACATGGCATGATATTGAAGAAATTCTTGAAGGTATACAAGATTTTGATTTCTCTTTTATATAATTATAATCAAAATACTATAATTAGTATACATTTTATATGTAAAGGGAACTGTTTGAATTTATAAAAAATATATAATATAACCCCTTGAAGGGGTTATGCATAAATTCAGGTCTAAATTTAGCCTTATAACACTACTGGTATTTCATAGTTTTCTTTGAGATTGTTATGATTTTAAAGTAAAACTCAAAATATATATCTCCCAAGTACAGAGAGAAACTGAAAGAAATTTAAGCAAGCAGATTTAAACACCAAAGCCATAATGAAGAGTATATACGCAATAGGGTTAGGATAATGTTTCTAGTTTTATTGATGTTGAAAGATTTGATGTTTCTGTGATAGTCTTCAGAAGTACAGAGTCTTTTTTTTTCTTTTTTTCCCCCCCGGAGCTGAGGACTGAACCCAGGGCCTAGTGCACTTGCTAGGCAAGCACTCTACCACTGAGCTAAATCCCCAACCCCCAGTACACAGAGTTCTAATAAGTAAACTGTGTGTGGAAGTGGACCTGTCTAGGATTACTCAATCAATGCAGTGTGGGTCCTGACATTAAAGCTCTGGTCTTTTCTGTAAATTTTAATGTACTGGGTAAAACTTATATTAAATGAATAGATTTTGAGTAAAATTACTATTTCTTTGTACTAAAATATATATTATAAAGAAAAATTAATGAACATACATTAATGTTATATTTCAGTAATCAAATACATTTTCAAATTAGTGTGTAATTATTGAATTTTTTTTTTGAGGGTGGAAATGGAAGAAAATTTATTCCTCATCAAAAGCAACGAACAGTGGGTCCTGCGGAAGGCCCTCTTGTATCCCTGACAGCACCTACTACACAGATCGCTTCACATAGTGCACTAGGGCAGCCGACAAGGTGGCTCCAGGCTTTGGGAAGTTGACTCCGTGGATTCTGGGTGTCACAGGTGGCCATCTAGTAGGACTCCAAAGATCTGTGTCCAAACACATTTGTACCTGTTTCCAAAATATGGTTTGGATAGCTCAGGTTTACTGGAAGTGCCTCAGCTAGAAGGTGATTCAGTCTCTGAGGCCAGGTTCTGAGGGGGTCGCCCCAATATACAACTCTGGGGATCACCCCAACACACAACTCTGGGAGGTCAACCCGATATATGTCTCTGGGGTCACCCTGAGACATAACTCTGAGGGGTCACACCAAGACACAGCTCTGTGGAGACTCGGCTTTGAGGGACCGGCCCTCCGGTGTGAACCTCTTTTGTGTTCCCTGAGTGTCCATAGTTAGCGATCTGAAATGATTCGGACTTACGCAGGATCTGCACTTTAGCAGAGCCCGGCTGCTAAATTCCTGTGAGGTCAGGTACAGAATAAGACTCTGGCTGACTGGATTGGATTAATTCATTATTCTCAGTGACCTCGGGCATGTCAAGGGTCACGGTCAAACGAGAGGTGGGTGATTAACTTCCTTTGGGAGAATTGGGACATGTGGCTACCCGGGAAGGCTTCTCTAGTTCCTCTTGATCCCTGCAGTAAGAGTCAGTCCGGTTCTACACAAAGAGCCCAGTGAGGTACCATGGGTTCCAAGTGGCCTGTCCTATCGGAGGTCGGCTACGTTAAACACAGTCCCCCACCTTCACAGTGCACACCTTCACCTTACAAGAGATTTCCCTATCAGCTCACCCTTCTACGGGATCTTCTCTTGAACAAAAAAACATCCTGAGAACATCCAGTTACTCCCTCACCTTCACAGTGAACACGGCAGGATTTCCGGGGAGCAGACGCCGCCACGCTGTGCTGCTGGGCTGATACTAACTGGGCTTCCAGTAGGTCAGTCCTGTGCAATTGGGAATTTCAACTGCTGAGCCTGCTTCTCTGCCATTCCTGGAAATCCTTAACCCGAACAGGTAACTCTGTCTCTTCTTACTTGATTAGCCCTCTTCATCGAAACGTAAAGCAGACTGCAGGCAGCATCAGAAGTGACTGTGGGAAGAGAGGCCGAGGCAAACAGGAGTCTGAGGCCGATTAGGTAGGGATCCAGTCAGTATTAGAAGCTGAGACGATGTGTGGGGTATGGTCTTGACAGACAAGTTTAAGGTATCATTTCTGAGCGGAAGTGGAGGGCTACCAAAGGCCAGCCTCCTCAGGGAATAGGCCAATGGGAAGGCGTGACGTGTGCAGAAGTCGTGGCTCATTGGGTAAAGCGCTCGAATTGTAAATGTGGTGACCTGAGTTTAGATCCGCAGGAAGTAGTGAAAGATCCCCGAAGAGAGACCCTTTCTAAAGTCGGGGGAAATCGCGGACCCCAGACACAGAGAGACCATTTTGGATGTAATAAGCAAAGGCGAGGTTTATTACGGAGATCTAGCACAGGGATCTCCGGGTCGACACGTATCCTGCGCAGGAGACAGAGGTGTCGACCTTGAAATTTTTTCTATTTCTTTTATTGTTTTTTTTTCTTTACATTTCAAATGTTATTCCCACTTGAAAATTTTGTTTCTACTTCCATAATAAAAAAATCAGACATGGAATTCACATGAATGTTTTTCTTACTATTTTATATGTACACTTATAAAAATTTTTCTACATTACCCTTTGGTCCTTGATTATAAAACTTGGCATTTGAAGTATGAGTCATCACGATGACCCTGAATATTTTTTCAGAGATCATTATGTTATGAATTCCACTCTATTGCAGCTCCCTAAAATTACAGCATTCTCTATTTTTGCAATCACAAGAAAAGATAAATTGTATCATCAAAATGTGAGAGAATTGCTCATGGCAGAGTCTATAACCATAAGCTTGCAGGAAATAAATGCCACATGGGAGAGTAATTCACAGCAGTACATAGCAATATACAAAATGTTTACAAATGTCAACTGTTGTTTATACATGGCCAAGTAGTTAATTGCATTCTTTCCAAGAACCTATTGCTGCTTGTACCACAAATCAGTGTAAAAATTGAACTATCTAGGTCTGGTAAGTATAGACATTATTACCAGATCTTCCTCAGAGATTTAGCATCATTTCCATTTTATAGTCATAATAATGCTCTTCATAACATATTTTTAAAATTGTAGTTGAATTTATTTTTAAAGGCTGTATAATAAACATGTGTTTACATGTAACTGTATATTACACTATTAGCTATATCTAAATTTTTTTCAAAGTGCTATTAATTAAACAAGTCCCAATAATTAAGGTGTGACTATTGTAACTATAGCATCTAATGCTAGAAAAATATAACTTTCATAGGTATTCAAAGTAAACTGGGCCAAAGTAACCTAAAGTTTTGGAGCCTCAAAGCTTTTATCTCAAATTGTGTGAGGTCACTTGTTGGATTGGAAGAAAACAGTGTTTTCCTTATTCATTAAAGAAAATAATGCTAAGTATGTATCAAAAAGTACAACTACTACATGACAAAGGCTATCTTTTACATCATGATAATTTTTCCAGTGCACAAACTGAGTAGAAGATAACCAGAGAAATGAGTTCTTCTAGGGATGTAGCAAACTAGTATAATGGCTGTTAAAATTTAGCATTCAATATTAGAAAGGGGTAGGTATTGCTCTCCATGGGGATGACACAACCGGACATTCTTACTAGAGAGGCATATAGAGAATTAAGTGGCCACCCCCTGTAGCCGTGCAGAACTTCCAGAGGAGGGAGAGGGACAACAATCCACCTATAAATCTTCATCCCAAAATTTGTCTTCCTCACCAGATGTTCAGAGATAATGATGGTGCAGAGAGTGAGGGAACAGCTCACCAATGACTGACCCAACTTGAGACCAACTCCATGTGAGAGAGTCAACCCCTGACATTATTAAAGATACTTCTTTGTGCTTGCATTCAGGAACCTAGCACAGCTGTCTTCTGAAGGCTTCATTCAGCAGCAGATGGATGCAGATGCGGGGACCCCCAGGCAAACATCACACAGAGCTGGGCGAGTTTTGTGGAAGAGTGGAGGATAGAAGTAAGCAATTGGTCCCAATCTCGTGCTCCCTGCCTCCAGCTCACTGCTCCCAAAACCCGTGGGAGAGAGAGCTCACCAACGAGACAGGTGGGCACTCCTGAGACTGCAGAGCGGAAGAGACCACCAACACTGCCCACCCCTGCCCACATCCCTGGGCCAAGAGGAAACTGTGTACAGCCTCTGGGTTCCCTTGGATAAGGGCACAGGAGCAGGAAATCTGCTGAGTCTGAGACACCTCCAGAACCTGAAGGGACCGACCCGATAAACAGTTCTCTGCACCCAAATCCCTTGGGAGGGAGAGCTAAACCTTCAGAGAGGCAGACAAGCCTGGGAAACCAGAAGAGACTACACTCTGCCCACATCTCTGACTCCAGAGGAAAACACCAAACGCCATCTGGAACCCTGGTGCACTAAAGCTCCCAGAAAGGGCGGGGCAGATCTTCCTGGTTGCTGCCGATGCAGAGAGCTCATGAGCAACACCCCATGAGCAAACTTGAGCCTTGGGCCCACAGGTAAGGCAAACCATCCAGCTCCAAGCGACCTGCCTGGTGAACTCAAGACACAGGCCCACAGGAACAGCTGAAGATCTGTAGATAGGAAAAACTACATGCCCAAAAGCAGAACACTTTATCCCCATAACTGCCTGAAAGAAAACAGGAAAACAGGTCTACAGCACTCCTGACACACAGGCTTACAGGACAGTCTAGCCACTGTCAGAAATAGCAGAACAAAGTAACAGTAGAGATAATCTGATGGCCAGAGGCAAGCGCAGGAACCCAAGCAACAGAAACCAAGACTACATGGCATCATCGGAGACCAATTCTCCCACCAAATCAAACACAGAATATCCAAACACACCAGAAAAGCAAGATCTAGTTTCAAAATCATATTTGATCATGATGCTGGAGGACTTCAGGAAAGACATGAAGTACTCCCTTAGAGAAACACAGGAAAACATAAATAAACAAGTAGAAGCCTTCAGAGAGGAATCACAAAAATCCCTGAAAGAATTCCAGGATATCATAAATAAACAAGTAGAAGCCTATAGAGAGGAATCACAAAAATCCCTGAAAGGATTCCAGGAAAACACAAACATTGAAGGAATTAAAAATGGAAATAGAAACAATCAAGAAAGAACACATGGAAACAACCCTGGATATAGAAAACCAAAAGAAGAGACAAGGAGCCGTAGATACAAGCATCACCAACAGAATACAAGAGATAGAAGAGAGAATCTCAGGAGCAGAAGATTCCATAGAAATCATCGACTCAACTGTCAAAGATAATGTAAAGAGGAAAAAGCTACTGGTCCAAAACATACAGGAAATCCAGGACTCAGTGAGAAGATCAAACCTAAGGACAATAGATATAGAAAAGAGTGAAGACTCCCAGCTCAAAGGACCAGTAAATATCTTCAACAAAATCATATAAGAAAACTTCCCTACCCTAAAAAAAAGAGATACCCATAGGCATACAAGAAGCCTACAGAACTCCAAATAGATTGGACCAGAAAAGAAACACCTTCCGACACATAATAGTCAAAGCACGAAAAGCACAAAATAAAGAATATTAAAAGCAGTAAAGGAAAAATGTCAAGTAACATATAAAGGCAGACCTATCAGAATCACACCAGATTTTTTGCCAGAGACTATGAAAGCCAGAAGATCCTGGACAGATGTCATACAGACCCTAAGAGAACACAAACGCCAGCCCAGGTTGCTGTATCCTGCAAAACTCTCAATTAACATAGATGGAGAAACCAAGATATTCCATGACAAAACCAAATTTACACAATATCTTTCTACAAATCCAGCACTACAAAGGATAATAAATGGTAAAGCCCAACATAAGGAGGCAAGCTACACCCTAGAAAAAGGAGATAACTAATCATCTTGGCAACAAAACAAAGAGAAGAAAAGCACACAAACATAACCTCACATCCAAATATGAATATAACCGGAAGCAATAATCACTATTCCTTAATATCTCTCAACATCAATGGTCTCAACTCTCCAATAAAAAGACACAGATTAACAAACTGGATTAGGAAATCAGGACCCTGTATTCTGTGCCTACAGGAAACACACCTCAGAGACAAAGACAGACACTACCTCAGAGTAAAAGGCTGGAAATCAACTTTCCAAGCAAATGGTTGCAAGAAGCAAGCTGGAGTAGCCATTCTAATATCAAATAAAATCAATTTTCAACTAAAAGTCATCAAAAAAGATAAGGAAGGACACTTCCTATTCATCAAAGGAAAAATCCACCAAGATGAACTCTTAATCCTAAATATCTGTGCCCCAAATAGAAGGGCACCTACATACATTAAAGAAACCTTACTAAAGCTCAAAAAACATATTGCACCTCACACAATCATAGTAGGAGATTTCAACACCCAACTCTCATCAATGGACACATCATGGAAACAGAAATTAAACATAGAAAGACTAAGAGAAGTCATAAACCAAATGGACTTAACAGATATTTATAGAACATTCTATCCTAAAGCAAAAGGATATACCTTCTTCTCAGCTCCTCATGCTACTTTCTCCAAAATTGACCATATAATTGGTCAAAAAACGGGCCTCAACAGGTACAGAAAGATAGAAATTATCCGATGCATGCTATCAGACCACCACGGCCTAAAGCTGGTCTTCAATAACAATGAGGGAAGAACGCCCACATATATGTGGAAGTTGAACAATGCTCTACTCAACGATAACATGGTCAAGGAAGAAATGAAGAAAGAAATTAAAGACTTGTTAGAATTTAATGAAAATGAAGGTAAACATCCCCAAACTTATGGGACACAATGAAAGCTGTGCTAAGAGTAAAACTCATAGCTCTGAGTGCCTGCAGAAAGAAACAGGAGAGAGCATATGTCAGCAACTTGACAGCACACCTAAAAGCTCTAGAACAAAAAGAAGCAAATACACCCAGGAGGAGTAGACGACAGGAAATAATCAAACTCAGAGCTGAAATCAGCCAAGAAGAAACAAAAAGGTCCATAGAAAGAATCAACAGAACCAAAAGTTGGTTCTTTGAGAAAATCAACAAGATAGATAAACCCTTAGCCAGACTAACGTGAGGACACAGAGAGTGTGTCCAAATTAACAAAATCATAAATGACAAGGTAGACATAACTACAGATTCAGAGGAAATTCAAAAAATCATTGATCTTACTATAAAAGACTATATTCAACAAAACTTGATAATCTGCAGGAAATGGACAATTTCCTAGACAGATACCAGGTACCGATGTTAAATCAGGAGGAACAGATAAACAAGTTAAACAATTCCATAACTCCTAAGGAAATAGAAGCAGTCATTAAAGGTCTCCCAATGAAAAAGAGCCCAGGTCCAGATGGGTTTAGTGCAGAATTCTATCAGACCTTCATAGAAGACCTCATACCAATACTATCCAAATTATTCCACAAAATTGAAACAGATGGAGCACTACTGAATTCCTTCTATGAAGCCACAATTACTCTTATACCTAAACCACACAAAGACCCAGCAAAGAAAGAGACCTTCAGACCAATTTCCCTTATGAATATCGACGCAAAAATACTCAATAAAATTCTGGCAAACCGCATCCAAGAGCACATCAAAACAATCATCCACCATGATCAAGTAGGCTTCATCCCAGGCATGCAGGGATGGTTTAATATACAGAAAACTATCAACGTGATCCATTATATAAACAAACTGAAAGAACAAAACCACATGATCTTTTCATTAGACGCTGAGAAAGCATTTGACAAAATTCAACACCAATTCATGATAAAAGTCCTGGAAAGAATAGGATTTTAAGACCCATACCTAAACATAGTAAAAGCCATATACAGCAAACCAGTCGCTAACATGCTAACGTTAAACTAAATGGAGAGAAACTTGAAGCAATCCCACTAAAATCAGGGACTACACAAGGCTGCCCACTCTCTCCCTACTTATTCAATATAGTTCTTGAAGTTCTAGCCAGAGCAATCAGACAACAAAAGGAAATCAAGGGGATACAAATTGGTAAAGAAGAAGTCAAAATATCACTATTTGCAGATGATATGATAGTATATTTAAGTGATCCCAAAATTTCCACCAGAGAACTACTAAAGCTGATAAACAACTTCAGCAAAGTGGTTGGGTATAAAATTAACTCCAATAAATCAGTAGCCTTCCTCTACACAAAAGAGAAACAAGCTGAGAAAGAAATTAGGGAAACGATACCCTTCATAATAGACCCAAACAATAAAAGTACCTCTGTGTGACTTTAACCAAGCAAGAAAAAGATCTGTACAATAAGAACTTCAAGACTCTGAAAAAAGAAATTGAAGAAGACCTCAGAAGTTGGAAAGATCTCCCATGCTTATGGATTGGCAGGATTAATATAGTAAAAATGGCCATTTTACCAAAAGTGATCTACAGATTCAGTGCAATCCCCATCAAAATACCAATCCAATTCTTCAAAGATTTAGACAGAACAATTTGCAAATTCATCTGGAATGACAAAAAACCCAGGATAGCTAAAACTATTCTCAACAATAAAAGGACTTCAGGGGGAATCACTATCCCTGAACTCAAGCAATATTACAGAGCAATAGTGATAAAAACTGCATGGTATTGGTACATAGACAGACAGATAGAACAATGGAACAGAAATGAAGACCCAGAAATGAACGCACACACCTATGGGCACCTGCTTTTTGACAAAGGA
Source organism: Rattus norvegicus (assembly GCF_021556685.1). Classification (NCBI taxonomy): domain Eukaryota; kingdom Metazoa; phylum Chordata; class Mammalia; order Rodentia; family Muridae; genus Rattus; species Rattus norvegicus. The sequence continues at coordinate 73,972,865 of NC_141548.1, forward strand.
GTCAAAACCATTTAATGGAAAAAAGATAGCATTTTCAGCAAATGGTGCTGGTTCAACTGGAGGTCAACATGTAGAAGAATGCAGATCCATCCATGCTTATCACCCTGTACAAAGCTTAAGTCCAAGTGGATCAAGGACCTCCACATCAAACCAGATACACTCAAACTAATAGAAGAAAAACTAGGGCAGCATCTCGAACACATGAGCACTGGAAAAAATTTGCTGAACAAAACACCAATGGCTTATGCTCTAAGATCAAGAATTGACAAATGGGATCTCATAAAACTGCAAAGCTTCTGTAAGGCAAAGGACACTGTGGTTAGGACAAAACTGCAGCCAACAGATTGGGAAAAGATCTTTACCAATCCTACAACAGATAGAGGGCTTATATCCAAAATATACAAAGAACTCAAGAAGTTAGACTGCAGGGCAACAAATAACCCTATTAAAAATGGGGATCAGAGCTAAACAAAGAATTCATACCTGAGGAATGCCGAATGACTGAGAAACACCTAAAGAAATGTTCAACATCTTTAGTCATAAGGGAAATGCAAATCAAAACAACCCTGAGATTTCACCTCACACCAGTGAGAATGGCTAAGATCAAAAACTCAGGTGACAACAAATGCTGGCGAGGATGTTTAGAAAGAGGAACACTCCTCCATTGTTAGTGGGATTGCAGACTGGTAAAACATTTCTGGAAATCAGTCTGGAGGTTCCTCAGAAAATAGGACATTGAACTACCTGAGGATCCAGCTTTACCTCTCTTGGGCATATACCTACAAGATGCCCCCACATATAAAAAAGACACATGCTCCACTCTGTTCATAGCAGCCTTATTTATAATAGCCAGAAGCTGGAAAGAACCCAGATACCCTTCAACAGATGAATGGATACAGAAAATATGGTACATCTACACAATGGAGTATTACTCAGCTATCGAAAACAATGCCTTTATGAAATTCATAAGCAAATGTTTGGAGCTGGAAAATATCATCCTGAGTGAGGTAACCCAATCACAGAAAAACACACATGGTATGCACTCATTGATAAGTGGCTATTAGCCCAAATGCTTGTATTACCCTAGATGCCTAGAACAAATGAAACTCAAGACGGATGATCAAAATGTGAATGCTTCACTCCTTCTCTAAAAGGGGAACAAGAATACCCTTGGCAGGGAAAAGAGAGGCAAAGATTAAAACAGAGACTGATGGAACACCCATTCAGAGCCTGCCCCACATGTGGCCCATACATATACAGCCACCGAATTAGACAAGATGGATGAAGCAAAGAAGTGCAGGCCGACAGGAGCCGGATGTAGATCGCTCCTGAGAGACACAGCCAGAATACAGCAAATACAGAGGCAAATGCCAGCAGCAAACCACTGAACTGAGAATGGGACCCCCGTTGAAGGAATCAGAGAAAGAACTCGAAGAGCTTGAAGGAGCTCGAGACCCCTTATGAACAACAAGGCCAAGCAACCAGAGCTTCCAGGGACTAAGCCACTACCTAAAGACTATACATGGACTGACCCTGGACTCTGACCTCATAGGTAGCATTGAATATCCTAGTAAGAGCACCAGTGGAAGGGGAAGCCCTTCATCCTGCTAAGACTGAATCCCCAGTGAACTAGATTGTTGGGGGGAGGGGGCAATGAGGGGAGGATGGGGAGGGTAACACCCATAAAGAAGGGGAGGGGGAGGGATTAGGGAGATGTTTGCCTGGAAACCGGGAAAGGGAATAACATTCGAAATGTATATAAGAAATACTCGTTAATAAAATAAAAAAATTGATTTGCTTAGCATTAAAAAAACAAAAGAGAGAATAGGACCCTCATTGAAGGAATCAGAGAAAGAACTGGAAGAGCTTGAAGGGGCCCGTGACCCCTTATGAACAACAATGCCAAGCAACTAGAGCTTCCAGGGACTAAGCCACTACCTAAAGACTATACATGGACTGACCCTAGACCCTGACCTCATAGGTAGCAATGAATATCCTAGTAAGATCACCAGTGGAAGGGGAAGCCCTTGGTCCAGCTAAGACTGAACCCCCAGTGAATGTGATTGTTGGGGGGAGGGCGGCAATTGGGGGAGGATGGGGAGGGGAACACCCATAAAGGAGGGGAGGGGGAGGGATTAGGGGGATGTTTGCCCGGAAAGTGGGAAAGGAAATAACATTCGAAATGTAAATAAGAAATACGGAAGTTAATAAAAAAAAGAAAATAAAATAAAAAAATTTTAAAAAAGAGAAATAATTTTGTGATACCAGAAGAGAAAATTGATTTGAGAACGCAAACTGGCTAGAAATAACAACTTTGAGGACTAAGTAATATAAAAATGCATGTGTATGTGTTTATGCAGTAATAAAAGAAATACTTAGCGAGAAAAAAAAAAAAGAAGTGAGCAAGTTGTAGTGGCCAAGGACATAACAAGAAGACCTACTGAGGCAACTCATCTTGGACCACTGGGGCTCACAGAGTCTGGGTTACCATCGAGGGAGCATGCAGGAGCTAGACCTAGACCCCTCCATATGTGTATCCAATGTACAGCTTGGCCATCATGTGAGTCCCCTAACTATTGGAGGGGACTTTTTCTCTGTTCCCTGCCATTGGGTTTCCTTCCCTCTACCTGGAATTTCTGGTTAGGATCAGTGTGAGAGGATCTACATAGTCCTGTAGGAACTAGTTGTCCCTGGGTGGGGTGGTACCCAAATGGTACCTGTTGTTATTCTAAGCTCCACCCCCACAGCTACCTGGCAACAGCCCGGTATGCTCTGCCCCACAGTTGCCAGACAACAGCCAGCTGTGCCTGACACTATAAAAAGGGCTGCTTGCCCCCTCCTCATTCTCTCTGCTCTTCTCTTTTCTGCTCCTCCTTGCCCCTTCTCTTCCCCTGCCCCCCTCCCCTCTACGTGCCCATGCCGGCCTCCTTTCCTCTCTTCTTCTACTCTTCTCTCTTTAAACCTTTCCATGTGGAAACATGTTGGCTTGTTGTTTTCTGTCTGGGAAGCGGGCCAAGATTTAAACTCCCAACAGTACTCCCCCATCTCTGAGGAGAAGGAGAGGAATCAATGAGGTGGGGAGGGATTTTTAAGGGTGTAACTGGGAAGAGAGGGCAGAGGGGTTGTGATTTCAATGAAAAGTGGATTAAAAAATACATTATTGAAAAAAAAACAAAATCAACACCTCATAAGAAGAATGAAAGAAAAAGAAAGGAAAAATATTTCAAGAGGAAATTGAATTCAATGCTATAACCAATGTAAAAAGAAGTGGGGTATCATGGAATGTATTCAGAATCACAACACTGCTGAGTAGATACAAATACATCTCTAGGAATTATGCAGCCAGCCCAGTCTGCTGAGAAATTTCAGTGAGAATCTTTTTCTTAACAATAAAGAAAACAAAAGAAAACCGTGGGCTGTCCAAGAATACTATATTCTCATTCATTCTCTCTCTCTCTCTCTCTCTCTCTCTCTCTCTCTCTCTCTCTCTCTCTGTGTGTGTGTGTGTGTGTGTGAAAGAGAGAGGGAGAGAAAAAACAAACATTGGTACTTATGAGGAAAAAACTAAAAATGTAATAGATGCTTTTGTGATAGAAAAAACTTAGACAACTGTTTTTTAAACAGAAAATGCTAATGTGATTATTGATTAACAGCTGAACTCCAGATTGACTTGGTAGGAAAGAATTATAAGAGCCCATCACTAGAAATCATAGGCCTTAGTGATATAATCCCTTTGATACACATTTGCAGAGGTAAATGTAATGACTTAAAATTTTTACCAACTCCTTTAAAGGATAAATTATATGTAAACATTAAAATGCTTTAGAAACTTGTGAAATACCATAGGCAAGCCATTCAGCTACAGTGATAATATATTACCATAGAATTATCATTTTGATCTCTGTGTTCCTGTAAGTATATTGCTAAGTTAAACACACACACACAAACACACACACACACACACACACACACACACACACATCCAGTTGGCAATTACTTAGCCTTTACAGACATGTAATGGTAACATATGTAGACATGTAACAGGAATGAAGTATGTAGGATACTAGATGTGAAGAGAAGCTGGATTCTTGGTTAGCCAAGTATTCCCAAAGATTGCTGAAACTTCGATAAATAAAACCACACTTCGAATCTCACTTTTCTCCAACCTGGAGTGAACCTAGACTGCAGGCAATAATCCGCCGTCATGTTTATCTTACCAATCATTTTGACTCTGAGGGGAAAAAAAGTGACTTCTGGATTTTGAAATAACAATAAATTCTTAGACTGGGGGAGAGGTAGCTGCTCTAGTTGTTCATTACCGGTAAGTGCAGTGCAAAGTTTGCAAAGCTCTTAAATTCTGGGCTCTCCACACCTGTGCAGTGGAATGATCCCAAATTATTACTGATTTGCAGCAGCTGCTACAAATCACGACTGCCAGGAGACAAATTTGTTGTTGGTAAGGAAATCTCCTGCCAACCTTCCTGTCTAAAAAAAGAGATTAGGTGATTTCAACAGTTGCCTGCATTACTAAATCAGGACTGGGAAATCTCCTCTTCTATTCTCCCTACTGTCGTTCAAGCTATTTTGACTCTTTGGGACCTCTGCAAATAAGTTGTTTTCTATGGACTGTATTTTCCTTCTAAAGGATAGCATTTTCCGAAGTGTCTGCCCTGTTGGAGCCTTCCTTACAATATAACAATAAAAAAGAAAAATCCACAATCAGATTTTTCATTCTTCCCCATCAGATAGATATTATTTAAAATTAAACTTACCCCTAATTTTGGTTTAAAATAGAAACCTTCTCTGGCTTAATATCTGAGTCAAACACAAACACCTACAGGTTGAGGACATGGAACAGAAACAGTGGTGCATTATCGTGCATGCGTTTGAGATGGGGCTCATCCACTTAATATGCTTATCAGAAACAAGAACCTTAAAAACAATGCATCAACTACATTAGTCATATCATGACACACTAATACATGCCTGAGTTATACTAAAACTCTACCTAATCAAGTCTCCAGATATGTCTTAGGGCCATCTCTGTCTTTCACACATTGTGGTATAACAGCAAGTTCTCTGATGACTGCTGTTGGCTCTAAACTACATACAGAAAGCTACTCTGTGTTCTCCCCCTGCCGCCAGTCTCTGCGTTGCCCGAAGAGACTCCATTTTCAAGCAGAATTTTCCCTCCACTGGTAAGTTAGTGTACATGATGTCTGCTCCATCTGGTAGGCATTGCTCACCGAACACAGACTAATAAATTATTCTTTGAGTTAGAAAAGTAGCTGAACTCTAAGTTTTCCGGAAAGAATTGAAACTGTGAGGGACATGTGTCTATACTAAAAATCATGGCAGACTACCCAGGCCCAAACACTTATAAGTTGAACTGACTGAACACCCAACCATGGTTTGTGATAACTAATATATTGATCAAAGACTGAGAACTCTACAACTTGTCTGGGCTCCCCATTATCAGGGCAGTCTTCTGTTTGTGAATTCACCAGTACAGAGTGGTCCTGGACTTGACCTTTGGATTCCTGCCATTACCAATTTCCAGCTTCAACCCTTTGGCCTTTAACCTCATAGCTGACCTCTGAAGGTTTGTTAGGAAACTTGACTTCTGTCGCTCCCTCCAGGCACTTATCTGGTTCATTATCATATTTAATACAAATCTTTCTAAACCTTCTTTTGAGGCCTATTGTATCTGCTAAAGCCACTTTAATTTGTGTTCATTGTATAACTCAAATATACATGCATGGATACGGAGATATATTAACTGTGCAGTGTGTAGTTTTAAAGAAAATGTTAACAATGCCAAGCAACCAGAGCTTCCAGAGACTAAGCCACTACCCAAAGACTATACATGGACTGGCCCTGGGCTCCAACCTCATAGATAGCAATGAATAGCCTAGTAAGAGCACCAGTGGAAGGGGAAACCCTTAGTCCTGACAAGGATGGACTCCCAGTGAACGTGATTGTTGGGGGGAGGGCGGTAATGGGGGAGGATGGAGAGGGGAACAACCATATAGAAGGGAAGGGGGAGAGATTAGGGGGATGTTGGACCAGAAACCAGGAAAGGGAATAACAATCGAAATGTAAATAAGAAATACCCAAGTTAATAAAGATGAAACAAAAAGAAAAAAGAAAGTGTTAGCAATTAAGTTTTGAATGAAGAAACTTGCATTCACCATGACTGGGCTATCAAAATAGCTAGATTACATGAAAAATCACTATCATTGAAATATCAAAAGTTTTGAATTTATAGTTGTTATGTAAATTCTGATTTTATGGAGACACAAGCATGACCATCTGTAATCCTGGCATAATGTTCTAGAAACAGCTCTTTGTGTATTTCACGGCTTCTTTTCCCAGAGTCCTGAAGAAACATTTGTAAACACTTATTATCTCCCCAGTTCTCACTGACTAAAGTGCCAAAGGTTCTACGCTCAAAGCAACCAATAAACCAATCCGCCAACCACCCAACCAATGAGGAGAAAGCAGAAAATGCCTGAAATGTAGACTCCACTGTTATTGGGGGTAGCGCTGGTGGTGTGTGGATATCTTTATTTTTGATAATGAAACTAAAATAAGTTTGTTGGCTTTTAATATTTCTTTTTTATTTAAATGGTTAAAGCTGTCAACTTTGTAAGAACAAATAAAAGATAATTTTTTCTTCCTTATAGTTTACAATGCCAGGGAAGCAAGAGGTTCCCAGGACCAATGGGGATGACATTAACTTGACTCCCCAACAAAGGGGAGAGAGAACCTGTGGAGACCATATACAGTGGCTAGACAGGGCCCCTAGTTGAGGGATGGGGTCACACCCATCTCAAAAATTTTAATCCAGAAAAGTTCCTTTCTAAAGGAAATTCAGGACAAAGAGAAGAGCAGTGACAGAAGGAAAAGCTATCTAGAGACTGCCCCACCTAGGGATCCATACCATTTGCAGCCACCAAACCCAAGCACTATTGCTGATGCCACGATGAGCTTGCTGAAAGAAGCCTGGTACATTTGTCCCCCGAGAGTCTCTGCCAGAGCCTGACCAATAAGATGCGGATGCTTGGGCCAACCATTGGAGTGAGCTTGGGGACCTCATTGGAAGAGTTAGAAGGAGCAATGAAGGAGTTGAAGGGGATTGCAACCTCATAGGAAGAACAACAGTATCAATGAATTGGAAACCACCCTCCCCGCCAGAGCTCCCAGGGACTAAATCACCAATCAAAGAGTACACATGGAAGGACCCATGGCTCCAGCTGCATATGTAACAGAGGATGGCCTTATCTGGCATCAATGGGAGAGAAGGCCCTTGGTCCTGTGTAGATTTGATGTCCCATCATAGGAGGATGCTGGAGTAGTGAGGCAGGAGTGGGTGTGTGGGTGGGGGAGCTCCCTCATAGAGGCAGGGGAAGAGGGGGTGGGTTTGCAGAGGGGAATCCAGAACTGAGGGGAAACATTTGAAATATAAATACATAAAGTAACCAATTAAAATTTAGGAAATAATATAACTAGAACTTTTAAGTATTTCAAATAACAAAATGTCTCCTAAATAGTACAAAAGAAAAAATTCCAAATCATCAGGAAGATTAAAATTATACATGTCTAATTGAATTACAAGAAACTATTACTCATTAAGGAACAGAATAAGTATATTATTTCAATCTTTGAAAAGTATAACTTTAAAATTATAAACTATTTTTAAAGCATATGTTGTTGTCTATTTATTTTTTTTAAATTTTTAGCATTTATCTTATCTATATGAAATAGTGCAATTAACATGAAAGAATAATTTTAAATGAGAAAACATTTGAGTAAATTACAAAAAACATCATGCATAATTGACCACATATTTAATTAAATGTGAATGAATATGTAAAATATTTTAAAAGAAAATAAATCATATATATCTATGTATCTGTAAATCTATCTATAATCTATAGTTATATGTATGAAAATACCTTCATATATGTAGCAGAATGAGTATGGTCATTGATTTGTATAATTAAATGAAGAACAGAGAATTTTGTTTTAATTTATCATTTGATAAATAATATTTCCTTTAAACATCATATACTAATAAATTAAAATATAGCTTTACAATATAAATGCTATGTTTAAAAGAAACTATTTAAGGAGAATTATACATTTATATTTATTATTATACTTTAACAAAATATATTTAAAGATTTATGTGTATGTTTAATCCACAAAGTTGTCTCAGCTCCTTCATCTAAAAAACTGAATAATATCCTTGAGGTATTGTAAGGAGTGTAATGTAACTACATAAATGAAATATTCAACTTACAAATATATCAAGGGTGAGACATCATTATATTTTGTAGGTTTAAATTCTCTTTTAAGAATCCTGAATAAAAAGGAATACTTAAAGCAAGTATATCAGAAAATGATGAAATATCTTTCCATAGCCGTACTTAAAGATTCATGTGTTTTGTGCAGAAAGCATTCAACTAGTCTAAACTCAAAAGTTCATTTAAATTAAAAATGTATGTACTAAAATATGCTTAACTTTTCCACGGCTTGAGTATTATTAAAGAAATGAATTACAACATTCTCATAATAAAAAACGAAATCAAAGTAAAATACAGCCATAGTTAAGTTTACTTGGCAAAGACTAGCAAGACAGGTTTTATTCCTAAAGCCCAGGATCAGTATTATTACCAAGGAATATAGAGTGCTTAATAAATCACAAGGTGTGTGAAATTAATGACTCAGAAAGAGATTTAAATCCTCAACTCATTTAAAAAAAATCTGTCGTTAACATGAAAAATGCAAGAACAGTGGATAATTTGGAAGTGAGGAAGACTTTGTTGAATTACTTATTGACAAACGGAAGATAACAAAGCGCCTGGCTCATATTGAAATGAATGCAAACAAGCAGGGTATATAACTTGGGTTGCAGAGAAAATGAGAAAATCTGCTTACTCTGTTAAGTTGTATTTTAAAAGCCAGGGGAAGGGCAGTAATGTATTGAAATATTACTGGGTAAAAGAGACATGGAATAGGAAACGATTTTAAGTTTGTATAATGAGGGGTTAGTAATAAGATGCTTATGTTTAGAAACCTCATTGTAGTTCCTAGTCTTCTTCTTAAATAATGGTAACAAACTAGAAGAAGAAAGCATCTTCAAATTCTAGGATATTAACAAAAATATACTTGCAGAGAAGATATATTATATTATTAAAATACATAAGACTAGGTTGTGGTTAATTTAGGGTATTCAACTGAATTAAGGGATGTCTGGGGAATATATATATGTATATGTATATATATATATAAATTTATATATACTGTGAGGGTCATTTTCTAATGGAACATGTAGGGATTGGCATATTAGTATGAGTGGGTCTATTAGGAAAGTCCATCCTCAAGGCAAACGTACCAGACATTTGATAGCAAGTCAAGTATGAACAGAAGAAACAAGACAGGAGAATCATTCTCTTTCCTGCAGCTGGTATATATATTTTATTTCCTGTTGTTTGTTATCACACTTACAAATGCTCTGCCCTTAGCACATTAGGGTTGACAGCAGTGCCCCCACAGCTCCTCAGGCCTTCATTTGGGACAGAGATCGACATGGCAGCTATCCCAATTCTGTGGTTTGGGTACTAGGACTGAGGCACACTATTGGCACCCCAGGAACTCAGTTTTTACAATTATTTATGGTGGCAGTACTTGGCCCCCATACATGAATAAACCTGTGTGTGTGCATATATATATTGTCCATGTATCATCTACCATCTGCTATAGATCTAGTATTTATCTATTATCTATCATCTATCTATTGATCATCTAGCTATAATCAACCTATTATCTATCTATTTCACATCTATCTGGCATCTATATCATCTATTATTTATTCTATCATCTATGTAGCAGCTTATCTATTCACATACCTACTTATCTGCTACTGCCTCTACATCTCTCAAGAATTCAAATTGAAACAAGATATAAACCAAATTTATTTTAAAAAATCATTGAGGTTTTACTTCAGGAAAGACAAAAAAATCTGTAAAACAAAGGGAACCTTTGTTCCCAGTTATATGTACAGTTGGTATTCTCCTGACTCAGAGCCCCAAGAATAGAATCCACTACCACACAGCCCAAGCAAAGAAGAATCACCCAGAAACCGAAAAGGAAGCAGTCCTTTCCACGAATTATAAATTAATGTATATATATATGTATATGTATATATATATATGACTTTTTATAAATTTCTACATTTTTCTTCTAGTATATATTACCCAATGAATGAATATTATATTGTTCATACTCAAATGCAGGTTACCCACAACTGATAGAGAAGTAAGTGAATTGTGTTCCAAGTTATGAGAGGAAAATTAAATACTACATTGGTTAGAGGCAAAGCAGAATCAGTCTTGAGGGTTTAGTTTTAGTCTTTATTTTATATTTCTCCACCTCTGACTTTTTTCCTATTTTTTCTTTTTTCCTTCAGTCCTCCTTCCCTTCTGCTTCATTGGCTTATTTTTTTCTTTTGATATATAAGATTCTGAAGTCCACAAATATTTGGTAAAAGTTAAAGTTCTTCCACTGTTATTATAATAATAATGAATAACTAGTATGTATATTGAATAATGTATATTGAAGTCCTTGAATTCAATAATCACCTGCTGATCTATTTGCTGTACTCTATTAATATATTCTTATTTTGCATTAGCAGCAAACATTATACTTAGATGTCTGATAAGAAAACACACTAAGGGTAAAATTTAAGTATTGTTATTTTCTGTTCCTCTAATTGCAGACATCTTATTTCCTCTTCTTTGTAAAGAAAAAGATGGGAAATATTTTACCAAATATTTTTCATCTATCTCACTGAAGAAATGTTGAAGAATTGTGTCTTTTTCAATTTGAATATTTCTAGCTATTTTATCTGGCATGATGATTACAAATTTATTATTTCTTTCTACTTCTTACATATTTCTAATTTATTATTACAACCATGTCCTGATTTATTCCCTTGTCTTAATACTAGGCTGTCTTTGTTCTCCCATACAGCAACTCTTGTATGATACTCTTCTCGGCATTAGTATATTATGATTGTTTCAGATCTCTTGGAACATTCATAATATTTAAAGCCAAAGAAGGTACTTTGTTCACTGAGATGGTATATATTTGATGTCATGCTTTGCTGTCATATCAAAACCCTGGAGATTGCAAAAGGAACACGTGGATACTAGATACTACGTGAAATTGTCTGGTCAATGTTTGAGGAAGCTGAAAGGCTTCGTGCAATGTGGGGGATTTTTATATGCTTTCAGTTGGGGCTGCCTTCTGCAGACATTCTTGGCTCATAGATAAAGCAAACATAAATATGGGAAATTTTTTCTGCCTCTATATTGTTAACACCACTAATGATAGTCATGGAACCAGAGTTCCTATTTCATCTCTTAGTCTTGTTAATATATTTTAAGAGAGAATTCATGCAGGAGTCCAATTTCCTTAGAGGTTCAAAGGAAGCCCACTGGTCAGGAAAGTTGTAAGCCTTAACAGCTACCCATTTGAGGAGAATGGAAAAGAGAAGGGAAAAGGCATTTCGGTTTTAATTACACTGACATCGATGTCAGCCTCAGGCTAAAAAATAGCTGGGCTGTAGGTGGAAAGTGGGAGATTTGGAGAGAGAGGGAAGCCCAGCATGATGTGGAAAGCATGTTTTAAAAAGAGTTGAAAAGAAAAAAAGGAAAAAAGTTATACTTCTCTGAGAAATACAGAAAATTGCTTAGACTTTAGAGAATTCTGTAGCTTAGTAAAGACTACACTGAACTAGTTTGCAGTCTCCAAGAGGAAAAGTACATTACTTCATTGAAGGAATAATAATCCCCACCCCCACCCCCCATTGCCTTAGCGTTACATAAAGTCTAACTACTTTTCTGAGAGGTTCCTTTTTCAGGTAATTGACCCACCAGTCTGGAAGGTTAGGTTCCCATCTAGGCAAAAGACTTCATTTTCTTGATTGTAGCATTCATCTCCAGAAGAAGTCACTTTGTAAAAATTAATTGTTTTATTTATTTGTATACCAAAAGTTGCCACCTCCCATCTGTCTTCACAGAGTTCTTCTGTTCCCCACTTTGCCTCTGAGATTTGTACTCCCCCTCCAATATTCCTCCACCCGGGTATATCATATCTCTACAGTATTAGGTGCATCCTCTCGCACTGAGGCCAGACAAGGCAGTCTTTTGCTATGTACGTGCTGGGGTCCTTGCACCAGCCAATGCTTGCTTTTTGCTTGGTAGCTTAGTCTCATCTCAAGGTCCAGGTTAGTTGACACTGTTGATCTTTCTATGGGGTTGTCATCCCCTCCAGCTCCTTCAGTCCTTTTCTAACTCTGACCCTGACCTCAGTCTAATGGTTGGCTGTATGTATATGAATCTGTCTCAGTCAGCTGCTGGTAGAGCCTCTCGGAGAATGGGCATGCTAACAGATAATAGTGTCAGAGATTGGTACCTCCCATAGGATGGATCCCAAGTCGTGCCTGTCACTGTTCAGCATTTCCATGGTAACGAGACCAGCTATTTCTGGGCCTCTGCCAAAATAGGACCAGGGTCATTTTTCTTACAAGTTTAATGACGTGAATGGAGGGTCCATCCCAAATGACCTGTCTCATTTGTACTTCATCATTTCTCTCTCTGGACTAATAATTCTGACTTTATTTTAGAAACTCGAGACAAAGACAAAACCTGCTTTCTTCCTAAGCTTTGTAGGTCAGGTGTGGGAATTGAGGTCCCTTTCCAGTGAACCTGTCTAGGTGACCTCAAAATATCATAAACACCATATAGAAGATATAGGGAGGAAAGAAAAAAAATTCATGGCATGGAAAGAGAAAAAGAGAGAAGAAAATCTAGAAATGACTAAGGGAGAAGTGGATAGCATAAAGTTTACTATCAAAAGCCATGGTGAGAAAATCAGGGTAAGCCAGAGTAGAAAATATTTTAAACTGTTTAAATCAGTGTCCGTTAAAAATGCCTGAATAGTTTCAAGAGAGTCTATTCTTCGGGGTTCTACTCACAGTCCTGTCTGTGGTTTCCAAGGATGCAATTAAAAGTGATGAACACAGGGTTCACTTTCACTCACATTTATAGGTAAGGGGGAAGCAACCATCACATTGTGACTTGTTCAGTCATAGGTGGTGGTGGAGAGAGAGGAGGAGGTGTGTTGTACTATGCCCTGCTTCTCTGCTGGAGATGGTCAGACCACTGACATTCAGCCTGGCTAACTCCAAATTGGGGAGTCCACAGTCAATGATTTACTTTGCTGGGCCAGAAGAGTCTGGGACAAATTCTGTGGTTCCCTGTCTCCTTTTTACCAGACTCTGCAGGGCTTTCTCTGGGAATTAAAAACGCAGTTCCTGTCTAGGAACAGGGACCTTGTCCATGCTTCCTCCAGAGCGTCCACACAAAGGGATGGCAGAGCTGGTAGACTGGTAGACCTTGGTCTGATTCAGAGTGCATACTGAGCGTCCTAGAAAGGCAGGAGAAGGACTTCCTAGAGAATTTTGGCATAGCTCTTTAGGACTAAGGCCTTGCCCTCTACAGTTGATCCTTTCTAGTTCATACTCTTATATTTGATGGTGAATGTAAATACATACACCATATTCAGAATGAACCAGTGTTTGAATACCTCTTGTTGGAAGGAATGTCCAGGGAGAAAAGCTCATTGTTGGAATTCTGAGGGGAGGAGGCTGTTCTAGATACCTCATTAGCATGGAAAGGAACTCCAGGTGTTTATGCTACTTAGCCCAGTGCCCATGGTCCCCAGTGGGGTAGTGTTATTCTGTATTCCATAGCAGGTAGAGGCAGGATGGGAATGGCTCCACTCCTGCTGTTCTCAATTCTGAGATTCCCAGAGTCTGAGCTGACTCAACCTTACCATTCTTATTTCTGTATGGTAACAAGGTCACACGTGCTGAGAGAGGGGTAGAGAGGGCTGACAGACAGACAGACACACAGAAGCCTAACCACCACCACCATCATTGGATTTTCAGCTTAAAAGAGCAGTTCTCCTGTAACTCAAATGTAAGTAAACGATTCACAGATGAGCAAAGTTATGATGTCCTATTACAATGTACTGAATACTCCTTAATAAGAAGATAATTGTTAGGGAGAGATGTTTGTAGTAAAAGATTCTGATAACTGTTTAAGCCTATTATCTGGAAGGTATGATTCCCTGAACTAGTAAAACAGCAGAACAATCATTTATAGTTTTGTTTGAAAGTTCTTCTCAGGTATTTATGGCCATGCAGGTGACCAGAAGGAATTTGCTTGTCTATTTACTGCCAAGCAGAGTTGTGAGTCTGGAACTCAAGCATCACTTGGACCTGGGAGAAGCTCTTGACTCCTTAAACCTATTTTCTTTCTTTTAAGAAATTGCTCTGTGTATTGAAAATAAGTTAATAACATTGCTTGACTTTTGTTTCTCTTAGTGTTTATCCTAATGCAGGATGGTGGCCGTCTTACCACAATGGTATAACCTCTGCCTCACAATCTGATTAATACCTAATTAGTGCAAAGGGGAATAATTTGATAGTGAGCCAAGTCTCAGGAATGTCTGACAAACAGGCATATACACAGCCATTTCACAAGATGAGAAGGCTTTATAGAATACTGGTCTTTGGTAGCATAGCTATCATTTATAGAAAAGTTTCCTTATAATCTACTTCACCTTTCTCATATTCAACACACATTTTCATCCTTTATTTTAAAAATCACCTAGTAAATTCTGATTTCTGAGGTCTCCAGTATTTGTAAGTTATTGTTAAAATAATTGACTAGGGATTAATTAGTAAGAGTGGTCTCTGAGCTTCTAGATGGGGCCGTTAATGAAAGGAATTAATTAATCTGTCCATGTGTGATCATGGCTTGAGGTGATCCTTACCCAAATCAATATTAGATCAACATGTAGGCCACAGATTTTGTTTTCTTATCTAGATGATATTCTGGGTCTCCAGGGTTTTCACTGCTGTTCATGACTCTCCCCAACTGAACAAATAACACAAACATCATTTTTGAACCTGATAAACTATCAGAAAGCCCGAATTCCTCTGCCATTTTTGAACTCTGAAAAGGATAACATAGTCAGTAAACTCAATGAAATTTCTGGCTTTGAGCATTAAAAATGAAAGTGGTTTTATTTGTCTGTTTGCCTTGTTGTGTTTTGTTTTGAGTATCTTACCCTAAACTTGATCAATTTCTATTTCCTGCTTTTACCACTTCCCATCGTTAGGATTGGAATGATGTCTAGTCCTCCATTTTTACAGTTGAAAATATTTTATGTCAGGGGGCATAACCCTCTATAGGTCTTAAAACACACACACACACACACACACACACACACACACACACACACACACACCCCACAGTCATTATTTGTATTTGTGTTACTGTCAGATTTCAGAAGTATAAGAAGTACTTGACTGGTAGGAGATGTATGCAGAAAGGAGAATTCAAATCAAAGTACATTGGGATCTATTGACGGGCTCAAAAGAGACAACATCTCTTTCCTTTGGTTCCTCCTAAAGTTATGTTTTTTTGGGTTTTCTTTGGGGTGGGGTATGGGGGAGTTTTGTGCAGATCGTAATGGTGTTTGTTTGTTTTTTAGTCGGCCTTCAAATCTTGTCTTGAAAGAGATCAAACCAGGACCAGTTTCAGACATTTTGATATCTGACAGGGTAGATAGAATTATATTATGGCTTCTGGTGTAGGAAAGATAAAAATATTAACCACCACTTGATTTAAAGGTTAAAACAATAGTGCTACTGCCTTTCTTGGATGTAGGTACATAATGTAGGCAAGTTATACAGAGGTCAGATAATGTTTCTCTTACAAAGAAAAAGACAAATTATTACTGAACAACATTTGTTCCGAAATATTAAGAATCAAATCATTACTAAGGAACATCTTTTTAAGAATACTATAACTTGGCCCACTTTTAAGCAGAAACTATAAGAGGCACACCAGGGTACTGCATGGCTTTAATGCCAGCAGTTTGTGGCAGAGGAAAATGAATATCTGTGAGTTCTAGGCTAGGTTAGTCTACATATAGAGTAGGTTAGCCAGAACTACATAATGCGATCCTGTGGAAAGGCCAAACTTATTCAATCTTGAGACTCCTCCAACTTAAAGAAAAGAAAAGGAAAAAAAAGACAACCTGAGAACTTAACCTGCAGCAAAACCCAAGCTGCACCCAAGTATCCTTAGCTACTTCCTAGCAAGAGTTAATCAGAGATGAGTCTGATTGTTTCAAATGTATTTTCAGACCCTTTGTGCTTGTACAAAGTCTTGCTTCATAGCACCCACCTGTTAGCTTACAATAGACATTCAGTTAGATACTTGCCAGGATAGAGTCACACATACACACTTCCATTTTCTATAAAACCTTGTCCAGTGAGTGTTCGAGGTTGCTCTGACTTCCCTTCTTGTCCTGCTGTGTCAGGGTTGGAGGAGAGCCTGAGCCGGAGTTTCTAATAAAGAGACCCTCATGCTATTTCACTGGAAAAGCCTTCTTAGTGATCTTTTGGGGTTCACCAGTGCTTCCTGGCACAATACTGTCTCACAAACAAAAATCCAAACTAAAACAACAACAATAATGTCAACAACTGCTCCTCTGACACACAGGAGGACAAAGCAACAAGAACAAAAAGGAGTATGTAAGAACATTGGCCACTGGAGACCAAGCTTTAAGTATACAAATGTGTAGGGATAGAATCAAACTGAACTCCAAACTAGGACAGATTCTTTAATTGAGAAAATGCCTCCATGATATCCAGCTGTAAGGCATTTTTAATTACTGATTGCTATGAGAAGGCCCAACCCATTATGGGTGGTTACCTCCCTGGGGTCCTCGATTCTATAAGAAAGCAGGCTGAGTAAGCCTTGTGGAGTAAACCAGTGAGCAGCACTCCTCCAAATCCTCTGTATGAGTTCCTTTCTCTAGGTCTAAGTTCCTGTCCTGACTTCCTCTAATGAAAAACAGCAATATGAAAGTACACATGAAGTAATCACTTTCTTCCCCAACTTCCTTTCTTGGACACAGCTTTTGGCAGTAATGGACACCCTAACTAAGATAGTGTCTTTATCTAAAACTGTAGCCCACAGTTTTGTAAGCCACATAGGATATCTGTTTAAAACAGTTATCGCCCAGAGCAGGACTGTGATATATCAAAGAATCAATCATCCAAAGTAAATCCCTTTCTCTTTTTTACTAGTTTTAACATTTACCTGCTTATCTGAACTGGTTTCAACCTTTTCTCTCATAATCTAGGTGGTGTTGCAATGGATTTCTTAAGTCACAATCACTACTGCTATACTCATGGAGTGAAATCCCCCAATACATACTTCACACAGATTTTGCACGCTTTGCTCTCTTGTACTTCTCTCAAAGTGACTGCCCAGGGTTTGCTCTTCTGTGTCTGTGACTTATACCAAGAAGTCTTTTGTTAGACAATGCCTTCATTTTAGACTGTCTAGCCTCTTAAACATAAAGAAATATTCTAATCTAGGCAAATTACTGAATCTTAGTTTTAGGCATTCCTTTATGGAAAGACCACACCACACACACACACACACACACACACACACACACACACACACACACAGGCAATATTCTCAATAGCAAGCTATTGATAAAGACTCTTGGATTTATAATTATAGTAATCATGGTTATATACTTTAGATTAATTTTCCTTAATATGCAAATTAAGGATAAAAATTCCTGTGGGCATGTGGAAATATTGCTTTGTGGCTTTCTTACATTCCCTGCTACTTTTGTGCATCTGCTACAACTGGAGCCACACTTTATTGTAGGTGACCAATCTGTTCCACTCTGGAAGCAATGATGTCATTTACCCCCAGTATTATTAAGTTCTGTTGAGCTTTCTTATTGTCTCTTTGTTTTAGGAACTCTAGAAATTTTAATAAGCTCAATTTCTACACACACAAAAAAGAAAGCTTTGTTGAGACTTCATTATTAGTAATAGGAATTTGTATTAAAATAGAAACCTCCACATTATAGTAAGAACTGTTCTTTATGAAGCATTGAAACAAGTGCACAGTTGCATGAAATGAAAGTCCTTAGGCTAAAATGTTGTTTTATGCACACAGATAATTTTAAGGGTTAATTTAAAGCAGCAAACTTTAAATTTGCATGAAAATTCAAATTATGTATGAAGTATAGCCCCTAGAATGGTTACTACTCATTCTTCTTTTCTAAATTTATGGGGAGAGAAAACAAAACAAAGAGCAGAGATGTGAAAAGTATGTAGGAAATTTATGAGGGGAACGAAGTAAGCAAGTTTAAAGTTGCAGAACAGATAATACAGAAATGTAGCTCAGTCCTTAATGAGATTACTTAAAAAAAAAGAACCCTCAGCTTTGGCTCTAGCACTAAAAAAAAAAAATGCCACCAGAACAAGATCCCGCCTATAGTCAGGAAAGAAAATTTATTTGATAACAAGGGAGCGCCTTCAATCAGTCTGTTAAGTAAGGGACATCTACAGAAGTGTTTTGTCAGGGTCAGCCTATCAGATGCTTAAAGGCCTGGGAAGGACTTGTAGAGGCTCCAGAGGGATTTTCAAGTTGGCAGAATCATTTACCTTTCTCACATAGTGCCATAGTGCTGGTTTATAAGGTTTTTTTGACGCAAAAATGAAGAGATCCGGAGGTCCAAGTCAAGACTTCTAGAGAGCTGCTAAGTCAATATGTAGCAGGATCAGCCTTACTGCACAAATCCCTAAATCAGCTATAGATAGAGGTGGGGAGGTGATGTTTAAAGTAGGGTAGCAAACACAGGTTTTTAGGAGATGTTAAGAACACAGGGTTTTCACAGAATCAATGAGTCAGGGTGTGAATGGTAATGGCTCACTACAGAGGCTATATGACCTGCAGGCAACAGAGACAAAGGGAGAGATCTATTCATGGTAGTTTAGTCCTCAAGAATAACCTGATTTTGCTAGATGATGGACATGTTTTGACTTTCTGTCTCTGACACCACATACTGAGCAAGAATTTCCTCAGCATACAGTGTCTAGATTTTAGATTACTTACTATGTAGACAACTCTAGGTATAGTTAAGAGTTTCATGTTTGCCAGCTTTTATTCTTACTTTGCTCTGGTATTCTCTTGCTTTATTATTGTTAGAGTATAAACTATTCATCCTGCTATAACTTGAACCACTTTGCCATCTAAGAGAAGACATAATAATGTTAGCCTTTATTCATAGAAACAAGGAAAGCAAAGTGGTAACAGTGGCACCTAGTCTGAGTGGTGGTTAGCAGTCACTAGAGGACGTAGAAAAAGGATGATCCTTATACTTTACAGGAAGTAGAATGTTAAGTGACGGTAGATTCCATTTTGCAACTTTTAAGAAATTTTCATATGATGTAGTCAGCCTTTTAGATTAAAAGGGTTTTTTAATCCTTTGAGTCATCTGAAATGTTCCTGATAAGTAATTTCTCATACAATCTACTCCAAGAATTTTCAATAAATAGATTTTTTTTCAACAAGCTAAGCTTGGGGTGAATCATTCCATTGGTCTGTCATTAGTGCATTATCTGAGAAACAGAATAGAATTCATATCCCTCAGGAAAAGAATGAAAAATTTCAATTTTCCCTTTGTGCTCGTGTGTGACATGAGGGTATGACAATTCTATATTGAAAATAACACTTAACAAAAAATCATGATTCATAGTTAAGAGACTGAGTTACTGTCTTAAAAAGACTTTGGACACTGAAATTTTGAAGCATTTTGGAACTGAGAAACTCTGGGAAAATGTGAAACAGAATTGAGTGTATTTTCTGTTAGTAGATACCAATGAGACTAAAAGGGCAAAGGTCGAAATACTATAGTTTTGATATAAAATATTTTACATACGGTCAAATGTTTTAGCACTCAGTCTCCTACTGGTTAGAATGATTTGGGTGGTTCTGAAAAATTGAGAAGGTAGAATTGAATTGGAAAGCAGTAGAACTGTAGGGTTTTACCTCAAATGTGTTCTGGGTCCTACATATCTGTCTACTTCCTGTTCTGCTGAGATGAAAATAAACTTTGAATCTTGCTGGCAAAGTCAGGAGGTCATCTTTCTAGTGCTTCTTCTCCAAAATGATTGATTGTGAACTCAAACCATGAGGAGAAACCCACCTTGCCTTTCTTAAGATGATGATTTTCAGTTATTTTCTCCAATAGTAAAAATAGTAAAAGACACAGCTACTATTGAAAAGAGAAGTCCTTAGTATTAGTAAGTAGTGTACATGTCATATGACAGAATATAGTTTAATACTAGATAGATAACATTAAATAATACAGTGGTATATAAATCAGAATCTTAAGTATGAAAAGCAATCTTGCGATTTGCAAGACTGAATACAGTTTTGGGGCTTGGGGATCTCCTTGAACCTCTTTACAAAGTAGTCATCTTAATTAAATCTCATCTTTCTACATTTATTTTGACTCTTTTAATTTATTCATTGAAGACTGGTGGTCAGGGCTGATTTGGGGCACATGCTGTGATCCTCAAGCACGATAATTGCCAGGTTGATTATTGTTGTCAATAGCCTCTTTTATAGTCTTTCACTTTGGCCAGTCTGGCTACTATAAAGACATTTTGCTAAACAATAACATTAGATTGACATTTTGTACAGTACATAAACTTTAGATACTTAACTGTATGCATTCCTACTGAGATACATAGAGAGTTAAATGTACTAAAATCAATTCAAAATACTTGCTTATAGAAGCAGTTATTTAAAGACTGCTTTAAGACAAATAAGATCCTTAAATGACCTTAATTTTAAAACAATTTTAAGTAACCAGAAATCAGAAATACAAATGACATAAAATATGAAACAACTAAATAAATATAAAAATCACGTCTTAGGTTTACCACTTAACACAGTTTTTCTCAAAAGATGGAACTCAGCCATTTATAAGATATAAATACATATATTCCTCACAGTCAAATACCAGAAAAAGCAGGCAGATTACTTTTAAAATAACGACCTAGATACACCCATCACATACGAGAAGGTAAGCAACTTAAGTTAAGCGGAGCTGTCCTTTTCATAACAGTAACCAGACGAAATTTCCCCAGATTAGAAAAATGAAGTTACCAGTTTCATTAACGTTCCCGTGTCTTTCAAACCAAACACACACACACACACACACACACACACACACGCACACACACACACACACACAATTAAGATGCTAAATCAACACACACAAGCAGTCACATTTTAAAATCAATTAGCCAGTCACAATATGGAAATGTTAGCTATTCTTAAGGAACACTAATCATACTACCTAGTATGATTGCCACAGATAAAGCATTTGCAACCACCTTCCCATCTTTCTCATTCTCAATCTTCCTTCCTACTCCTTCATAAATATTGTAACAGAAATGGAAGGCATCCTTCTGAGAGCCTCCCTTTGTGTCTCTGCTTCTTACTTTCTGACTACAGCTTCTCAAAGCCTTAAAGCAGTCAGGCGCACATTTTGTATAATGGACACAAACCAGCTAAATGAATCATTTCTTCATCTGCTAAGTAAAAATTTACATACAGCTCATGTAATATCATAACATACTGTGTCATAACGGAAGGCAAAATACCCCACAACAGGTTTGTAAACATACAAATTACTTAGTGCTAACTACAATGAATAATGTCTTACCAAGTTTTGTTGTTGTTGTTTGTTTTGTTTTGTTTTGTTTTTAGTGTAAAATCCCAGTACTCCAAGGAAATATAAACACTTGAGCAAACTGGAAAAACTGGAAAAAATAATCTTAGATAAAGATGGTGAATGGAATTCACTGTCTTTATACAAAAAGGCAAGAAATGAAAAATAAGTTTTTAAGGGACTGGACAATGGACGTACATCAAAAAGCAGCACATCCATCACCATACACAGTGAAGATAATAATTCAATGAACATTTATTCTAAATAT
This sequence comes from Rattus norvegicus, assembly GCF_021556685.1. Lineage (NCBI taxonomy): Eukaryota > Metazoa > Chordata > Mammalia > Rodentia > Muridae > Rattus > Rattus norvegicus. The sequence goes on from NC_141548.1 coordinate 73,994,838, forward strand.
AGCATTATACCTTTGTGAATCATATTGTTTTTTTAGTAACAGAACAGAATAAAATATATAACAGATAAAAATAACTTTTTAAGGAGACTTGCCTAATCAGGAGGTAAGCAAGGATGCAATATTTTGTTATGCCAAAAAAAAAAAATCCAATAAATTCAGTACAAATCTGTACCCTTCAAGAGACTTTCAGTGGAGAATGAAGGATTTAAACAAGAGATGTTTCTGTCTATTTTCCCCCAAATAACCTCACTATCTTGTCTCACCTTGAATATGGTGCCTGCCTGTGTTCTCTGTTTTTTCTAGTCAGGAATCAAATAAAGCTATGCCCTCTACCAATAAGTTTCTCCTATTTTATTTATTTATTTTTTTTTGCCAGATGCAACAGTCAGTAGGTCCTACAGACCCCTACCCCCACCATAGCCTCAGTTTCATCTATCTTAAACTAAATGCCCTCCAAGCTTCTTGAATTCTCATTTAACATCTATCACAAAGAAGACTAAAAACCAGTGAAAGTTAACACAAGCGAAGTGTTTACGTACTAAAATGCATTTTTGATAACAGACTGTAATATGTCTTAGCCAGCATTTTAAAGCAAGTCAGCTCATTTCAACATTGTCAATTTGCATACACTTGAAAGGAACCAAGGAAAACATACCTAGATACTGGTAAATCCTGAAATTAATCTTTTAAATGTACACTGTAAGTTTATCTATCAAAATCAATTAAGGTATTTTAGAAAACTTCACAAAAATGTTTTTTAAAACTATCTTTAGGTTGTCCTTATTAAATTTTGTAATCAGGTAGTCTTCTTAACCCAAATTTCAATTACTGACACTTTAAAGAACCAGACCTAAATCATTTCAAGTGATGATAAATATTAACATTACAATTAATTTTAAATAAACTTGCTAGAGTAAATGTCTGAACTAGTTCTTGAAAATTTTGGAATCCATGGATTTTATCCACTAAAAAAATGAGCAAAATCAAATACTAAGCCATGTTATAATATATGTAACAATGTAACATTATACAGACTACACAGGTTATATTTAGGAATATATACATATATACATACATACATATATATATATATATATATATATATATATATATATCCATGAATTTAAAAGATAGTAAAATAGGCTATGAAGGGAGTTCAAAGGGAGAAAAGTAGGGATATATATTTTAATTATATTATAATCTCAACACATAATAATGATACATACAGATATTATTCATACAAACTCTTTCTTCTCATGCTCTAGACAACACGTCGTTTTCCCCCCTCACTGAAGTTCAGATGAGAGATTTGAAGATTTAACTGTGAGGCAAATTCTATTAAAAATTTTCAAATCTGCTAGTGTTCTATGCACAGGAATCACTGTTTACAAGCATGGTGTTACTTATTTGTTTCTTACTCTCTTATGTTTAATTATTTCACTTGATTTTCACTAATCGTCTGTAACTGGTTAGTCAAAGGGTGTGTTTTTTTCCCTGAAGTCTGTTTCTCCCACTCTTGATTTTCCTTCGTTGCCTGTGCTTTTCTGTGTAGGACTGCCTGATGAAAGCCCAGGAGTTTGTCATTCCTTAATCTCTCTGTACATTACACATATTAAGAAAGATTTCAATGATGATTTTCTCGAGAATTATCTGTCAATCACAGCCAATTGGGTCCTCAACTATGATGCAGAACTATCTTACACTTTTGTTGTTTGTTTGTTTGTTTTATTTTTTTGAGATAGGATTTCAGTATATAGCGTTGTTCGTAGTCTTTTGAGCTCTGTTGGAAGTTCAGCTTTGCCTTGAACACATAGAGAACCCCCTTCCTCTCCCTCAGGAAGGCTAGAATTAAATCATATTAATTTACATAATATTAAATTAAATTAATTTAAATTGAATATGTTCATTATCACACCCAGAAAAGAAGCAATGCTATACATTTTACATACCCTAGTTTTCTGAATTAACATAAATATAAAACTAAATTACTATCAGTATGTCAAATATTTTGAACATATTTTATAAAATATTTAAAAGTAAAACATTTTAAAACTTATCTCTTACATTTCAGGTGCTGGGCTGTGTATAGTACCCTAATATTAAGTGTCAAATCTATATGTATGGTACATATAATTAAAGACTATTGAGTAATTAAATATTTAATTTCTTTGATATCAATGTTATTCCTCATTTTTAAGACAACCTCTTATACAACAATACAAATTAAGAATTAAATATCTACAATGGAAATTATGTTTACTTTTCCAGACACCTAAGATTTTATTTTATTTCTATTTTCTTGATTAATACTCATTAATGTGACATAAGCAATATCATACTTTAATGAATAAATTAGAAAAATCTTATTTATTTCATTTTTATTTAAGCTGTTGGAAATGTTAATGGTTATATGAGTCCCAATAAATACATTGTTTTGTTGTTTTTTCAGTTAATGTTGAAATGAGAGAGGGGGATAGAAGGAAGAAGAAGAAATGAAAGAAGACGAGAAGAAGAGAAGTAGAAAGAGAAAGAGAAGATGGAAAACCAATAAGAGGATGACAAAGGAAGAGTGCCTTGGACTTTTACATTATATGTTATAATTTCTACCTAATTATACCTAATTTCTACCTTCCCTCCCTCAATATAATATCTACTCATTAGTTGTAATTCACTCGACTTCTCGACTCTCAGTCCACTTATCATAAGTTTGAACTGAGTCAAAAGCTCCATGCTGTAACTTTATTAGTTTCCCCATGGCTTCCAAAGATCAAGGAAATTTTCAAATTTTACCTACGGATTCACTATTAACCTTCATGTCACATGAAGCTGCAGGCCTGTTGAGTATCTGTGCTGGCAGACTCAGGGGCTAATGATTGATGAACTGAGGCTTTTCAGGCAGAGTGTCCTAGGAGTAATGGCATCTTTAGACTCACATTTAAAGGGGTAAAACTGAATTTTGTTATGCCTAAGGAAAAAAAAAAGATCTTTGTCCATTTTGTAGTTGACCTTACTTTCACAGGGACCTGCAGATTGCTTGTTCTGCACCGAAAAATATAGATACAAGTAGATTGATTTTTGATGGTCTTTTAGAAAAAGAAAGTATTATATAGTTATGTGAGCCATTGCTATGCCTATTTTGTACTGTTTGAATATACTGAAATAATTAAATCATGTATTTAAATTTCAATGTTTAATGAATACCATTCTATCTGCATTGTATTTTGAAACAGAGAAGGGTGTGGTAAATGGTTAATAGATATCTGAGATTTTAAATATGTCTCTTTGAGCGTGACATCACTTTAACCTTATCTGAAATCCATTCTAGGGGTCTCAGTAGGAACAGCTATCTATGGTAACTGAAGTGCATTTCTCTTTGGCTTTTGATTTTCAAAACTTTAGAGTGACTTTCATTGTAGTAGAAACTATGTTTTTGAAGGAGAAGCTGACTTTGTATCAATGTTGTATCTTTTCATTCTATAATACAGAGTAAAGAACAGAAACAACTTTTTGACCTAATTTTTTGGAAACAGAGAAAGAAAAGAATTTCATTTGCCCACAGTGTTAAATTTTTCTACTCCGAGTTGCTGTTTTATATTTGATAAAAGGTAGCTAGTTTTAAATGATAAGTAACACATTGAATTTGCTGTGATTTGTCCACATGCTGAAATATTTCTGTAAACATTTTAAACATACCCTTCTGAAGAGGACTTTTAAAGTTACAAATATTAATACAAATAACTTCCAAAGAATGGCATATTAGGTAGATTAACGACAAAATAAAAACTCACTCTTTCTTTCTACCTTTTGCCTAATGTATCTCCTGATAGAAATAGAGAGGTCATTAAGTGAGAGAGCATAATTCGCCAATTGTCTCAAATCTCTTAAATAGACTCCTATAATTTTCTATTCACTCTTTTTAAAGTAATTTATTTGAGTTTTTGGTTTGCAGGTATGGGTAGTAGGGTACCCATGACAGTCAGAAGACATTGCCACATTCACTGATGATGTAGAAACCAGTAGTCGTGTACATTGTTCTGTGGACGTTGCCATCTCTCTTGTCCCAATTCATTCCAGTTTCTGTATCACACCAGTCCCCTTTCAATAGAATGACATTTCAGACTTCTCACTTTAAGGGTAATACATTCTTGTGGAAAGCTGATGTTGGTAAGGCAAATGATGCCTGGCATTAATAACTGTGGTGGCCTCAGCGAACATTTGCTCATCAAATTATATCTACTGCCTTTACCATTTAGAGGGCTGTTTTAGTAATCCATATAAAAAGCAAAGCCACAAAGAATAACATAGATTTGAGAATACAAAATTTGAGCTGTATTTATTCATTACAGACTGTTTTCCTCTATAGTGTTATTATTTTGCATTTGAAATGATACTATGGAAAAGTAAATTAGCAGCTGTTGGTCCCAGGGTTTCCAAACTGCCCTTAAAGAGTCCAGTTTTCACAAAGATATTCCCTAGAGCAGTCCTTTTCAACCTTGCTAATGCTGTGAAACTTTGATACAATTCCCCATGTTGTGGTGACCCCAACATAAATTATTTTGTTGCTACTTCATAAATGCAAGTTTGCTAATGTTATAAACTGTAATGCAAGTAGTTTTGGTGAAAGAGGTTAGTCAAAAGGGTCATGACTTACACATTGAGAACATATGCCCTAGACAAACATTAAAAACCTACTTAGCATCACCTTTTTGGTAGTAACTGTGACCTATTGTCAGCCCAGGTCAAATCATGGTCACAAGTAATAAATATGATTAATTTCATTTTACTTTATTATGCTTGCTTCTTCATATGTATTACTATTTAACACTATAAAGGTTACAGAGAAATTAACAATTAGTTAATAATTTTACACATAATGGTATTAAAAAACACATAAGCTAGAAAAATTTCACAGGACCGCACCATCCAAAAGATACCAGTCTTACATTTGAACTAAGATATGTTTGCCAACATAATCCACTATATAAACAAACTGAAAGATAAACACCACATGATCATTTCACTAGATGCTGAGAAAGCATTTGACAAAATTCAACACCCTTTCATGATAAAAGTCCTGGAAAGAACAGGAATTCAAGGCCCATACCTAAACATAGTAAAAGCCATATACACCAAACCAGTAGCTAACATTAAACTAAATGCAGAGAAACTTGAAGCAATTCCACTAAAATCAGGGACTATACAAGGCTGCCCACTATCTCCCTACTTACTAAATATAGTGCTTGAAATCCTAGCCAGAGCAATCAGAAAAAAAAGGAGATCAAAGGGATACAGATTATAAAAGAAGGAGTCAAAATATCACTATTTGCAGATGATATGATAGTATATTTCAGTGATCCCAAAAATTCCACCAGAGAACTACTAAACCTGATAAACACCTTCAGGAAAGTGGCTGGGTATAAAATTTACTCAAATAAATCGGTAGCCTTCCTCTACATAAAAGAAAAACAAGCTGAGAAAGAAATTAGGGAAATGACACCCTTCATAATAGTCCCAAATAATATAAAATACCTTGGTGTGACTTTAACCTAGCAGGTGAAAGATCTGTATAAGAACTTCAAGCCTCTAAAGAGAGAAATTGAAGATCTCAGAAGATAGAAAGGTCTCCCATGCTCATGGATTGGCAGGATTAATATAGTAAAAATGGCTATTTTACCAAAAGCTATCTACAGATTCAAAGCAATCCCCATCAAAATTCCAATCCAATTCTTCAGAGAGTTAGACAGAAAATTTTGCAAATTCATCTAGAAAGAAAAAAGCCTAGGATAGCTAAAACTATTCTCAACAATAAAAGTGTTTTCAGGGGAATTATTATCCCTGAACTCAAGCAGTATTACAGAGCAATAGAGTTAAAAACTCAATGGTTGTGGTACAGAGACAGGCAGATAGAACAGTGGAATAGAACTGAAGACCAAGAAATGAACCCACACACATATGGTCACTTGATTTTTGACAAAGGAGCCAAAACCATCCAATGGATAAAAGATAGCATTTTCAGCAAACGGTGCTGGTTCAACTGGAGGTTAATATATAGAAGAATGCTGATCGATCCGTTATTATCACCCTGTACAAAGCTTAAGTGCAAGTGGAACAAGGACCTTCACCTCAAACTAGATACACTCAAACTAATAGAAGAATAAACTAATAAAGTGGGGAAAAATCTTGAACACATTGGCATTGGAGAAAACTTCCTGAACAAAACACCAATGGCTTATCCTCTAGGATCAAGAATCAAAAAATGGGATCACATAAAACTACAAAGCTTTTTAAGGCAAAGGACACTGTTGTTAGGACAAAATGACAACCAACAGATTGGGAAAAGATCTTAACAATCCTACAACTGATAGAGGGTTTATATCCAAAATATACAAAGAACACACGAAGTTAGACTGCAGAGAGATAAATAACCCTATTAAAAATGGGGTTCAGAACTGGAAAATATCATCCTGAGTGAGGTAACCCAATCACAGAGAAACACACATGGTATGCACTCATTGATAAGTGGCTATTAGCCCAAATGCTTGAATTACCCTAGATGCATAGAACACATGAAACTCAAGACAGATGAACAAAATGTGAATGCTTCACTCCTTCTTTAAAAGGGGAACAAGAATACCCTTGGCAGGGAATAGAGAGGCAAAGATTAAAACAGAGACAGAAGGAACACCCATTCAGAGCCTGCCCCACATGTGGCCCATACTGTCGCGCGCCCAATGTCCTGCCAGCAAGAATGACGTGGGGCAACAGGATTCTTCTGCAAGCAAACCTTTACTGTGTTACTGCTCTTCTTAGTGTTACAGCTCTTCTCAGTGTTACAGCTCTTCTTAGTGTTACAGCTCTTCTCAGTGTTACAGCTCTTCTGAACAGGGACCCCGAGCAGCAAAATCGCTCGGCTTATATAGACAACAGTATGCTAATTATCTCTCAGGGATTGGTGGGGCTTGGATCACCCCACTACTTGTCCTCCAGGGATTGGCGGAGAATGAATCACCTCATTAGCATATTAACGGTCAACTAACACCTGGTGCATAAACCGCACATGTGCAGTATCGCTGTTCACCACTAGAGGGAGCCCTAGCAAGGGGACAAGCCTGCACATGCGCAGTAAGTCGTTTATATCCAGACAAGGCTGGATGTCAGCGCCATCTTTGTTTTGCCGTGCCACTCTCTACATCTCCCCCTTTTTTGTTTAATAAAATGACTGGTCTAGATCTGGGTGTCACGTCAATCTTGTCATTGCTCCTGTCTTAGGTCGTTCTCATCCAAACTCGGCCTTACCCGTCATAGAGTTACCCTATCGCCACCGGGCCCCGTGTCTTAGGTTGGTCTGAGTTCGAGGAAAGTTGCCTGTCCCTGGATACAATGACTCCACATGACTGTGACAAAAATGATCTAGGGCGAACTCTTGATCTTTTAAAGAGGCCAGCCATATGTTGGGAGAAGCACCCTTTTTAATGGTGGTCATAGCCTGGTAAACAACCACTTTGTGTCTGGCATGTTCTCTTTTTAAATGGCCAATAAGCCAGAGACCTACTCCGCATCCCAGGAGGACAATAGCTCCCCGGGACAAACATGCCCGCCCACTCCTTGAAAAGGGAGAAAGCGGGTTGGGGATTTAGCTCAGTGGTAGAGCGCTTGCCTAGCAAGCGCAAGGCCCTGGGTTCGGTCCCCAGCTCCAAAAAAAAAAAAAAAAAGAAAAAAGAAAAGGGAGAAAGCATTGGTAATCCATGAGGTCAAATCTTCAACTGTGATGGGGTCCAACCTAGTGCTGTTGAGGACAGCAATCTGCATCAGCAATTGTCTTGATAGTTGCTCTGCTTTCATGGACCAGTTTCCTTTCAGGTAATTCAAGATTTCTTTGCTCTGTTGAAAATGCTGAGAAAAGTTAGCTCGCAAAGGAATAATGCATAAACTCTAAAGGAGGAAACACAAGACAGCTGTGTCATATGATACAGTGCTTCAATTTGTTCTTGAACTAAATCTATCCTTTGATTGGCTAATAGAAGGCCAGATGCCAAATGGGTATTAAATTCTTCTTGTATCTCTAGCGCCACTGCAGTTCTTTATACAATCTGATTGACAGTCTTAGCCATCTGTATTTGATTGGTCATAGCGATTTCAGCTGTGGTAGCTGCGGCAGGAGACAGCACAATGGCTGAAATTATGGCTGCCGTAATTCAAAAATCTCTTTTGGCTCTCAGCAAATTAAGAATAGGAAAGCTATCTGGGTTTGCCTCCACTGGGATTGGCACAAAGGAGGGAATCTTAACCATCACTGCGGTGTCATTGGTGCCATCCCAGCATTCAGCTAAATAGCAGACTACATCAGAGCTATTACAATTTAAAGCACCACTGCTTACATTAGTGCTTATCAGAAAAAAAGGTGATCTAGCACATAGTGAAGTACTAGTGGCAGTATTATTTACCAAGAGGTTATTATATTGAATATTGATCAACCTGGTATCACCTTTTTCTGGTAGCTGAAACATTATACAGCATGAAGTTCTCTCCCATCAACCTAGCAAAGGGGGTCAGGGATGTATATAACCCTTGCTCATTGGACAGTACCCATTGAAACCGAGGCCAGAGATTATGCTTGTCAGTCTTATTCTCAAAACAGTAGAATTGCTATGAACTGGCATGGGTACTGGCCAGGATCTGGCAATAGCCCACAGGGTGAGAGAATTAACCTGTATTACCATTCCCAGTAGTAATAGTAGGGTTCGTAGTCTCATCTTCAGGAAGAGCAGAAGGCAATTTTCGAGTCAAAAGCTCAGGTACCCAAATTGGATTTTCTTGATTCTTCGGAAAAACACAAATCGCTCCCCTGGATCGTATTAGAATAGGATCTGGGCCTTTCCATTCTCCAGTGAGTACATCCTTCCACTTCACCTGATCCTTGGGTGGGATAGGCCACTGCCCATGGCGTTCTGCCGCCGAATAGTCATGGGCGTCTAAATTTAAGAAATTTAAAGTAAGAAGTGCAGTGGAGATGGCAAACTTGGGGGTTGGCGGCACCTCACCAATTCCGCCTTTTTGTTTATTTAAATAAGCCTTGAGGATTATAAGGAAGTCCTGTCAGGTGTGCAACACCCATCTAATTGCAGAAATGTTTAAACTTTTCCGAAGTATAAGCAGAGACATTGTCGGTCTTGAGCAGCCTAGGAAGACCCCAAGAACTCCAAGCCTCAAGACATTGGGCAATGACATGAGAGGCCTTTTCCCCAGACAAGGGAGAAGCAACTATGACCCCGGAGAATGTATCGATGGAAACATGCACATACTTTAATTTTCCAAAAGCGGGGACATGGGTAACATCCATCTGCCAAACCTGCAGGGGTCGAAGGCCACGGGGATTAATGCCCACATGTGGGGTGGTAATAAACGCACTGCAATTACTGCAGCGAAGCACTATTTTTCTGGCCTCTGCTCTAGAAATAGGAAAACGTCTGCATAAGGTCTCAGCAGTAACATGAAATAAGGAATGGAACTGGGTGGCAGCTTCCACAGGAGTCAGCACAGCAAACGTAGTGGCTCTAGTAGCCAAATCGGCCAGGTTATTCCCATGAGACACTGGGCCAGGCAACCCTGAATGAGCCCTTATATGGGTGATGAAAAAAGGGGAATGCCGAGATAGTAACTCCTGCTGGATCTTCAGAAACATAGAAGCCACTGTACTAGTGGTTCTAATCATTCCCGCAACTTCTAAAGATTTAACTGAATTAACCACATAGGAGGAATCTGAAACAATATTTAATGGACTAGGGAACACTCGGAGCACTTCCAATACAATCTGACACTCAACTAATTGAGGGGAATTAGGGGTAAATTGCTTAGTTACCACTTTACCGTCATGCACATAAGTACCCAAACCAGTTTTCGATCCATCCGTATAAACAATATCCCTTGCCTGAAGGGGTTCCATGCTGGTAACCCGGGGAAACACAAGGGGATGACATTTTGCAAAGGTCAAAATGGGGTGCCTGGGGTAGCGATTATCAAACACCCCTGAAAAAATGCACACAAGTATTGCCCAGTCATCATTTGTAGCAGCCAGCACTTGGAGCTGTTCTGCAGTATAGGGTATAACAATTTTTATTGGATGTTTACCAAAATGAGTTACAGCTACTTTTAGTCCTCTCATAGCCAATCTTGCCACCGCTGAGGGGTACCACTCTATGGTTTTAGCCGGAGAGGCTTGTGGGTGAATCCAAAGTAAGGGGCCATTCTGCCATAACACCTTAGTGGGTAATTTAGCAGTTTGCAAAACACATAGATCAAAAGGTTCATCAGGTTGTATCCTTACTAATTGAGCCTCAGAAAGAGTCTTCTCCACCTTTCGGAGGGCCTCTACAGCCTCCATAGACAGGGATCTCGGGGATGTTAATTGCGGATCCCCTTCCAATATATCAAACAAAGGTTTTAACTCAGCAGTAGATATTTTCAGGAATGGCCGTAACCAATTAATATCTCCCAAAAGTTTTTGAAAATCATTTAAGGTTTGTAGGTGATCTCGCCTGATTTCAATTTTTTGTGGAGTAATAACTTCTGGATGTACAACGGCTCCTAAAAACTTGCCCATCAGCGATCTCTGAACCTTTTCAGTAGCTATAGTTAGCCCAAACTGTTGGAAATGTTTAATTAAGTCAGCATATGCTATCTGAAGCTCTTGAGGTTTGGATCCACAGAGGAGTATATCATCCATGTAATGAAGAATCGTTAGTGATGGATATTGCCCTCTGACAGGAGTCAGGGCTTGTTGTACATATAACTGACATATAGTGGGGCTGTTTGCCATCCCCTGGGGCAAGACTTTCCATTGATAGCGCTCATCAGGCTCCACATGATTTATTGCAGGCAGAGTAAAGGCAAACCTCTCTTTATCCTTAGGATGTAAAGGAATAGAGAAAAAGCAATCCTTAATATCTATTATAATAACCTCCCATTGCTTTGGCAAGGCAGATAGAAGCGGAAGACCGCGTTGGACTGATCCATACAATTTCATTTGTGTATTAATTGCTCTAAGATCATGCAATAGTCTCCACTTTCCTGACTTCTTTTTTATAACAAATATTGGAGTATTCCAGGGTGAGCTTGAAGGTTCCAAATGTCCTAATTGCAACTGTTCCTTTACTAATTGGTGAGCGGCCTCCAGCTTTTCAGAGGAGAGAGGCCATTGAGGAACCCATACAGCTTCTTCTATTATCCACGGTATGGGCATAGCCCCCTCAATGGCCCCTAAGAAAAACCCAGATCGTGACGATCGGGTTTTGCAGTGGGTTGAATTGGCTCTGTACTTCCTTGGTGATGCTTACCAATGCCTTTTCCTGGGACATACCCCATATCCCTCACCATTCTCTGTGCTGGTAGGGAATTCTCATTCATAAGTTTAAGCCCTAACTCAGCCAAAATATCTCTTCCCCATAAGTTGACAGGTAAAGGAAGAACATATGGGACGAAACTACCCTCCTGTCCTTCTGGGGCTTTCCACTTTAAGGGCCTAGAGCTAATAGTTGGACTAGCTTCATAACCTAAACCTTGTAATGAATGCGAAGATTGAGTAATGGGCCATTTTGTAGACCACCATTTAGTGGAGATAATGCTTTTGTCTGCCCCTGTATCTAGAATTCCCTCAAATGTCTTTCCTTCAATGGTTAGGATCAGAGTAGGTCGAGCGTGTAAATCGACCATAAGATATGCTGAATCAGTGCCCGTAGAGCCGAATCCCTTCTTTCCTCTTTTTGTACTTCCCGATTTAAACTGGGCATGATAACTGGGTAAAACAAGCAATTGTGCAATCCGGTCACCTGGGGAAATGGAGAAGAGACCTCATGGAGAGGAGCACATGATCTTCAACTGGCCCTCATAATCTTGATCAATAACCCCAGGATGTACCACCAATCCTTTAAGAGTAGTAGAGGAGCGTCCTAAAAGCAGCCCAACTGTATTGGGTGGTAAAGGGCCATGAAAGTCAGAGGGGATAGGCTGCACCCCCATTTGAGGGGTTGGGATGATTCTGGAGGTGGCACGGAGGTCTAATCCTGCGGAACCCGGAGTGGCTCTCCTGGGGAAGTTTGATGAGCCCAGGTTACTGGGGAGCTGGTTGCCCCATATATTTGAGGGCCCTGAGGACGGGGGCCCCGTTGGACGTTTTTTGACATATCCAAGGGTTTCCCCGTTATGTCCTTTACTGACCTGCACCCATTGGCCCAATGTTTCCCTTTCTTACACTTTGGACACAGTCCTGGGGCTTTCTTTGGATTAAAGCCAGGATTCTGATTCCTGCATTCCCTTTTCATATGACCGGGCTTTCCAAATTGGAAACACGTGATGCCTCTGCTAGAGAGGCCAGGCCGCCTTTGTCCTTGTAATATAGCCGCGGCTAGACCGGTATTGGTAAGTGGTCCTCCTATTTCCCTACAGGCTTTCAGCCAAGCCTGCAGCCCCTTAGATTTCCAGGGGAGGATTGCATTGCGGCATTCTTTGGTACATTGTTCAAAAACTAACTGTTCTCTTAAGGGCATGGCCTGGTCTTGGTCTCCAAAAATCCTACCAGCAGCCTCCATCATGCGGGCCACAAAATATGAGAAAGGCTCACTTGGTCCTTGGATGACCGTGGTCAGGTTCCCGGACACCTCTCCTCTGTTAGTTAGAGCTTTCCATGCCTTGACAGCACTAACAGCAATCTGGGCATATACCTCCAAGGGGAAGGCAGTTTGATTATTGGCCCATTGCCCTTGTCCAGTTAACATGTCAAATGTCCAGGCAGGTTGTCCTGCTGCTGCATTTGCGCGTGCTTGTGCTTGGCAAGCATCGTGCCACAATGCCTTCCACTCAATATACTGTCCCATGCTAAGGAGACAGGCCTTTGTCACAGATTGCCAGTCTGCTGGACTCATGGCAATGCTTGCTAGTCTTTCTACCTGTGACATGGTAAAATTAGCAGTAACCCCATAGGCACAAACAGACTCTGCCAGTTCCTTAACTTGCTTGTGCTCTAGGGGCTGATGAGAACGAACGCCATCGTCCTCAAACACAGGAAACATTTGCCTAAGTGCTTGCTGTGTTTCAGGTGGACAGAAAGAGTACTCACACTTCCCCTCTATATAAGGAGGTGGAGTGGAGGCCACCGAGGCATTAATAACTTTCGGTTTCTTCACAGTGGCTCTCCACCTAGGCCCATATCTTTCTTCCTCATATCTGGCTGCCTCTTCCTCTAATTCCTCCTCCTCCGACTCTGACAACTCTTGCTCAGAGTCACTACCAGTCAGTTCTAAGGCTTCTGATTCTTTTAATGGATACAAAGTATCCTCTCCGGATGACTTGTACTTCATCCTCCGGGGTATACCTATTTTTTGCTCCAGCGGCATTTCTTCCGCCTTTTGGGTCTCTTTCACTTTTGTTTTAGTATCCTTTTTCTTTTTGCGTGCTCCTAATTTCTCACTCTGCTCTGTTTCAGACATGCTCTCTTGAATGTTCTATCCTGCCTTGACTATGTCCTCACATTTTAACACAACTAGTAAGAAGACAACAGTCACTATAAAAACGAGCAACAATCCCTCCATGGCAAGACTAAATCCAAAAAGGGGCATGCCTCTCGGAGCTTGCCTTTATATTTACCTTCTCGCAGTTCTGAATCCTCTTCAGCACACTGAAGGGTCCCCTCGGCACCGGCGATGTTGGTTCCTGGGTTTTGGCACCACTTGTCGCGTGCCCAATGTCCGGCCAGCAAGAATGACGCGCGGCAACAGGATTCTTCTGCGAGCAAACCTTTACTGTGTTACTGCTCTTCTTAGTGTTACAGCTCTTCTCAGTGTTACAGCTCTTCTTAGTGTTACAGCTCTTCTCAGTGTTACAGCTCTTCTGAACAGGGACCCCAAGCAGCAAAATCGCTCGGCTTATATAGACAACAGTATGCTAATTATCTCTCAGGGATTGGTGGGGCTTGGATCACCCCACTACTTGTCCTCCAGGGATTGGCGGAGAATGAATCACCTCATTAGCATATTAACGGTCAACTAACACCTGGTGCATAAACCGCACATGTGCAGTATCGCTGTTCACCACTAAAGGGAGCCTTAGCAAGGGGACAAGCCTGCACATGCGCAGTAAGTCGTTTATATCCAGACAAGGCTGGATGTCGGCGCCATCTTTGTTTCGCCGCGCCTTTCTCTAAACATACATATACAGCCACCCAATTAGACAAGATGGATGAAGCAAAGAAGTGCAGTCAGACAGGAGCCGGATGTAGATCTCTCCTGAGAGACACAGCAAGAATACAACAAACACAGAGGCAAATGCCAGCAGCAAACCACTGAACTGAGAGCAGGACCCCCGTTGAAGGAATCACTGAAAGAACTGGAAGAGCTTGAAGGGGCTCGAGACCCCTTATGAACAACAATGCCAAGCAACAAGAGCTTCCAGGGACTAAGCCACTACCTAAAGACTATACATGGACTGATCCTGGACTCTGACCTCATAGGTAGCATTGAATATCCTAGTAAGATCATCAGTGTAAGGGGAAGCCCTGGGTCCTGCTAAGACTGAATGTGATTGTTGGGGGGAGGGCGGCAATGGGGGGAGGATGGGGAGGGGAACACCCATAACGAAGGGGAGGGGGAGGGATTAGGGGGATGTTGGCCCATAAACCAGGAAAGGGAATAACACTCGAAATGTAAATAAGACATTCTCAAGTTAAAAAAAAAAAATAAAAAAAAATGCCAGTGGGGGGAAAATGGGGTTCAAAACTAAACAAATAATTCACAGCTGAGGAATGTCCAATAGGTGAGAATCACCTAAAGAAATGTTCAAAATCTTTAGTCATAAGGGAAATGCAAATCAAAACAACCCTGAGAATCCACCTCACACCAGTCAGAATGACTAAAATCAACAACTCCAGCAACAGCAGATGCAGGCAAGGATGTGGAGAAAGAGGAACACTCCTCCATTGTTGGTGGGATTGCAGACTGGTACAACCATTCTGGAAAACAGTCTGGAGGTTCCTCAGAAAATTGGACATTGATCTACCTGAGGACTCAGCTATACCTCTCTTGGGCATATACCCAAAAGATGACGCAACATATAACAAAGACACGTGCTCCACTCTGTTCATAGCAGCCTTATTTATAATAGCCAGAAGCTGGAAAGAACCCAGATGCCCTTCAACAGAGGAATGGATACATAAAATATGATACATCTACACAATGGAATACTACTCAGTTATTAAAAACAATGACTTTATGAAATTCATAGGCAAATAGATGGAAATGGAAAATAACATCCTGAGTGAGGTAACTCAATCACAGAAAAACACACATGGTATGCACTCATTGATAAGTTGCTATTAGCCAAAATGCTCTAATTACCCTAGATGGACAGAACCCATGAAACTCAAGAAGGATGGCCAAAATGCGGATACTTCACTTCTTCTTTAAAAGGGGAATAAGAATACCCTTGGGAGGGGATAGGGAGGCAAAGTTAGAACAGAGACTGAAGGAACACCCATTAAGAGCCTGCCCCACATGTGGCCCATACATATACAGCCACGAAACTAGATAAGATGGATGAAGCAAAGAAGTGCATGCTGACAGGAACCGGATGTAGATCTCTCCTGAGAGACACAGCCAGAATACAGCAAATACATAGGCAAATGTCAGCAGCAAACCCCAGAACTGATAACGGGACCCCAGTTGAAGGAATCAGAGAAAGGACTAAAAGAGCTTGAGGAGGCTAGAGTCACCATATGAACAACAATGCCAACCAACCAGAGCTTCCAGGGATTAAGCCACTACCCAAAGACTATACATGGACTGACGCTGGGTTCCAGCTGCATAGGTAGCAATGAATAGACTAGTAAGGACACCAGTGGAAGGGGAAGCCCTTGGTCCTGCCAATGCTGGACCCCCAGGGAACGGGATTCTTGTGGGTGAGTGGTAATGGGGGGAGGATTGGGAGGGGAACACCCATATAGAAAGGAAGGGGGAGGGTCTGGGGGATGTTGGCCTGGAACCCGGGAAAGAGAATAACAATTGATATGTAAATAAGCAATAACCAAGTTAATAAAGATGGAGGAAAAAAGGAAGAAAAGAGAAATCTTTCACAGAACTGTGTTTTATTGAATAATTTTCTAAAATATATTTCAGGGTGAAAGCGAATAACTCTTTCCAAAAATATAAATGTTTCCATTTTAATTTCTGTATTTTAGGAAGTATAATCTAACAAATATCATTTAGTAATACTTCCTAGATATTTCTTTGAATATGCCCATTTATAGATATAATGTTATTTAATTTTGAACAAATTTTTCTAATACTTATCAGAATTTCACACGCATGCCAGTACTATATTTATTTTACATCCATTCCTCTCTTTACCCCCTCCTGCTCCTCCTATGTACCTCCCACTCCCTTTCAAATTCATGTCCTCTTCTTCAGCTTTGTACATATATATGCAACCTATTGAGACATATATACAACCTACTGAGTCCACTAGGTGTGGCTTTTGTGGACACGTGTTTAGGACTAACTATGTGTGGCTGAATAACACGTCAGAGAACTCCACTCTGAAAGAGTGGATAGTCCCTCTTTCAACAGTCATTGGCTTTTCTAGAGGGAAGACCTTGCTAAGTGTTTACTGCCCAATTGGGTGTGTCATTTGGTCATTCTGCATCTCTGCTGTAAGCAACCCGAATGCTGTCACGTCTAACAGACACCCTTTTCTAGTAGATATCTTGGTCCTCTAGATTTTACAGTCAGTTGGATGCACTATTTGCAATTTTTATTGTCCTGAGCCTTAGCTGTAGGGATTCCAATTGAAAAGTATCAATTGGAACCGAGGACTTATTCTCTCTATTTTTGCCCTTTGTCACATAATTTGACCTCGGCAATAATCTCTATCTGTTGCAAAAAGAAGCTTCTTTAATGACAGGAGAAAGTAAAATTTTATTTTTTTATTTAATTTTGCATTTCGTGGATATTTTATGTATTTACATTTCAAATGTTTGCCTCTTTTCCCATAAACCTTCCTCCTCCCCATGCTTTTATGAGTATGCTCCCATTCTCACCCACCCACTCCAAACTCAACACCCTGGCATTAACCTACACTGGGGAAACAAGTCTTCACAGGACCAGGGGCTTTACCTCCTATTGATCCTGGATAATGCCATCCTCTGTCAAATATGTGGCTGGAGTCATGGGTTCCTCCATGTATACTCAATGGTTGGTGGTTTACTGAGAGTTCTGGTGGGATTTGTTTGGTTGATATTGTTGTTCTTTCTGTGGTGTTGCAAACCCCTTCTGCTCCTTCAGTCTTTTCTCCAACTCCTCCATTGGGGTCCCCGTGCTCAGTTCAATGGTTAGCTGCAAGCACCCTCATCTGTATCAGTAGGGCTCTGGCAGAGCCTCTCAGGGGACACCCATATCTGGCTCCTGTCAGCAAGCATTTCTTAGCATCAGCAATTGTAACTGGGTTTGGTGGCTGCATATGGGATGGATCCCCAGATGGGACAGTGTCTGGATGATCTTTCCTTTAGTCCCTGCTCTACTCTTTGTTCTGGTGTTTCTTCCCTTTGTTCTCCCTTTTAAGAAGGAATAAAGCATTCATATTTTTCTTTCTTCTTGGCTTCATATGATCTGTGATTTTTTTTTCCTAAGGTATTCCAAGCTTTTGGACTAATATCCACTTATCAGTCACTTCATACCATTTGTGTTCTTTTGTGACTAGGTTACCTCACTCAGGATGATATTTTCTAGTTTCATCCATTTGCCTATGAATTTGATGTAGTCACTGTTTTCAATAGCTGAGTAGTACTCCATTGTGTAGATGTACCATATTTTCTGTATCCATTCCTCTGTAGAAAGGCATCTGGTTCTCTCCAGCCTCTGGCTATTACAAATAAGACTGCTATGAACATAGCAGAGTATGTGTCTTTGTTATATGTTGGAGCTTTTTTTTTTTTTTTTTTTTTTTTTTTTTTTTTGGTGTATGACCAGGAGTAGTATAGCTGGGTTCTAAGAACTTTTATCCATAGGTATAGGTACTTAGAAAATGTTGGTAAATTCTACTGTTCAAGAAAATAAGTGTAGTAGGTTCTCCTTTGGGTCTGTGTCCCCCCCCACCCCCCCACCAACCCAGTTATTGGTAATTGGCTAGATTTATAGTAACAGGCATAAACTCTCTCTTATTCAGCAGGTTAGGTCCAAGGAGATTGCTGTTTGATACAACCTCTTTCCTCCAGATAAAAGTGACAGGATTGTATCACTGCAGACATCTTGCTTGGTCATCTTTGCTATGGTTCCTAGACTACATCTGGGTAGGAGTATTGATTGCTTTTCTCCCTTGGTAGCTTACACAACACCTTTGGGTTTATTGTGGAAGTTAATCTTCCTGGAATAGGTTTCTAGGTCAGAAGTGTAGAAATAATACTATAGAAATTTATATTAGAAAATATTTATATTTATATAAAAATTTATATTAGAAAATATAAATATTATAATATAAATATTACAATTCTAATATAAATCTAGAATCATCACGTTATACATTTAGTTCATGGGTTTAAACAGTTAAAATCATACCTCAATGGTTATACTGAAAATCTATGGTGTGATTAAAAATTATCTTCATACATATTTTGTGTACATTTGTATATATGCAGCTAGATAGCCTGATCCTTTGAATGATATCCATGTAAGAGCATTTGGTTTCAGACTTGGGACTAAGGTAAATATTTTATGTATTTATGTATTACATTACAGACCTGGCCTCCAGCTTCTCCCAGCATTCCTTAGTCCCTACCTGGCATACCCTGCCACCAATCCTGTTCATTCCAGCTCAGGAGCTGTGCTGTCATTTCCTCAAAATCTCTTCCCCATATAATCACAACATTTTGCTCTCTCTCTCTCTCTTCTCTCTTCTCTTCTTCTCGGTGCATGCACACTATCCCCTCTCCACCCCAACTTCTCCCCATGGCAGAGACTTTCCTGGCCTCAATCCTCATTCAAGAACAACCTCCCAATTAACCTGCCTTTAATTTAATCTAATCTGTCTTGAATTGGCTTATTTGACTAGCATCAGAGAAATAACCTATCAAAGCTAACATGTAATACTTAAAATTTTAATTCTGTAAATCCTGAACTTCCTTTTAATATTTTTATTCTTTTTTTCCTTCCATCTTCATTAAATTGGGTATTTCTTATTTACATTTCAATTATTATTACCTTTCACGGTTTCCTGTCCATCAGTCCCCTAAAGCCCTCCCCTGCCCCTTCTATATGGATGTTCCCACCTCATCCACACCCCATTACCACCCTCCCCCTAACAATCATGTTCACTGGGGGTTCAGTCTTGGCAGGACCAAGGGCTTCCCCTTCCACTGGTGCCCTTACTAGGCTACTCACTGATACCTATGAGGTTGGAGCCCAGGGTCAGTCCATGTATAGTTTTTGGGAAGTGGCTTAGTCCCTGGAAGCTCTGGTTGGTTGGTATTGTTGTTCTTATGGGATCTCAAGCTCCTTCAGCTCCTTCAACTCCTTCAGCTCCTTCAGACCTTTCTCAATGCTTTTTTTCTTAATTTGTCAATAATGTAAAATAACAGTAATATATCTATGTTAAATATATGGTAGAAGTTAATGCATACAGTTTTTTCCATTTAATTTATCTGTGAATTGGCACAAAGCCATACACATTATAGGATACATTGTGATGTTTTGATTCAGGAATATGTGACATAACATTTCAGTTAGGGTAAAAATAGCTTTTACCCACACTACTAATATTTTATAATTAAAATATTCAAAATACTTTATGGAATTTCTAAATCTACAACATGTTATCATTATGTGTTGTCATATTTCTTTGTGCTGGTAAACAGAAGCCCTGGTTCTTCATCTAACTTAATGTACACTGATTAAACCTCTCAATAACTTTAACTCTCAATGCTTTTAACCTCTCTGATAACTGAGAAACAGCATTCCACTTCCAACTCCTAAGAGTTCCATCTTTTATTTTTACCTTTCTATGCTTAATCTCTTTCTCCCTCTTTCTGTCCACCCCTTCCTAATCCCATCCGTCTATATGTGTCTGCATGTATGTGTATAAGTGTGTGTGTGTGTGTGTGTTTGTGTGTGTGTGTGTGGTATGTATGTCTGTGTGTATTTGTGTGTGTGCATGTGTGTAATGTGTGTGTGTGTGTGTGTGTGTGTGTGTGTGTTTGTGTTTGAAAGTATATGTTTCCAGGCTGTCCTTGAACTCCTCCTGCCTCAGATCTTGAGAAATAGGATTAATGGAATGCCAACTTTGTTTGGATTATTCACTCAAATGAGCTCCTGTGGTATTTGTACCCTCATACTTGACTTATTTCAGTTAGTTCCATTGTGCCCCGGGTGTGATGTCTTTAGTTTTCATAGTATCTTATTATTCTATTACTTGTTTTCTGATAATATTGAAATAAGCCATATCCCTTTAAATGATACTTGGTCAAAATATAGTAATGAGCTCATGCAAAGTTTCAAATTGTGCTGGAAGTTTAGTCTTTATCAAGTTTCATTCTGTGTCATAAATCATCACTACAATTTGTTCTTTTATAAACCTTAACAATACTGATGATGATAATATTTTCATTACTAATTTAAATATTTATTAACTCATGTTTATTTTATTTGCACTGTAGCTAACAGCATTAAAATATTTAAAATTTATGCTTTTAGACTACACATGAATTTTCTAAATGTTCACTTTCCTGTTTTATCAGGATTTATATCTATATTTTTATTCATGTGTTATCTATACACAATAGTAAAAATGTAGCATGTGCACATTACTATTGAGGTCTACAGAAACTAACAGTAGAAAATTAAAGTCATCAGACACAAATACTTAGAGGCACAGAAGAGTAAGCTAAGATGAGAATATGGAAGAAATTAAAAATCTGTGTATTCGTATTTAAACGAGTATTTAAAATTGACCCTTGTCTGTGGATGATCAATAAAAGATGAGAGTTAAGAAACAGGGATTCACAGAATGAAGAAAAGTTTGATTGTTACACATATATTCAATGTTGGTAATGATGAAGGTTTTGTGGATGAATACACATGATCAAAACTTTTAAATTATAGACATGATGTGCCTGTATTGCATGTACTATGTAAATTATAGGTCCTTCAATTCAGTGAAATATATTTAAGCCTATACTGACGTCAAAGGGTAAAATTAAGAAATTTTGCTATTTAATATTAGAGGAGCTAGATCAGTTGGTAAAGTACTTACCCTGTAAGTGTGAGGACTTAATTTTGATTGCCAGCTCCCATGTAAAACCCTTGGCATGCTTTTAGTATGAGCATGTGAGAGTTGGTCGTAGAGGAATGTCTGGTGCTCACTGGCCAGGTAGTATAGTCTGATCTGTGAAATCTAGACCAATGATGGACAAAATGTAAGCTATCGAACAACAGCACTGTATAAAAAGAGACTTCTACAATTCAAACAGGGCACTGTTGAATGAGACTTCTCAATAGAAGTTTATGGTGCACTAACCATTGAAGTCTCTTTTGAAAGGTATGTAAGGTTCAGAGACACTAAAGAGAGTCAAAACCATTTATTTCTAAGTAAAGATGTGATTTTTAAAAATATAAAACAAAATAAGACACTCAGATCATGACTATTTTAACAGGTTTGTTTTCAGCACAAGTTTTTGAGAACCATTTTAATTGAAAATAATTGCATTTTAATTGAAATAGGTTTCTTATGGTTAGAACAATTTCACTTCAGGTTTCCAGTATCAACATATATAGCTGACAAGGAATTTGTAATAATGAGTTCTTAAGTTCACCAAACAATAGTTAGCACTCTTAAAATATTTTACCGCATTGATTATATGTTATAAAATTGATTGTTTATTTAAGTGTACTTTACCAATGGAGATTGTACTTCTTCCCTAAATGATTGACTATAGCTTTTAGAATGTTGTTTGTTTGTTTGTATGGGCAAGGTAGGCACAAAAGCTCTGCTTTTGTTTTGTATGTATAACATACAAATGAATTTAAACTGTATTTTTCAAATGAGGCTTTTATAGTACCATTCTCACCGCTCAACTTTCCCAGGTAGTTCAAAGTCAATCTGCAATGTAATCCTTTTTAAAGAAAACTAAACTATCACATGTGGTTTAAGAAAGCAAACAAATGAATTTCATTTTGCTTTGAGTTGACTTTTTTTTCCACAAAAATACTGATTTATGCTACTGTCAGGTTTCAATGCATATAATACAACTTTCCCAGATTGAATCCAATTGATTTTCTATAACAATGTCAACCATTCAATACATCACAGGAGCACGGAGACTGTAATAAATAATTCTTTCAGGAAGAGAGTGATTCTTCTTTCCTTAAACACATAGGTAAATATTGCTTGGTGTTTTTCTTTCTATCTTTAGAAATAACTGTGTTCCCGTTCCTTATTTTTGCAGTCTAATTAATGCCCAATCACTTCTTGTAAATATTCTTCATGGCCTTTTTTTCTTGCATTTTCTTTGCCTGGGAAAATTGTCAGAATTTATTTAGTTTCACAAAAAAAGCTTATCAACCACCATTTTAAAAGAAAAGATAATCAAAGAAAGCTATTTCAGATGATGTATATAGAGGTAAGCCTATAGGAATATTGTTTTAATTTGCAAAGAATAAAAGAAGAGATTAAAATGAAGATCTGATTGACTCTGGATCACGAATTTCTATGTACTACAACTGAAGCAATCCAAAATACAACATTATCTTATTAGGATGTGTGATGAGTTAGAAAGCAGCTATTAGAAACAGCTTTTTATATGCACAGTGGCAACTTATAAAAGGAACAGCCTTTGTTCAAAAACATCTCAGTGTGAATTGTAGAAATATCACCAAAGTTATGGCCCAGGAATAGTGATAGGGGGCATTCTGACTGTGACTGCTTCTTGGCTCCTTTACTTTTATTTATGTGTATTCATTACACATAGTCCTGAATCTTATAATTCAGTTTTTGAAGTATGTATAATTATCGCCGCTTTGATTTTTCAACTTGACTTGATGCAGAATCAACTGAGTGAGACCCTTCTGACAAGAGGATTGAGGGCATTCCTAGGGAAGATAAACCGAAGTTGACAGACCCCAATAAAGGGCAACAGCTTTCTGGTTACAGCCCAGACAGGAAGAGATCCAAAGAAATAGCAGGCCTGTTCGCTTGCCTGCCTTCACTTTAAGATTGCCTCACTGCTGTTTCTGCTATTATTCTTCACTGCAGTTATAGCCTAACTTCCTCTGTATTCGTAGGTGGACTGAAGACCAATGGACTCTCTACCAATCTTCTAGATAATCAGTACTAAAGAATGACAGTTTCCCATGAGGTGAACATCTACTGTACTAGTTTTCAGGCTCTCCAGGATGCAAGTAGACATTATTGGATAAACCATCCCTTGCAGTATAACCCAATATGACTAATCTTCATCTTGTGTATTTGTTTTATTTATTCTTCCTGTAGAGAAATTTAAATAATACATATAAGATTATATTTAGAAAATATTCCTTCTCATACTCTTAATCTATGACCTTCTTATCCTATTAGCTTTATTTTGTGCTCTGTTTCATTCTGCTTTTATATCATACATATACAAGAGGTTGTATGTATCTACTGAAAATCTTGGGTCAAAATGAAAGAAAACATGATGTGTTTCTTCCTAAGTCTTATTTTGCTAAACATGATGTTCTCTAGTTCCACTTTGCTATGTCTATCTTCTGGCAAACAACATCATTTCATTCATCTTTGTGGCTAAATAAAAATGTTTTGAGAATAATTACTAACTTTTTTGCCTGATAGCAGCTGCTTTAAAACATTCCTTGAATGTACGTTCTTTCTTTCTCTTTTTCTTTGTTTCTTCCTTTCTTCCTTCCTTTCTTCCTTTTTCTGATACCGTAACATAGCTACAACATGTTGCTTTTTGTTTTTCTCCCTCTAAACCTTCCCATATACCTCTTCTTGAGTTCACTGAATTTCATGGCCTCTCGTTTTTCACAAATTGTTGTGGAATGCATATAAGTATATATGACACTTAAAGTAAGATCAGTTCATATTAAACAAAGACATTCTACAAACCAGAGAAATAAGAAACATTGTTAATAAGTGTTTTATTTATTAACTTTTAAGATATTTGTCAATTCTAGTTGCTTTGGCAGACTGTTCCTAAATAGACGTGCATAACATTGAAGCTTCAAGACAGCACACCAATCCCACGCTAACATTCTCAGTCAGAACGTCTTCACTGGCGCTATAGTTGTGTAACTATACTGTGTATACTACAAAATGTTTACTGTTGGACCCCCAGTGTAAGGGAATGTCGTGGGGAGCAGTAAAGGGGTGGAAAGGGAGGGGAACACCATTATAGAACAAAGGGAGGGGGAGGGTATGGGGGCTTATGGATAGGAAACCGGAAAAATGAATAACATTTGAAATGTAAATAAAGAAATATCCAATTAAAAAATAAAAAATGTTAGCTTTTATACTTTTAATGGGAGAGCTTCATGCTATTTGAATTCTATTTCAATAAATCTGATTATAAAAGAGAATGAGATCGTAGAACACTGCTTGAATCAAAGTTTAACACTTTAAAATGACCACATACTATCCATTCAATAACTCTGCCTCTATGCAGATGTTTGAATTTACGGCAAGCTATAAGCTAATCGACTGAGAAACTTAAACTCTTATTATAGAAGACAGCCTAGTGGTTAACTCATATATAGGACATTGGAGGGTGGTAGATCTTAGTGGGGACAAAACATCAAATTAAAGTAATAAGTAGAACTTCAGCTTCCAAATTTGCTATGGTTTCAGTGATAAAAAAATGGGGTATAGGTCACAATTCCCTATCATCCCGTTAGTAAAATCTTTACAATTTATTAGTAGATTCCAAAATGTTCACATTTTCCTGGAAAAACTTTTTAAAAAGCATTGTTTGTTTTTCACAAAACAAATGTAAAAGAATCAGTAATATAGTTTTCCAAATTCATGGCGTAACATAATGAAAGCATATTTAAGGAAACTAGAATATATATATATATATATATACATATATATATATATTATGCATAGGTTTAACCAACCTAACTTCAAATTTTTCTTTCATACAAAGCATTTAGGGATAATGTAACACCAGGTTCGTTAAAACAATGGAGAAATAGTGCAAGCTACAGATGACAATTAGGAACCAGCAGGATTCGAGTGCTTTTATGCCATTTTGCATTTTATGTGTTTACAAAGTTGCAGCCTATTGGCATTTAATTCCATATTTACTGTCTCATTGCACAGCAGGATTCAGAATGAGCCATAAACCTGTTATCGTAAGTATTGTGTCAAATGAAAATTTAATTAAGTCACAGGTTTTTAAGGTTCCCTCTCTGTGTTACCCTTGGGTCTGTCATTCTTCACGAACACTCGTTTTATCACTTCATCTACACTGAATTACAAAGTATAGACTAAACCAGACTGATGCATCTGTCAAATATTTGGAGATGGGTGACTTTTTCTGAAGCTATATGTATATTAGAAGTTATTTAATCTTACTGACTTGAAATTTTAAAGTAATGTACAGTTTAAAGTGCTGAGAGCCCATCTTATAAACGTAGTACAATTACATGGCAAGGAATTTTTTTTAAAAAAAAGGAATATGCATACTTCATTTAAATTTCACTATAAGCTAAAAACAGTGATGTACAACATTCTACTGGTGCTTGGCGGATGAAGGGAAGATCAGTAGTTTAAGGTCAGCTGCAACTTCTCAGCAGGTTCATGGTAAGTTTGAAGGATAATCACATCCTTCCTAAAAGTAATGCAATTCTGTACTTGTATATTTTTTAATTATTATACAAACATATGAGATCAAATTATGTTTTACATGGCCTTAAGACCAAATTTTTTTTATACTAGCAAATCATGCAATCCTAAATATATTTGGCCAGGGTTTTGTTTACTTAAGAAAATCATTTTTACAAAGAGAATAAAATAAAGACAGTTCTTCACCTTGACTTGTGTAAGTGAAGCGAAACTGTAATTATGATAAGTGCACTGTCTCTTCGCAGCAGTTGAGAACTATCTAGGGGGAAAGGGGAGGGGTGGAAAGGTGACGAACCAGTGCATATAATTTGCTCACATCAGAGTATTATATTCAGAGTATTATAAAACTCTGAAGACCTTATTGCATTTCAATTTTAAAAGTGAGAAGAAAATTAGCAGAAAAAAATGATTTCTCATTAGAATGTGGGATAGTACTTAGAATTTCACTTGAAAATAGTAATAATTAAAGAAATTATATGACAAAGAGAGTTCAAATCTAAAGAATTTACAACAACGCGAGAGAGGAAGATATATAATTGGTCTAGTTGAGAAAAAGTTCACACCAATGTTCAAACATTAAAAGCAGTTAATACAGTTCAAGCCGTCCTAAAGGTGCAGTTCAAGAAGCAACCTTATAAGGATGGGCGAAATTAAACCACAGCACAATTATTTTTTTTAAAAAAGAACGAATAAAGCATTTTTAATATGAACATGGATTTTAAATATTTAAGATAGAATTAAAAGATGCCTCACCAGTTAACGACATCTGTTGCTCTTCCAGAGGACCCGGGCTCAGTTTCCAGCACTCACGTCACAACAATCTGTAACTCCAGTCCAAGAGAATTTACCACCTTCTTCTGGCCTCCAAAGGTACAAATACCTTTTTTTTTAAATATTAAGCAAAATTTATTTCATGGGTTTGTTATTGTTTCTGTTTGGGGAGAGAGATTTTCATATGCCCCAAGATGGCCTTAAACACAGTTTGAACTGAGGACAACCTTGAATGGATTCTCCTGGTTCTGCCTCCTGCAGGCTGAAGATAGAGTTGTCCACTGCTACACCTCCTTTGTGTTATACTGTGGATCAAATTTATGCCTTTATGCATGCTGAGCGTGCACACTACCAACCAAACTACTCCCTAGCCCCTGACCTCCACATTTCTTTTTTTTTTTTTATTAACTTGAGTATTTCTTATATACATTTCTAGTGTTATTCCCTTTCCCGGTTTCCGGGCAAACATCCCCCTAATCCCTCCCCCTCCCCTTCTTTATGGGTGTTCCCCTCTCCATCCTCCCCCCATTGCCACCCTCCCACCAACAATCTAGTTCACTGGGGGTCCAGTCTTAGCAGGACCCAGGGCTTCCCCTTCCACTGGTGCTCTTACTAGGATATTCATTGCTACCTATGAGGTCAGAGTCCAGGGTCAGTCCATGTACAGTCTTTAGGTAGTGGCTTAGTCCCTGGAAGCTCTGGTTGCTTGGCATTGTTGTACATATGTGGTCTCGAGCCCCTTCAAGCTCTTCCAGTTCTTTCTCTGATTCCTTCAACGGGGGTCCTATTCTCAGTTCAGTGGTTTGCTCACAGCACAATTATTGACATAGTCATCTGAGATAAGAAATTACATCTAGTAGCATCGCCATAGTAGGTAGAGAATGTGGGAATGAAATTTTTATTTTAAATTATTAATTTGTTTACATTCTGACCACAGTTTTTCTCCCTCCTTTCCTATTTCTCATTCTGCTACCTACCCACTCCTCTTCCCTTTTTCTTCAGAAAAGGGGAGTCCTCCCATAGACATCAACCTGCCTCGGCAAATCAAGTTGAAGTGAGACTAGTTACATCTTCAACTATTGAGGCTCTACAAGGCAGCCCAGTGAGAGGGAGAAGTCCCGAAGGCAGGCAAAAGAGTTAGAGACAGCACCTGTTCCCACTGTTAGGAGTCCCACACAAAGATGAAGCTACATAGCTGTACATTTATGCAGAGGGCCTATGTCAGTTCCATGCATATTTCCTGGTTAGCAGTCCAGTCTCTGTGAGCTCCAATGGGCCTAGGTTAGTTGATTCTGTTGGTTTCCTTGGGGCATCCTTGACCGTCTGGCTCTTAAACTCCTTTCTCCTCTTCTACAGCATTCCCCAAGCTCTGCTTAATGTTTGGCTATGGGTCTCTTCATCTCTTTCCATCAATGGCAGTTATGCTAGGCTCCTTATGGAAGCTTAGCAGAAGAACATTAGCAGTGTCAGGGATTGACCTCTCGTTGTATGGATCGCAAACTGGACCACTCATTGGTTGGATATTCCCATGGCTTTTAATAGGAAAACAAAAGTAGTGGATTTGGCTATGGATTTAAAAAAATTTGAAAGCATATAAGAATCTATAATTTGATGAGAACCAAAAATGCTAAATCATCATAATATGTGCTCTTCTCAACATTGCAATAAGGTTGTATTAATATATTATGAACCATTCTTGATTAAATAAAATTATATATATATATATATATATATATATATATATGAAAAGTGAAAGAAGTGAATTCACATAGAGTCATGGAGTTGTCTTTAAAATATCAAGTTATATGACTTATTCCAGGATAAATTTGACTATATTGCAACTCATTAAAAATGAAGAAAATCATTGAAGGCAAGGAAATTAGGCTTAACTCGTGTGATCCCCCCATTTCATTCAGTTAACAAATGGAGATGTTCTGTGACCTCATTAATATTATTGGGATAAAACTGTGGTTCTATACTCATCCGAACCACTATGAATGTGATCATTGCTCTGTCTGATGTGTCCACACTGTATAGAGTACCAATGACTAAACACATACAAGCCATCTTTTTGTTCAGAATGATGTCACCTTGTATTTTGATGCTCAGGTAATTCTTCTTCTGTATAATAATGACTCAAAAGCAAAAGTGCAGAAATTTTGGAAATCTTCTATATGCCAGAGACCAGCTGAAGTTCTTAAGTGAAAAAAAATTTAAAGTTATCAATAAAGCAAGAAATTATCTGTAGTTTGATGTATTTAAAAAAATCTTTATAAAACAGAAAAGCATTGCATTGAAGTATATTTATAAAATCATTATGATTTCCACAGGAAAATAAGAACACACAGCAGGTTATTACCATTTACTAGTGCACTGAATATGATTCTTTTGAATAATAATTTTAAGAATTAGAGTGAGGTTTTCAACAAGTCAAAAACGTCAGATAATACTAGATTCAAAGGATAATCAAGTTTAGGACCAAAGAAGTCACAGATGTGTTAGAGTAAACTGCTGCTTTAATAATTTATTTTATGCCACTAATGTTTGGGGTCTGGTCCATTTCCTCTTTCTTTCTCATTCAGAAGTTTTAACATATGATAAATATCCTTAAAGGACTATATTGTGCCTTAGTGAAGACTTTGAAAACATGCTGAATAGTTTATTGTTTGGATCCTGAATGGATGAGAGAGACATGGAAACCTTCCTTCAAATGGGAATAGGGACGCGCAGTGGATGGCAGGCTGGGAACTGAGAGAGGGAAGTCTCTGAATCCCTGTAACTCATTTTCTTTTCCCTTGCTGCTCTCAGCAGAAGTTAATTGCCAGAAGCCAACAACTTTTCACCCCTGAAGAGCAAGAGAGAGTTAAATTGGCAGAAGTCATCAACTTTTCGCCCTGATCCTTGAAGCCATATACCTTGATGCCTTCCTCAGGAACTTGACTGTTGGAGTGGGAACTTGGCAGACATTCTGATGTCAGAGTATGAAATAAAGGGCACCTGGAATACCATTTTTCCGATTGAAGATTTTGATTGGTATTTATCTCCTTTTCTGTCCTCTGTCCAACATCTTTTATGTTCATACTTTGTCCCTCTCAAATTCATGGCCTCTATTTCTTTAAGTGATATATCATATATGTATATGATTAATATGTATATGTAAACATATATATGATGAATATGTATATGTCACAACCTACTCATTCCATTTTGTTACTTGTATGTATATGATTTCAGTGCTGATCTAATAGTATTAGATAACTGATAGGAGTCTAGGGAGTCTCATCCATGGGGAACACTGATGTTTTCAGCATGACTTATTTACCTGTCTTGAAATACCTTTAATCAATGCCTTAGTGATGATTTTGACTCCTGTATCTATTTTCATATGCAAATATTAAAATTGTTATTTAAAAGACAAAAGCTGAAACTTAACCTTCTTTCTGTATAGGAGTCGCTTTTTGATAAATCATGATCCTTAAAATATCTTTCCAAGTGTTGTGACTAGGTCAGGTAAAATGGATCTCATCAAAATTTTATTGAGCCCAGGTTATTTCAGCTTCTTAAATGTTTATCATTTAAGTATGTACAATGTACTCTACATACCGATTGAGATGGTGTATGTGGCATATAAAAGTCAAAGCATTGAAAATTCCTAAAACTAAATTTTATAAAGCAATAGGATTAGGGATATGGCCTTTGTGGTGTGTGTGTGTGTGTGTGTGTGTGTGTGTGTGTGTGTGTGTGTGTGTGTGCATGTGTGTGTGCATGTGTTCAGGTATGCATCTGTCATGGAGCATATGAGGATATTGGAGGATGACTTCGATAGTTAATTGTCCACTTCCAACCTGTCTTTGTAAGACCCAGAACTTAGATCCTCAGAATTGTAGAAAATGCTCTTTGACTTGAGTCTATTACGATGTCATTTAAAAAAAATAACTTATTAATACTTCAACTCTAAGTGACCACAAAAGACAGATAACTGCAATAAATGGTTATCACATTTTTCAAAACTTTATCAGTTTTACTAGTTCTTTAAGGATTTTGTACAATATATTTTTAGCATATTTGACTTCTCCCTTTTACACCTCCTTGATCTGTATCAACATCCCTAACAACACAAATTGGTCTACTCTTAAAAACCATGAACAAACATACCCAGAGCATCAAGTACATTTTGTGCTGAAGATGTATACTTGAACTTGTCTTCTTCACTGAGGATGATCAAGTCACCAGTGGCCACACCATAAGACATTACTATCCCTAAGAAATTCTCTTCTCCAATAACTCCTTAAAAAGGGGTGAAATTTCATGTCTACCTCTGCTCTCCTTGTTAGAATTTTGTCTGGCTTCAACGTCCCTAGATATTGGGCATGTTGTTATAAATGCTGTGAGTTATTATTTAGAACTGCCCTACTGTACCCAGAAACCATTATTTCATTGTATTCATGTACCATCTATGGCTCTTATGCTCTTTCCGCACTCTTCCCAATGTTCTCTCAGACTTTTAAGCGGGTTTGTGATGCAGAGTTATTAGCTGTACGGATAAGCATTCTACAGACTGCTCTTCTCTGTTACGTGACCAGGTATGAGTCATTCTGCTAAGAAACTACTTCTAGTAAACTGATAAATGGACACAATATTAATCCTACTTACTTCCTGTTATACCCATGATAAATTCAGTTAAATCTTATTAATGAAGATTCCACTTTGACTAGATGGTGCTTAATATGTTCTAAACTTTAAAAAAACTCCCAAATATGTTTATTTCTTTTTATTTTTTGTTTTATTTTTTAAGAATATAATAAAATTGCATTTGTCCCATTTGCCTTTTTGCCTCAAAAGTTTCCCATATAGCCTTCATTGCTCTTTTTCAAATTCATGACCTCCTAACCATTAAGTCATCTCTCTGGACTCCATATGTGTACTTTTTATTGTATTATGCTATGTGCATCCTTACAATTTATGTTACCGAATGTTTTACTTGCCATTATGCTTACAGCTCAGAAATGCTAATAAGATAAAATAACTAAACCTAAATTAAGAATCTGAAACCTGAATTTTTTTATGGTATAAAATGTGTTCAATACTGCTTCAAATGCATTATGTATATTTTAAAAAATATAGCTCCCATAGGTATACACTTGAATTTAGATTAAATCAGTAAAACTTCATAAAATTTTAATGTTGCCTTGGCTAATATGTTTTCATAGAATGCTATATATGAGAATCATCAGCATCTTTGTACCATGATCATAATATTTACTATAAGCTAAGGATTTGACAATCTTCATCTCCTGAAAATTCCACAAGCGCTAAATTACATGTTCTTATAATTGTTGAGATTTGTAAGTTTAAGATAATTTGCTTAAAAGTCCAAGAATTTTCAAGAGCAAAGGTAAAATTTGGAATATTCAAATTTCTTTATTTAACCTTAAAATTTATTTTATTTGTGTTTTTTATGTGAGTGTGTGCATGTATGTGTCTTGAGAAAATTTGTCTTACTCAATAAGTTGAGGGAAACTGTCTGATCTGTCAACAGACCTTATTGACTCTCCTATCACAACATACATGAGCTTGGAGTTACACACACAGCCATTCTCTGCTTTCAATGTGGCAGTGAGGATGTGATTTTCAGTTAATGAGTTCCAGATTACTTCTGTAGAACTTTTTTTATAACTTTCTTTTGTGACCTATTGATTTTTTTTTAACAAGAACACTCCGTAACTGGTTTGAAGTTATTCTTGGAGTCCTTGTAGACACATTAGTGGATACACAGATGGAGATAATGACTGTCCATCTAGAATTCACTTCTGAGCTCTGTTGATTAGAGAAGTGTATGGCTTCCTGAGCTGCTTCTCTTCCAATGACTGCCTTTTGGGAGACTTACACATATGTAGATCTGGTACTGTCAAACATTTGCTGTGAGGTCTAGATAACTATTGCTGTGTTTTGTATTGAAGACTGCATTTCTCACCGTTCCTTCCTTTCTTCTGCTTCTTCCAAGAATTGTCCTGAAATTTCAGGAAGATATTATACCAGTCTTGTTTATTGGTAAGCACTCAACATTTTGTTTTTATTCTCTTGTATGAACCAACTAAAACTATAAACTTACAGAAAATAGAGTTAAGAAGAAAGATAGTTGATTCTAGAAACTGCTGTGTCTTAAAGAAAAATATCTTAAGATTGTATTCATTGCTGTTCTCTGCAAATAGAAGTTCTTTATTTAAAAATTAGAGATCTATGGTTATAATACAAATATTTAGAATACAATATGCTATCCTGTTAATTTTGTAAAATAACAGTAGTACGTTTTTTCCTAGAACTAAACATCCTCAACCATGAACTTTGACCAGGTTTAAAGTAGCAGGCATGCAATTCCTCTTGTGGAAAAGACATCAAACCCAATTTTTGTAGGTGATACTTGTTATAGGTATATACTGAGCCACATTGAAAGCAGAGAACGGCTGTGTGTGTAACTCCAAGCTCATGTATATACCTATAACAGCCATGCCATTACTGCACTAGGAGACACAAATTCTCTGGGATTTTGGTATTAGAAATCATAGATTTTAACTTTATCTTACTCACCATCTAATGTAATACCTTCTTCTTCTGTTTTTTAAACTTTGTTTTGATATTAAAATATAATTACGTTTCTCCTCTCCTTTTTTCTCCTCGAACCCTACTCATACACCCTTCCTTCATCTCTTTTAAATTCATTGTCTCCTTTTGTCGTTCCTTCTAAGACTATGAAATATAAGAAGTGAAGAGGAAACTTCAATATCAGTCTCAACATGATTTCTGCATCATAAAATGAAGGTAAGCAGTATCAGGGTCTTATCAAGAAACTCTTGTGGGCTACCAAGATAAAAAGCAAGAACTTGTGTTGCGTTAATGCCCTCAGTATCCTCCATGACTAACAAGTCTTAAGGAAATATCCCTTGGCTGCCAATAGGAGTTTGTTTAATAATAACTTGTAGGAATATTATTAGGCAACCATGAAGAACAAAACCCTTACAGACCTCTCTTTTTTCTCTCCTCTCTCTCATATAATGATGAGTGTTTCCATCTGTACCCAAGTTCTCAAAATAATGGTGCCAAGACTAAATTATTTATGACTAAATACCTACCTAAAAGGTTTGGTAGATTTTTAGGTAATTAATGGTAGATTTTTAACTCAGTTATCCTGTTTATTCTATTCTAAATCTTGCCGAGTGGGTAGTTACCTCTCCTCAGGTTCATGTGACCCTCTCTATCAGCATACTGGGCAAATTTCTTCAGTGCCTGGCTCCATTCTCCCTACTGCAACTCCCATCTCCTATTTCCTGCTTAATCCAATAGCACTTTTATTGACAGGTTATGATTCCACCTCGAACACAAGCCATTATAACTACACTCTCACTCTGTCATTAAAAATTGGTTCGCCTCAGCCATATTGACACTTTGATTTTTTTATTTTATGTAATTTGTTGTTATATACATTTAAGACATAAACAAATTATATAAGTAATTTTTATATATTATAGAAAACCCAATAATTGATAGTGCTCCTGACATTGTACAAAAAACAAACCCAAAAATTCACTGTCATTAAAAGTTTGGACTGCTTGTTTACCTGTGCTGTGCTCTCTTGTATTTCTTTCATTTTTTTCTTGATTTTTTTATTGGATATTTTCTTTATCTACATTTCAAATGTTATCACCCTTTTTAGTTTCTCCTCCAGAAAACCCCTATCCCATCTCTCCAATCCCTTTGTCCATGAGGGTGCTCCCTCATCCACTCCCTCCCACATCCCCACCCTTGCCTTACCCTAAAATTGGGCTTCCATTGAGCCTTCACATGACCAAGGGCCTCTTTTCCAATTGACAATCAACAAAGCCATCCTCTGGTGCTATGGATCACTCCATGTATACTCTTTGGTTGGTGGTTTATTCCCTGGGAACACTTCAGTGTCTGGTTGGTTGATATTGTTGTTCTTCCTATGGGGTTCACAGACCACATGAAGCTCAAGAAGAAGGAAAAGAAAAGTGTGGATGCTTCACTTCTTCTTAGTCGGGGGAATGAAATACTCACAAAAGGAAATATGGAGACAAAGTATGGAGTGGAGACTGAAGAAAAGGCCTTCCAGAGACTGCCACACCTGGTGATCTATCCCATATAGAGTCGCCAAACCCAGACACTATTGTAGTTGCCTAGAAAAGCATGTTGACAGGAGCTTGATATAGCTGTCTCCTGAGAGGCTCTACCAGCGTCTGACAAATATAAAGGCAGGTGCTTGCAGCTAACCATTGGACTGAGAGCAGAGTCCCCAATGGAGGAGGTAGAGAAAGGACTGAGGTATTTCCTGTATTTCTTTAAGTGAGTTATTTATTTCCTTATTAAATTCCTCTATAGTATTCATGAGATAGGATTTTTAGTTCTGAATCTTGCTTTTCGGGTGTGTTAGGGTATCCATGGCTTGGTATAGTGGGAGAACTAGGTTCTGATGTTGTCAAATAGCATTTGTTTCTGTTGTTTGTGTTCTTGTGCTTACCACTCCCCACCTGGTTGTCTCCTGTGTTACTGTACTTGCTGTCTCTGACTGGAGAATGTCTCACCTATGATCCTGGTTGTGTCAGAACTCCTTGGAGTCCAGCTGTCTCTGTGATCCTGTGATTCTGGGATTTTGGGGTCCTGAGATCCAGGGTGTATAAGAGCTCCTGGGAGGCAAGCTTTCTCAGGGTGTTGCAGGAGTGGGTGGGGAGCCAGAGACCTGGGTCTGCACTGGAGACAGGTGCAAGCTGGAAGGAACCCATCCCTCTGGCTGGTGGGGTTTGGGTTTTCCTGGTTCTTGTGTGGGTCCCAGTTATGTTGGGTGTTGGGAAAGATGTTGTGGCCTCAACTGTGATCTTGAGTGTGCCAGAGCTCCAGTGTGCTCCTGAGTGTATCTGATCTCCTGGGAGTTGAGCTTCCTCTGTGATCTTGTGATCCTGGGTGTGTCAGAGCACGTGGGAGTCAGGCTTTCTTTGGGTGTTGTAGAGTCCAGTGCCCCAGATCTGCTATGGGTGCAAGTACAAACCAGAAGGAACCTGTACCAGTTGTCAAAGACTTACTATGTTACGATATGTGTTAATCGACACATGATAGATTTATTTCTTGAAGATATTGTTCTACTGAAACTCTTAGAAATCATGAAATCCTTAAAAAAATTCAACCCATGTCCTCATTACATTTTTTGACATTCATTTTAAGTACAAGTCTACAAAATACTAAAACTAGAAGTTGATATAGTATTTCAAATAAACTCTACTGAGATATAATACACTAGTGCATTCAATCCGTCTGGACAGTTTGCTTTTATCAATTTCATACTGGTAATTTATATTGACCTTCTTTCCAATAAAGTACTTTGATGATTTTCATGTAAACTCCTGTCAAGTCCGATTTCTCCTCTTTCTTGTGCTCTTAATGATTTCTCCATAGATTTCTAAATACTGCTTAAATCAATTCAAGTTTTCATGAAGGTTCAGATGGTCATTTCAGAATGTCAGTAATTATTTTTAATGAGTGCCAGGCACCTTCCAACTCCACAGGAAATTTTTATATTATCAAGTATATCACAACTTCAAAACAATGGAAATATCATTTATTCATTATTATAGCACCTGGACAATTTTGTAAAACTTGCCAACCCATATTTCATGTAATAAACTTTTTTGATTATATAATAGTTTCTTTTTCTTTTATGTACAAACATAGTTGGATGAAGTACTTTGATTAAAGGAAATTCCACATTCCCTTGCCAATTTCTGGCTTCTGCTTTACTGGGTAATAAGGTATCCAGCTAACTGTCTTTATAGTATCACAATAGTTTGCTTGAAATAGCTACACTTTTAAATTTTTACTTTAGCAAATGTTCTCTTTTATTGAAAACATAATAGAGATTGCTAATATCCTTATGCATGCTATTATTAATAGAAGTATTGACATTTTTCTTTACATATTTTTCTAACCACATTTTGTCAGTCATTTGTTTGTCTTTGGAATAAATGTATATTGTTCCTTGTCCTGTATAAACATCAAAGAGACACCTCTATCAAAATGCTACAGATATTTCAACTTTCTATGGAAATTGCTCATTACCTCGACTTTCTTCTATAATTTGTTTTTGTCACTCTTTTTGTAAAATTGAACACATAAACAAAAATCCGAAAACAGTCTTGGGTGTATAAAATATTAACTCTTAAAATTGTAATGCATGAAAACTGCAGTTTATTAACTCAGTTTCTTTTCAACAATATTCTGTAGCTCATCCTTCTATGGATCTGCACATATGCTAAACTTTATTTTTCATCACTTTACTATTTACTTCCCTTTTCTTATGACAATTGTCTATTTGTTTATTTTTAATTTATGTGTATTTATATGCACCACATGTGTGCAAATATCAGTGGAAACCAAAGGATATCAGATCCCCACAGATGTGTGGAGTTGATAAGATCCAAATTCAGGATCTCTGAAAGCTAGTTAAGTGCTTTTAAAAACTGAACCACCTCTACAATCCCCTAATAATTCTTAATTAATATATAACTGAAATATATTTAAAAATTTGCACATTTATTAAATTCACTACTTTAGCACATTAATAATAATATTTACACTGAACTCATCAATACAAAATTTGATCTGAATTAAAGAAGAAATTTTCCTACTGATATTTCCTTTAAACATGGCAAAAGTCACATTGTATTGTATTAAACACACATGTTCGCACACTATTTAATTAATTGTCATCACTTCTGCATAATGATTAGTCATTTCATTTAAATCAAATTAACTAATATTTTCATTAGAGGAAGTGTAAAAACCCTTTACAACTTTTTGATTTTCAGGTACATAAAGTACATGGAACTAATTCTGATTTGATGACAAATAGCACACATTGACTATAAAATGTCCTAAATATTGTCCAAGAATACTAATACAAATTGATCTTTAAAATATGTATATATACACACACATATATATGAATATACAGGGATAAATATGGGATATATGATATATATATGTGTGTGTATGATATATAAATATATGCAAATAAAATACAATTTATACAAAGCTGTGCTCTTTGACCCATGACAAGTTTACATTATATATTGACAAATTATTTATAATCTGATAATATCACAAGCAGAAAATGATTTTATTACAATTAATTTACTAATCATCATAAATGTGGAATGATCAATAAATATGAGTGGTTCTTGCATTTTTTTAATATCTGGTTGGATGTTTAGATTTTGATGCTAATGTCTACCAATTTACTAATGAATACTTTGATTGCATATCTTTCTCTAGCACGCATATTTAATTTTTACTGTATCACTTTATTTTATATCTCTATATATCCTTAAGCAATATTCTTATATTACAATGTTTTATTTTGATTTTGAAAGACCATTGTTATTGATTTCACAATGCCAATTTGTATTTTTACCAAAATTTTAAAAACTCAGTTTTTCAATTGAGTACAGTCCAAAATTTAGAAAATAAAATTTTTAAAAACTACTGACTCTTTGTGAGTTTTACATCATATATTCCAGGCCTGCTCCTCTCCTTGTCTTCTCATTTCCAATCCACCTTTGCAACCTTCCCCTGAAAATAAAACAAACACAAATAAACAAGCAACACAAAAACAAATCATAGAAAACCTCTCATTGTGGAAGTGGTGGTATTACAGTATGTCCCATAATGTATCCCTCTGTCCACATGGCTTTACTTACAAATGTTCATTGCAGTGAGTCATCAGTCTGGCTTGAGATCTTTGACCCATGTGATACCATCAATATTGAATCTTTATCTAGACTCCTCCCTGTAATCCAGTTATTGCCCTGTGTCATGGAGATCCTGCCATACTGACCCTTTCATGCATTCTAACCATATGCAGATGATACAGAATTTGGGGTGAAACAATTCAAAGCCTGAATCTGAGTATGGGCGGTTCCCTAGCTAGTTAACCTGCTGGCTCTCCCTTCTTTCCACCACCAGGGCAAACTCTCCAGCAGTGTTCAAGTTAGGTCCTCCAATGCCACCATAGGCAGGTGGCAGGGTCAGCACTCCTCCTCTCATGCCCTCAGAACATGCTCACCCATACATATGCTTCCAGAGCACAGTCAAGTTGCAGAGCCCACTCTCCAAGTTCTACAGGCAGCAAAGGGCTGGGACAGGTCTCTGGCTCTGCTTTTAGTCATCAGGGCTAGCTCTGCTGTCTTGCTTAGGTGAGTTGCAGGTTCTGCTCTCCTGATGCTACAGGCAGGGATGGTGGAAAGCTAGCTCTCCTGCTTTCCTGACTCCAGGGCCAGCTCTCTTCGCTACTGCAAGTGTAGCGGTAGAGAAGAGGGAAGGCACCACCACTACACTCACACTACCTTACAACCAATCAGTGCTGGGGTCAGCTTTCCCATGGTCACACCATCAGAGCTGGATCCCCTGTCTCCCCTCCATTGGAACCTACTCTACTGTGCTGTGCAGACAAGGGGAAGGGCCTACACTCCAGAATGCTGCAGTCAGTGGGGCACAGTGACAGCTCACCTGTTCTCATGACATTGGGGCCAATTCTCCTGACTGCTGCAGGTGGCAAAGAGTGCGGTGAGGGAGGGACATTATGCTTGGAACCCTGCCACCTGATAGCAGAAGAGTGGCGAGGCCAACTTTCTTGAGCTCTTACACTCTGAACTGTCTCACTTGTGCCACTTGCCCAATTAAGCTCTGCTCTGCTGTCCAGACAAAATTCTGGGCCTACTCTTCCAAGTGCTACAGCTTGTGAGAGCCAGAGCTAGCTCTCCAGATATCAGGACACTCTGAGCACCTTTCCTGAGTGCAGGAGGGGTGTAGAGGCATGGCCTCACCTCTGTACTTGTGCCACTTCTTGGCACACAGGTGGCAAGGTCAGATCTTCCACATTCATATTCCATACTCTTCCCACCTGGGCCAGCTCTACTGTGCTGCTTGGGTGAGGCAGAGGGCTGACTCTACCAACGCTACCTCCAGTAAGAGATGGAGCCAGCTCTCCAGAGCACGGAAGCCAGTGAAGAGATGAGCCAGGTTGAACAGCCTCTGGGCATGCAAAGAGTTTCCTAACTGCTGTGTAGATGTGGGACATCCTCATATTCTTTAGTGATAATATGAGGCACAGACATCACTACTAACCCTTGATACTGCATAATCATGGATTCAGACAGGACCTCATCATGGGCCCAGACATGGACTTATCATGTCCTCTGTTCCTGATGCAAGCCATTCACAATAGGCTACTCCTCTCCTTCCCACAATCTCTAGTCCCATCTCTCTTCATAATGCTCAAGCTGATTCACATCTCGTTCTCTCACATCTGAACCCTATATATTCACACATTGTGGTAGCTCCCCCTGAATCCTGGCCCCATGGCGGGCAGGTCATTGGCTGAGATCTTCCATCTATGCTGCATAGCATTGCTGCAAGGCGGAGTCTGTGGTCTCCCTGTGCCAAGAACTAGATATCAGGAGTTGTGATGTGTGTGTGTGTGTGTGTGTGTGTGTGTGTGTGTGTGTGTGTGTGTGTTCGTCAGGTCTCTGTCTTCCTCTTTCCATACTGTGCTGTCTGTATGGGACTTGACTTGATTTCAATGAGTCCTAAGCATAGGAGAGCTTTGACCACCAAGCCAGACATCAAGCTAGGATGCACAAAGGCAGGGGGTTGGAGATTTAGCTCAGTGGTAGAGCATTTGCCTAGGAAGAGCAAGGCCCTGGGTTCGGTCCCCAGCTCTGAAGGAAAAAAAAAAGGATGCACAAAGTCTTTCCATCTGCTCTGCCCCTGACTGATATAAGATTACCACCTGTGGTATGGTCGGCTTGGTATGCATGCTCCGTTTTGTCCCTTAGAGTGTCCAGGTCCCTGCACACTAGGCTGGAAGAATGAAGCAGACTCCTGAATAGGTGAGATCTGCAGGATTCTGGTCCAGCTGAGAGAGCATGCCAGGTTGGAGAAGGCCCCAGAGAACTGGGGATTTTTATGAAACAGCTCTCCTAGAAGATCTTAGCTTGTGCACATACCTTTATTCAGAATAGGGTTGTACAAACACAATTTATTCTGGGAGACCGAGGGCCATCTCTATATGAACTTTGGAGAGTGGAAATGAATTTTCAGGAATGAAATCATTGGCTAGGGTATAAAGTACAGAGAATGTCTCATTCGTTTGGAAAGGCATTCAAGGAACCCAGGGTTCTTGCTGGGCAGGTTTTGATTGGGAAAGAGATAGTTGAACTCCTAGGTTTGCCAAGAACTACTCAAGGTAAAGGGTATGGACAGGTGGGCTCCCCAGACAAAGTCAGAGAAGGGGAAAGCAATCATCAACTATTTGAAGAGCTCAGAGGAGTTATCCAGACATTGTAGACTGTGGCCTTAAACAACAGGATTTCGCCAAAATGCCACCAATAAGGTGTCTCTTTATCCATTGCTATGGGTTGAAAACTAACAATTTTAAGAGTAATAGACTCAATTTACCAATTAAAAAAGAAACATAGGCTCAAAGATTGGGTACACGAACAGGCAGGAGCATATTGCTGCATACAAGAAACATACCTCAGTGACAAAGACAGACAGTACATCATAGCAAAAGTCTGTAAAAATTATCCAAGGAAATGGTCCCAAGAAACAAGCTAGATTGTTCATTCTAATATCCAATAAGATAAACTTTTAACCAAAAGATATCAAAAAAGATGGAAAACAATAATTCATAATCATAAAAGAAAAATATCTACCAAAAAGAACTCTCAGTTCTGAACATGTACACCCCCAAATGCAAGGGCACCCTTATGTGTAAAAGAAGCATTATTAAAGAGCATATAAAAATATTTAACATCCTTAGCCATCAGGGAAATACAAATCAAAAAGACCTTGAGATTCTACATTATACTAATCAGGATGCTTAAGTTCAAAGACTCAGACAACACGGAAGTGGAGATAGAAGAACACTTCTCCTTTGCTGCTGGGATCGCAAACTGGTAAAATTACTTTGGAAATTAATCTGGTAGTTCCTCAGAAAATTGGAAATAGTTCTATTTGAGCACTCCCACTGTATCACAAGGACATATGCTCTACTATGTTAAAGCAGCCCTATTTATAATAGCCAGAAACTGGAAACAATTAAGATGTCCCTCAACTGAAAAATAGATACACAAAATGTGATATATTTACACATTTGAATCCTATTCAGGTATTAAAAATAAGGAATTAATGAATTTTGCTGGCTAATGGATATAACTATAAAATATCATCCTGAGTGATGTAAACAAGACCTAAAATGGCACTCATGGTATGTACTTATGGATAAGTGGACATTATCCAAAAGCTCATACCGTAACAAGAAATGTAACAGGAAGGAAGGCCAAAGTGTAGAAGCTTCAATTTTTCTTAGAAGGGGAAAAAATCATATCAGAAATCAGATGGAGCGAGGCACCTGGATGAGAAAGGGGAGAGGGGAGAGGGGAGAGGGAGAGAAAAAGTGTGGCAGGATCAGTTCGGGGAGGAGACAGAAGAGAAGTCCAGAGGGCCAGGAAAATCAGTAGAAATATGTTGCTGTGGGGATTGGGGACAGGTCTCCCAGACTTGCCACTGCTTCTTGTTTTCATACTTTTAGTGTAGCTCAATGTAGTATAGTTTAAACAAACAAACAAACAAACAAACAAACAAACAAACAAATTTTTACCCATGATGGTATTGTCCACTGACCTCTTTTCTACTGCTTGACAGACATCAAGGGAGTCACTTTTTATTAAACCTGAAACTAGATTTAAACTTCTAAGGGCTATGGGTTTGTCATGAGGATAGGACTATGGTGGCTTTTGCACCAAGACCACCTGGAAGTGGCTCTGACTCTACTCACCCAGCTGGGGAACAGACCTTGTTAGCTTGGCT
This sequence comes from Rattus norvegicus, assembly GCF_021556685.1. Lineage (NCBI taxonomy): Eukaryota > Metazoa > Chordata > Mammalia > Rodentia > Muridae > Rattus > Rattus norvegicus. The sequence goes on from NC_141548.1 coordinate 74,037,408, forward strand.
TAGGTCCTTTATTGGTGGATCACTTGGATTTTCCCCTGCACTTTCAACTGTCCTTTCTCAGTGTTTGCAAATTGCTGCTGCTCTTCTCCTTTAGTTCTTTCATGTACATTTTATTTTCTTCTCCTGACATTTTGTCATCTAAATCATACAGTAGTTGCCTCTAATGTGTAACTCTAGTTCTTACCTGGAAGTTCATTGAATTTTGTTTTTTGCTTTTTTGTATCCTGGAGAAAGTATTGAAATGTGAATGTGTTCTATAAAAGGTTTCACACATATATAACAAAAAGTAATTTAAAAACTAATTTACTGAAATTATACAACAACTACACGAAAAAGCACTCTTTGTTTATTTTTAATTTTTACACATTGTGTTTGATTTGCTTTGATACCATAATAACAGATGCTGGAAAATACAATATTTCATGATGAAACATGAAAAATATTATATACATATTAAAGTATGTATAATGTATGTATATCAGAATTCTCTTTTTGTGAAGGACAAAATTTTCTACCTAAAGCATATATGAAGAGAAAACATGTACAGAAAACATGGGCAGAATCCAATGGATACCATTATACTTACTAGATTTAATTATAAATGTATGTTCATATCTGTGCTTGTGTATCTGAATAATATTGTCATTGAAGTAATACACACACGTGTACACATATACACACATACACATCCTATGGCAAAAAATGAAACCTGATTTTCTCTAGTCTTCCAGAAAGTTGCTTGTACACAAAAGTCCAGCATCTTATTCATCTATTGGTTCTCTTAAAAATGCAAATGGCTGTATTATTTCTATCACTAATATTTTCCTATCCTTTGGAAAACCTAATGAAAGTTTCATGCAAACAATAGAAAGTGTTTCTAGATTTGCCAATCAGAAATATAGTATTCAAAATAGTAGGTTTCAAAATACACTTCTTCATTTGACAAATGTCAAGCCTAGACAAAGTAGTAAGGTAGAAGCTTAGCTAGTTCTAACTTTTCTTCTTTAATAAATAACAGGTTGATAAATTTACAGTTGTTGATTTCAAGAGTAAGATGAAACTTAACATTAGAGGACTTTTGCACATTATTATTCATTGGCAAGAATCAAAGTAAATGTCAATAACTTACAATAAAAATAATTTTGTCTTATAATTGCCTGTGGAAATTTATGCTACAATGTCACATAATAAAACAATAATAATCAATAGGAAAATATAAAAATGACATTAACCAATGTTAGAACAAAAGCACTATACTTCTTATTTCATTCTATACTCCTATTTGTGTATTTAAACATGAGTATTCATAAGTTTATATGGATTATGCATTCTATATGCCTGACTCATTCTGAACAAAACAAAGGACTTAATTGACAATTCACAATGCCCAAATGAAGCTCTCAAAGCTAAATATGCATAGAAAGTGGCATACAAATAGTTAAAAGATAATGGCTGCTTAGGGCATGCCAAGTTTCTGCATTTTTCTAATGTTAGGACCTTGTTCATAGAGTTAATGAAAACCACTGAAGTATCAGTTTGCATCCGTAGCCTCACAGCAAATAAAAGTTCATCCTATAATGTTCAACATCATGTATAATAGCTAATGTTTAATTTGGTAAGAGAAAGTTTTTCATGTGCATGCTTGTGGTTTTATGTCTCATATGGAAATCACTTTCACATGAAATCATTAAGGATGGCAGGGAATCTATTACATGAAGGATAAAGCTCCTGCAGCAGAAATAATGGTCCCAAACGATTTGGACTCTAATCTCATGGACAGACATTTTATTTTTAAAATCATAGCGGACAAAGTTCATACAAGTTTGAGTAGAAGAAATGTATTGCTAAATGCTAGACAAATGATTATAGTTGGAAGTTGTAAAATAATTCAAAACCTAATGCATACTTAATAATTAGTGATATTCTTAGTAAATAGTTTGAAACTATAAAACTATAGCTGTACTAGCCAGGTATATGTGTCAACTAGACACCAGCTGGAATTATCACAGAGAAAGAAGCCTCCCTTGAGGAAATGCCTCCATGAAATCCAGTTATAAGGCATTTTCTCAATTAGTGATCAAGGCAGGAGAGCCCAGTCCATTGTGGGTGGTGACATCCCTGTACTGGTGGTCTTGGGTTCTATAAGAAAACAATCTGAACAAGCCAGGGGAAGCATGCCCTTAAGTAACATCAACTCCTGCTTCCTGCTCTGTGTGAGTTCCAGTCCTGACTTCCTTTGGTGATGAACAACACTGTGGAAGTGTGAGCTGAAAAAACCCTTTCCTCCCAAGTTGCTTTGGTCATGAGGTGTTGCACCTGATTAAGACAGTAGCCATTTTTAAATATCAGAAGCTGATTCCTGCAGTGAGCAGTTTCATATGTCTTAAACTTTAACTTGCCATTTGTAAAATCTTTGGCACAACTTTATACGTATTCATGATGTAGCAGGTGCTTAGTCATCCATATTTGCTTTTGTTCTAGCATTTATTCTACAACCCAGGAGCATAAGATTTCTCATACTATTGTAGGAAATGGGGATTTTATGATAGAAAAGATCTATGTTTACTAGGGACTTTTAAAGCAAGGAAAATTA